>NC_056744.1:511720053-512040233 GCF_019279795.1 Protopterus annectens
TCTTTGGTGTACAGCGACAGTCATCTGTCACAGCTGTGTAAGACCCAGGGCCACTGTTATGTGTAGAGCTGACCTGGTTATGTACAGTGGTATCATTGCATTGCATAACACATGATGGAACCCTGTCAGTACATGTGTAGTCTGCACAGTTGCTATAGACCTAGGTACAGTCCACTGGTCATGAGTCACACGGTGTTGTGGTAATGTATGGATGTGTGTTGCTGGTTCAAGGACATGGTGATGTCTGAGGGCTACATAGTAGAATGCAGCGTTTACCTCTGTAATCTGCACCTGAGACATCTGTGATGGCTCTTGAGTGTGTACTGGTCAATCTGTGATGGCTCTTGAGTGTGTACTGGTCAGTACATGTGAGTGGTCTTCATGTACGTGGGCACAGTAACACCATACTGTGCCCTTCCGTGTATAAATCCTTGTGCATGCAAGACAGCCCTTTGCTACTGCTAAGTGTGTGAGCATGCCCAGTATGCCATTGTGTAGATGGACACACAGTACATTCCAAACTGTGCCCTTCCGTGTTTAGAATCCGTGTGCATGCAAGACAGCCCTTTGCAACTGGTAAGTGTGTGAGCATGCCCAGTACGCCATTGTGTAGATGGACACACAGTACATTCCAAACTGTGCCCTTCTGTGTTTAGAATCCGTGTGCATGCAAGATAGCCCTTTGCTTTGCCTAAGTGTGTGAGCATGCCCAGTACGCCGTTGTGTATATGGACACACAGTACATTCCAAACAGATGTGTGATACTAAGTGTGTGAGCATGCCCAGTGACACCTTGTGTCAGTGAGGTGCCTCTGTGTATGGGCATGGCCATTGACATCCTGTATAGTGATGGTGGTCATCCAGGCAACAGATGTCCATACCCCACGTCAGGATGGATGCCTACATTGAACACACTGGTTGATTGTCTTGAAGGGTGTACTGTCTGTGGTGCGTCTTGTATGTATGTAGTGTTGTAATAGTGCTCCGTAGATAGGCAGTTGTCCCGATCACACCACTGTCGTGTGTTTGTCTACGTCTACCTTGGCACAGTAATATGCTTTTAGACTGCTCACTCTCCATACATTCCCTATCGGCGTCTTTGCCTTTGCGGATGATGTCATCCACCTAGAAGTATGCCTCTGGGAGTGCTGTGTTCCAGTAATCTCGGTAGTGCGTTCTGTAACTGCGTAATGCTGTAGTGTGATAAGGTAGTTAGGTGTATGTTTGACTCCCAGCCCTGCCAAGTGTGTGTGTGTGTTTCCAGCTGCCTGGGGACAGAGTAATGCATTTAGACGGCTCACTCCACATACATTCCCTATCGGCAGCTTTGTCTTTGCGGATGATGTCATCCACCTAGAAGTATGCCTCTGGGAGTGCTGTGTACCAGTAATCTCGATAGCGCATTCTGTAACTGTGTAATGCTGTAGAGTGATAGGTAGTGCGGTGTATGTTCGACTCCCAGCACTGCCAAGTGTGTGTGTGTGTGTGTGTGTGTGTCTGTGTGTGTGTGTGTGTGTGTTTCCAGCTGCCTGGGGACAGAGTAATGCTTTTAGATGGCTCACTCCTCATACATTCCCTATCGGCATCTTTGTCTTTGTGGATGATGTCATCCACCTAGAAGTATGCCTCTGGGAGTGCTGTGTACCAGTAATCTCGAAAGCACATTCTGTAACTGCGTAATGCTGTAGTGTGATAAAGTAGTTAGGTATATGTTCGACTCCCAGCCCTGCCAAGTGTGTGTGTGTGCGTGTTTCCAGCTGCCTGCGGACAGAGTAATGCTTTTAGATGGCTCACTCCCCATACATTCCCTATCAGTGTCTTTGCCTTTGCGGATGATGTCATCCACCTAGATATATGCCTGTGGGAGTGCGGTGATGCTGGAACTCGGTAGCGCATTCTGTGACTGCATAATGCTGTAGTGTGGTAGACTAGACTGGTAGGTGCTCGATTCCAAGGCATGGCAGGTGTGTGTGTTTGGCAGTTATACCGTATGTGTTGGTATCTGTGGGTGGCTAGCTGTGGGATGTATTCAGTGTGTTTTGTTGCTGACCTATATAGTGTCCACAGCCCGCATATTCTGCCAAGACACTGGGTTGTCAACACATATATTCACCAATAGGTCTGGTGAGTAACTGTCAGCAGCCCTACTCTTACCCTTGATACGGTCTGACCCATGTGACGTAACATAACACACATGCCTTGATAGTAACAACACTACATGATGCAGGTGGCACATGTAGTTTCCTTTTCTTTCCTGTCTAATGCATTGCTGTCATGTGGTCCACTGTTGTGATATAAATGCCATATCTACATGTGTGTGTACATGTATATGTGTGTATGTATATATATATATATATATATATATATATATATATATATATATGTCCATGTATATATGTATACAAATAATATATATGATATATGTAGATGTAGAGGTGGACATAGATGTGAACATATATGTCTGGGGACATCAGCACTATTGAATGTTTGTGCCGGATGATCTGTGTGTGATAACCTGGGATCTGTGTATATCTGCCATGGCGTGGTGGTAATGCACATCGTCTGTAGAGTGCAGGGCCACGGGTTGTAGTCGTGTAGACACCAGTTATTTTGTTGCTGGGAAGACCATGGGACATCGAATATGGTGATAGTAAGGCACCTGTTGCCAGTTGTGTATGGATCTGAGCGACACTGAGCAGTAGTTATTAATTTGGAGGTTCAGTATGGGTCATAAAGCTATTCATTAGAAGACTATACTATGCAGATGAAGTTGACTATAGTGTATCACATTTATCACCAGGGTGTGCTGCTGGTCCCTGGAGTGTATGTGTGTAGTCAGCCAGTTGCAGGTCTCGAATATAGTTGACAGCATGGGAGGGGTGTCAGGCATACTGTACGTACATTGCAGAACTGTGCCTCGGGAGTGCTCCTGCCTTAGCACACCTAAGCTAGGGGTGTGTCTATACCTGCCTGGTGACATTGGAAGGGATGACAGCAGTGGTGGGGTAGTCAGGGTGTACAGGCTGCACAAACAGGTGTTGATCAGCACAATCAGCAGATGACATGGCCAGCCCACACATGAACAGTACGTTAATGCGAGCAAGCAGCATACACACAGGTTTTGTCCACACTCTACACCACCAGTGTATACCTGCAGGGACATTTCACGACACAGTCCAACCAAATGACATGGGCTGCAGCAAGCAACATATACCAACATGTGCAGGAGGCTGGGGCAGTGAGGATGTGTATGCTGCCGAACAACTCTTACTGGGGTGACATAAGACTTTATAGACCGAGGGTGACTTACCAGGGGCTACATGGGCTGGGGATGTTGGAGCACTATGGGGTGGACAGAGACCTCCTACAGCAGCTTGTTGACTTGTGCCTGCCACACCTGACACATCAAACAGGCCAAGAGAAACACATCACAGTGGATACCATGGTATGTGTTGGCCTATGTGTACTAGCCACAGGTACCTCACACAGCACAACTGGGGATATCATGGGTATCTCACAGGCATCTGCATCCATAGTATTGCACCAGTTCACAGACACCATGTCAACACATGCTAGTGAGCACGTACATGTCCTCAACACACGTGATTAGTAGACCAGCAATATGCATCTGTTCAACCACATGGATGACTACCCTGGGGTACTGGGTGCTATAGCCTGCACACACATACACATCATAGCACCAACCGGTGAGTGGGGCAGGGCCTACAGTCACTGCAGGGGCATGCCCTCCAACAGCTAGGCCATATGCGATGGCCAGGGCATGAGATTAAATGTGTGTGCTGTCTGCCCTGGAAGCTATGATGTGTCTGATATATGGATTCTGACACAGCTGTAGCACACCAATGCCAATATGGACATCCCCTACAGTCTTCTAGTGGGGGATGCTGGGTAAACACTGGTGTCATGGCTGATGACACCCATCAGCAATGCACACACACCTGAACACTCACACCATACTAAGGCGGATGCACAGGCAAGACATATACTTGTGCATGTGTTTGGGATGCTCAGTTCACAGTTCTGGTATCCGGACACATCCGTTGGAGCTCTGCAGTATTCACAAGCTACATGCATACAAGTTGTTATGGTATTTGCTATGCTACACAATCTTATCCTGCAGTAACAGTTGCAGCAGGAACAGCATGAGGCAGGGCCACACAGCCCAACACCACTGCCAAGGCCTGTACAGGCACAGTGTGACTTGGTGAAGGAACTACCTGAGCAGGGCACAGTCGGGGAAAGCCCGTGCACAGTATGACCTGCCCTTGGCAAAGAGGCAACACAAGGCATATGCACTGACACAGTAGGTACCCACAGATTTCCCCTCTCTGACCCACACACAGTACAGTGGATGCTAAACATGACAGTACCTGTGCTCGGCCATGTATAGGAGGTGCACTGTGTGCATCCAACATAGGCAGCACTCCAGCACCGTCCTCAAGTCCGGAACACACCCAGGGTATTTCTATTGACCTAACAAGTGTCAGCTGTATTAGAATGTGTAGTTACCCATTGTTATGGTATGTATGTGAGCATACAAGTGACTGTGCTGGCCAAATATTAGGGCAGCAGACAGTACACATCCATAGTGGCACCATGACCTCTGTAGCACATACGGGGGTCACAATGGTACCCTGTAGTACACAGGGTCTCCTAACCCACTGCAGATTATGGGCTGACCATCATGTGTGTCCGTACAGCCCACACACGTTCCATGCAGCTGGACAGATGTGGACCAATACAGACAAATGATATACGATGACCTATGGATATGCCCAATGAATGACCCCAACCCCCTAAGACACACACAGATGACAGCAGGCCAGGCAGTTTGATGTAGGTTGTGTAAGCTAGGACGTCCAACACCACTGTGCTGGTAATTAAAGCTGGGAACTGATGTACCCTGGTATCCCTCCAGCCAGCAATTTAGGTAGGTCCACACACTGACATGGAGTACCCGGCATGCCAGTACAGTAGATGCAGATGTGTACAACTGTTGGCTGTGCCCCCCATCAAACCTACACATGTGAGAGTCATGTGCGCCACCCACGGTGCTGTGTAGGACTGTGGTTGTGGTTGGATGTCCCCCCACGCTATGCAGACATGTAGCAACTGTCAGTGCCACATGACCATTAGCTACCCTGCAGACACAGCATGACACCTGTCTGTGTTGAACGGAGGGGTCAGCAACACAGTACTATCTGGACATGTGACACATGCAATACAGTTGACCATACTTGGCATGCTCACACACATGACAGTATGATGGTAATGTCAGTCAACAACATGCGTAACAGTCATACTGGGCATGCTCACACACTGAAACACAGGATGGCCAGGCATGCATACACCATTGGTCCAGACATATTTGCCAGTACATAGCTCTACTGTTGGATGTCTGTGCTGTATGGTGTGTGTGTGTGTGGTCAATTGTCTGTACATATGCCATGGTCTATTGTTAATTCACATGAGCTATGTGCGCAGGGTACTCCTACCATCACGTGTATAAGGCGGTTCTTTGTTTGTGGACAGGCCGACACCTTTGGATACAGACTGGGTAAGGCACATTCCAGCAGGTGGGAGCAGTTGTGTGTGGGTTTGCACAGTGTTAAGCACTGCTGATCTCTGGTCACAGCACCTTATACACGTTTAGACTCCACATTTCTTTGACAGTGCACTACTGGCATACTGGTAGACAAACACGCTTACAGCCGCTCGCTCACCGACATTTCCACTTACATTTGTCACTCACACTGGGTGTGTGCGATCCCTTGTGATGCGTATTACATCGGACTACATGACTACAGTATCGGGTATGTGTAACCATTTTGCGATGGCAGGCATTCGACTGTACGCACCCGGCGGCATGTCCAGTGACGTAATCATATTATATGTGTGTTCCTCATATGATTTGCTCCCATCTGCCTGATACATGGGAACCGATACTCTACAATGCTGACATGTGACTTGAGTTTGTTAACGCAGCTGTCCGCAGAGTCATGCTACCGCATACCTACTGCACATTGTCCACCTTTCAGATTGCATGACGGGAGACTGTAGGAGTGACACCTTTCCCACTTTGCATGGGACAGTCCCTCATCACGCATATCTCATGTGACAATACCAGAACTCTCCACCAATTGGGGACACATTTCTACAGAATCAGGGACAGGTCAAGAAAAATCAGGGACACTTTTACAAAAGTAACGCTATTAACTTGAAACATTGACAGAATCAGAGCATATGATTTAATACACATATTCTGAAGTAACAGATGTTTATAACTCTTACTTATTGTCATTAATCAGTAAGTGTAATTCACCACCTTTCCTTCAACAGCCACTAATTTTAGGAGGGATTAAGAGGGACAGAGTTAAACTTTCAGTCAAACTCAGGGATGTACCTGACATTCAGGGACAGTTGAGTGTTATGGACAATACTCTAGCCATTGCAACTGTCCTGATTAGGGGACATTCTCATGTTGTACATGTCTGTGCTGGTTGCTTGTTACAGGTCTTGTATACCTGACACATCGATATGTCATATGTAGTAGCATAAGCAATTTTACTGCTGCTAGACTACGCTTTGATTTGTTCCGATATGTATATTTCTGTGCTATGCATGGCTGTAGGTATGTTCTGCCCTGGTACATCTGACATTTCTACAGAGCAAGTTCCACTTTGGCCATTCAGAATGGTGGCAGCCCTATAGACCCTATATGTAGAGCTATCACATGTGTCAAGGCAACACATACCCACAGCCAGTAGTAAACGGACGACTTACACGGTTTGCATACATTAAGGTTATTCATGTAGCATTATAATTGATAATACTGTTTCCTATTACACGTAGCTGTTACTGATACAAAAAATTGATGTCTGACACCACTACACACACTATATAGCCTCCATTCCCAAACTCACAGGCCATGTGCCATAACTGTCATTTTGTAGGACACAACTGCCCAGACGGGTGTGTCCCTCGCAGGTGTATGGGTGTTGAACCTCTTCTATTATGCTATCATCTACCTAAGGTGGTCAGCAAATTATGCACTTTCTGTCAGTAGCAGAACTCACATACCAATGGGTGTGGTATCAGGAACAATGCATAACACCCTGAGGGACACATTTAGACAATTGGTTCTATTAACCAGACACATTCACAGTCACAGAGCATATGTATTCATTCATGTTTGTCGAGGTACATGCTGTTTATGACTCATACATGTCATCTGTCATTACCTGTATTCCGCCACCTGTTCACCTAATATTATTAGTTCTAGAAGTGTTTAGTTGGACTTTGTTACATTTTGATACATAGCTATGGACGTCCATGCTAATCGGGTACACGGCACTGATTTGGTCTCTATGTATTCCCCCGATGGTTTATAGACTATCCGGTAGATGTGCTCTTCAGGTTTGGGAGGTGTAGTCGTATGCTATGCCCACATAGGAATATTAAAGACTTCCACTGTGCGGGCCTACTACATCTCTGCCAAGCAGCACCTGCACACTTAAGCCCATTAATGCATACCCATGTCCACCTACCTGGCACCCCTCTACTGCAGTCGTGACAAATACTTACTGTGAGCACAGCTGGGGTATGAGCACACCCCTACACATTTCCCACTCTCCCTGTCTCAGGACACATGTCATACGTTTTGTCAACCTATGTATTATCACACTTGCACAACATACTGTTCCATGTACACTTACATCTTGCTCATATTAATGTCAGCAGATTCACAAGTACCCTGAATTTTTGGGGTCCCGCAAGGGACACCGTTATCCATGTTTAAAGTGTAGACCTTGCAGAACTCTCCCACTGGTACTTTCCTACCAGTGTTTTGGACAGCGGCAATGTATTGATCTGTATTGCCTGTCTGTATGTCTGTCCAGCCTAGCTGGGCGATGTGGGGGGTACAACATTTATTTTTGGACCTCCCAGTCACATATGCCCGGGCTGTAAATATGTTACCCCTAATTGTTGTGAAGTAACCTATTTATGTACATTTGTATCTCTACACTGACATATATATTTTGTTTTGTGTGTATGTGTATATATCACTACCTGTTGTTTGTGTAAATATATCTATGTATATCCGTAGTATATCCTTGTGTGTGTATATATATATATCCATATGAATATATATGTGTATGTAAATTAATATATATATATGTATGTATACGTTTTTATCTATATATATATATATATCTGTGTGTCCGTTAACCTATACATTTCCTGGACATGGACACTTACACATGCATATTGGGTTTTATCTCTGCTTCAACAGCATACTATTGCCTTAGTCATTATGACACCGACACTTCACTACGGTGAACTTGTGCTCAGTATATTGCACGTTATACAGCGGAGAGATGTCGCACATTTTTCATGTCTGGGGTGCCGCTGCTAACTGAGATGTGATACAGTGTCATTCAACCTATTACTCATATGCGCTGCCTATTATTCCTGCTACTGTGTTTGTTTCTGTGCACATTCATATTATTACTGTTGATAGGATGTGTGTTTGTGCTACTGTGACTGTATGCCAACATATTGTTGTCTTCATGTAGTTGTGTCTTTCTGCTTTTCCCAGTTTGGGGTTGTCACAGCAGAACTCCGTTCCACTCATAGGTGGTGTATAGGTTTTACATGCCGGGCTGCCAGCCCTGACGCACAACGTCCGACGATATGCCTCATTCACGCATGTCTCCATGCAAATGACGCTCTATCTGGGAATCGCACCTACGTTACTAGCTGACCTCCACGGGCCGCTCCATTGCACCCGGCGCAATATACCCTAGCACTCCTGTGCCCATAATCACATATCCATAGTTTCTCCTGCACACCCGTGTTGAGTTTCCACACATAACAGCCATTATACACCTGATATCGCAGCCATGACACACCTTTACACATTGCCCTCTCATGAGCGTTGGGGCCCTACACACATTTTGTACCACCTCATGTATTCACAGGCTCACCATCCATTCATATTTGCACATACATGCCTTTCCTGGTGTTATGGATTATGAACAATTTGCGGGTTACAAGTGTAGGTGGTCGCAACATGTACTACATTCCATCTGTTTACAATGTTGATGTAGCACTTCAATGATGTTATGGCCACTGGTATAACCCTGCCTCTGGTGTGAAGAGCGGTGCTCTACTCACACTTTAGCAGCTTTATGTGACATACACTGCGAGCACTTCATAATTCCTTTATTCCCTTCACAACCCTTATGTTTGCTTTCGTCTTTCGGCGTTCCTTACATTTATATATATATATATATATATATATATATATATATATATATATATATATGTATGTATGTATATATATATATATATATATATATATGTATATATATATATATATATATATATATATGTGTATGTATATATATATATATATATATATATATGTATATATAGATAAATATGTAGATATATAATTGCATATTTCTGTTACGTCTGTGGATATTTATCTATACACACATCTATCTATCTATATATATAAAAGTTACAGCTGTGCAAGACAGCATACATTTGCTATGCTAATAGCTGCATACACCCGCGCAGACGCACTCGCATCTACTTATTCTGAGTTACATATGTTTACAGACACTTCTTTGGGATTACATGTGCATTATTCCTTATGAAAGTACCACTTTGATGGAATCCGGTTAATGGACCCATGCGAACGCGGTCACATTTACATGTATAAATGTTGGCTTTACAGCACAGAGGCATTCATTACACAATTAATATGTGCTATAGTCATACTTGAACTGGGAATGCCTTTACGTTGGGCGGATGCTGTAACCACTACACTATTGGTGTTCTGGCTCATTTATATGTATACCCATGGTTCATAGCTACTCTGACATATGCCTCACCGCTTCCCTTACACAGCAGGCATCCATTCTCCTGCTGGCAAAACTGCAGTACTACAATTAGGACATTCCCTGTTTCCTACTGCTCTGGACCCGTGCTGCAAGTCTACTCACTCCAAGGATATTCAGAACTCCTACGCGTATAGTCCTCGCGCATACACGTGTTTGGTTGTCAGGGTGTTCATGTGTTGGTCTGGGTTTAGGCTCAGCTGACTGGTGACTAGAACTGCCCTGGTGCTGTTCAAAGATCAGATGTAGCACATGGACAAAGTTAGTCCAGATTTTAACATTCTGCCTGTGTTTACAGACGCAGATGTTTGGGCACCTCTGACCACATTATTGGGTTGGCACTACATAATTTAGGGCGGGGAGTGGTTCCACTACATAATGCAGGTTGGGGGGTGGTTTCCACGTGTTTCCCTTCCCATTTGGCTATTCCATTCATTTATAGATACAATGAATATTATTCTGGACATCTGTTATAAATTCACTACAGGTATGCAATAGTCCTGTCAACAGATGTGACAGTTGGTTGGTGTACTTATGTGTATGAACCTCTGTGATACTCGGGGACTCATTTCTACAGTGACAGGGACAAGGCTATGACAACTCAGGGACAATCACGGACACTTCTACCATATTAGTACTATTAACTAGGAACGTGCTGACAGATTCGTAATACTACTAATTTTCTGCAGTTAAATGCTTCTATTACTCTTCATTGTTGCAAGTAGTCATTCTCATTCAACACCTTTCCCCCAAAGGTCACTGGCTTTGTGAGTGGTTAAGAGGCTGGCCAGTTATTGTGCGAATGCTCTGACCATTGGTAGTGTTGACATTGTCATATGTACAGGTTGGGATGTATTCTGGGGACTAGGGTTGCCACCTTTTCAAATGGCCAAGATGGGACATTTTCGGAACACACATCAGATTTTACAAGCCGACACATACCCACGGTCAGTACAAAGGATAGAACTTTACTTATTTGCCTACATAAAAGCCTATTGTTGTAGCGGTTTAGTTGCTTATTCTGTTTTTTGTAACATTTAGGTATTTTAGATACTGAAATAATTATTTTCTGCAACTATTACATAACATATGGGACATAATTATGTCCTACAATCCCAGGACATTTGCCATTTGTAATGTATTTTGTCAGGACACAACTGTCCAAAGAGGGACTGTCCATCGCAAAGCGGGACAGATGGTATCCCTACTGCAGACACCAGATCGTTTGGGCCAACACATAGCCACTGTCAGTGCAGGTTTAGAACATTCATTTGTTTCCTAGCTGTGAGCCTTATACCTTTGGCAATTTTGTTGTTTGCCTGTTTCTTTTATGAATTACATTTATTCTATCCTGACGTGACCACTTTAGACAACTGTTACATGCAGTATGGTACATAGTTATTTCCTACAATCACAGGACATTTGGCATTGTATCATTGTTGGTCAGGTCACACCTACACACACATTAATTGTCCCTCACACAGTGGATCAGGGGGAATCCTGATTACGTCAGTGCCTTCATCACCCTTATACCATGTGCCACTATGCAAATGTGTGCAATATAGTCTCTCGCTTATTCGTGTTGGGACACGTGCATCACCGGCAGGTGTTTGATCCTGGGTAGTAGGTTCTGCATGACCATCTAGGGCTGGACAGTCTTGTGCACCACTACTGCACATTCCAACTTGTGTCCAGATATCTACAGGACTGGACTTCGTGCCTTCATACCCATTGTAATGTTTACACGGGTTACTTATCCCATGTGGGATATCCCAAAAATTGAACAAGACCAAAACAAGACAAATACCGAACATTCTTCTGGCGTTATGAAAATGTGCTGGGGGTTTTACATGCAAGGGATACATAGTTTGCAATCCTGAAACTGCCTAGGGTGACACTACCTACTACATATGCGTAGTGGTCACTATGTGTAGATGTGGCTGCACCAAACCAGTAGGCCAAGTATGGCTGGATTTGGTGGATGTTCAGGTATGGGAGCGGGTTGTGTGCTGTGGAGGGGATGTTGGATAGCCATTATGCATCCAGGTGTGTTGCATTTGATATGGCCAGTTCCATCAGGACCAATCTGTGGGTATGTGCCGGTGACATGCCTATACATTTGTATCGCACATTTTAATATTCATATGTTTGTGGGATTGTGTTCTACAGTATGGCCTGTCTGGTTGCATTGCAGATGTGTATACATGTTTTTGTGTTTCTTTCTGGTTCACCCGGGACTCCCTCATAAACCTCTGGTTCACCTATTCTGCATACGACACAGTGTCACCTTGGAGGATTATACCATTACCCATCCCCCCCACACACATATTCCTGACACTCCATCCATCACTGCTTTGGTTGATGGCCCATGACACGGTCAAGGTAACACATTGCATACCCTACATATGTCAGGTACCTGTATGGTTGTGTGGACTACCCTGCCATGTTTGACTTTCCACATGCTATACCTCACGCACATAGGTACACGCCCATACTTAAATTTCATGACATGGGTGGTATACCCGGGTAATACCCGTTCAACTGTGACACATCCTGACAAGTTCGGCTTGGACCGCTGATGTGCAGATTTTGGCCGGCTGCTCTAATCATTGGTAGGATGCCACCTTTTCCTATGTCCAGGATGGGATATATTCTGGACACATTTCCGAATGTACTGGACAACACGTACCCACAGTCAACGTTATGGATAAGATTGTTCCTTTCAGCCTACATGTTGCCTTATTGGTGTAGCAGTTTATATGCTCCTTCTGTTTCGTTTACATGCTTATTCTATTTCCTGTCACATTTGGTATGTGAAATACGGACATACCTATTGTATGTGACTATTACATGCGTTGTGGGATATAATTTGGTCATACAGATGCTAGATATGTACATTTATCGTGTTTTTTGTTATAGACACATCTGCCAAGCTGTGTACCCTCCCTCACAATATGGGTCAGCTGGTGACCCTGACCATTGGGCTGGACGTACCTATTTGCGGCACGTTAACATATGATGCGTTTCACTTCCACTTGGTATAACTATCTACACTGCGTTGGACTATGGGCACACAGTTTTCAATGTCATTTGCTCACGGGATAGGGACCCGTTATTCCCTATCATGCATTTGTGTTTGCTTCTTCATTTTGTGTTTGCAGGAACTGTCTTGCATGCTTTGCATACGTTTCAGTATCCACAGACACTTACAGATGTGATTACTATTGCTTGCAAATTGTTATATGCAAGCATTTTAGGTTGCACATCGACAGCTGACATTTCCAC
Source organism: Protopterus annectens (assembly GCF_019279795.1). Classification (NCBI taxonomy): domain Eukaryota; kingdom Metazoa; phylum Chordata; order Ceratodontiformes; family Protopteridae; genus Protopterus; species Protopterus annectens. The sequence goes on from NC_056744.1 coordinate 511,733,268, forward strand.
ACCTCCGTGTGGCACTTCGACATGCCCTATGCACTCGCGCTCCTTTCCTATGTACGTGGCTGTGGTGGCAGCATGCCTTCATTAATATGCATTTGGCGCTACTGCGCCATCTTCACGCTGCACGGTTGGAGCAAGCCTAACGCCGGCCTTGCGCCAAGCTTCATGGATCCCGGGGAAAGTTTTAATAAGAATATATTAGGGTGTGCTTATTACTTTAAGACTGGAAAATGGTGTAGTCATGATTTGATTTGATACCAGTTAAGGTTCCCTATATAAATTGAGTGGTTTTAAGTTTATTTTATTGAATGGTTTGAAGAAGTGGGAGTCATTTCCATGAAAGCGTTTACCAAATAAAGTATCTTGATTCTATGAACTAAGCTGAACAGAAGCTGTTTTTCTTCTACATTGTTTATGATCCCTGAAGTTCTTTGTGTTGTTAAATAGTATGACATACCTTCATATACACATTAACAGACACATAGCAGGCAGACACACATCCAAGATGCTAGGGCCTATCCCTGCTAACTAACTTGACCATGTGCCCAATGTGTTACAAGTAGGATGCACACAGCACATGAATAACTGGCCTGGATTGTGGTATCAGTTACCTGTATGGTTGATGGTGGCAGTGGTAACCATAATGAAGTGCATGGGACATGTACCGGGTGTAACTTGGTGTAATGACATTGTACACAGCATGCACATCCCCCAGTGGATATTATACTCTCTGAAACCCATGATGATATACCCTCCATCACACATTGGTCATGACTGCTATACACCCCATTGTAGATCCCAACAGTGGTACTACAGGGATATGCATCTAATGCACATGCCACAAGCATAGCAGGGTGTGGCATTGTCATGCCTCACCTATGGGCAGCAGCAACACTATCTGTACTATTGTGTGGCAATGGGTATTGTAATAGGAGTATGGCCTTGGAATGCTGTACCCTACAGATAAATGGACATGCACACATACACACACTTGCCAGAACACAATGGGTGTCCCATGCCTATCAACCCATATGTGCAACACTGTTGTGATGGTACTGCAAAGCTCATGCAGCCAGTATGGAGAGGAGCTTAACAGGGTACATGTAATGTCCCATACAGCAGCAGCCACAACTGGCTATGGAAATGGGTGCTGTGGTGGTTGTGAAGGCCCTCATGGAATTCCCACTTATAGGTGTGCTAACACACAAGCACTGCTATACTTAGTCATGCACATGTCCACATGTGTCAGTATTGGGGTGCATCTCTGCAGGTGGTCATAGCTGTGTACCTAGCTGTTGTCCAAGGAGAGATGGGTTGTGTAGGTGTTGTGTGTACAGTGGTATTCTGCCACCTGCCATGTGGCAGCAGGCAAGCTATTGACAGACATTACTGTGGTGAGCCACAGGGTGGAAGTGACATGCATCACCCATTCCTCTGTGTGCCTCCTGCACATGGCCACTGAGGTGATCAAGGTGACATGCATGCAACATGCATTACAACACACGGTTAGTGTCTGTGATGGAGACCTGTACCCAAGCATTTTCAGTTGACTGTGGTAGTATAGTGGAGGTACCCATGGCATGTGGTGCATACAGGGTGTTATCTCCAATATGTGCCAGTTTTTACACAGCTGGGCAGACATGCCAGTGTCAATCAAGCTTAGGATGCCTGTACATATCCCAGTGGGATACCTGCCATCTGCACATCTGTACGGGGACTGACAGTCATCAGCTTGGCAAGTAGTTGTGCCATAGGTTGTATGTGTTGACAGACAGACATTTGAAAACAATATTTATGCCATAACAACATGTCAGGAGCCCTCATTATCATGTGCTGTACAGACGGTAGTCTCCAGTTACATTCCACATGTCGGATCATTACCCTGTAGGGGTTATATACTGTGACACAGCTCACACACCAGGGATACAACAGGGAGGCCTCAGAGTCCAGCTATGCCTGCAGGTGTGACTGTTGTCAGTACTACATTTAGCACTCTACTCTTGCATGGATAGGCACTGTCAACAATAGTACCGCCATGATACACTACATGCAAGTGTGACAGCATGTACCCTGGGCTAGTACCCATGTATGTAACAAAGTCACACAGATAATAGTGCTGTACAGGCCTCATATACATCTGTGTCCCAGAAATGACACTCACACCCCTTGCTACTGTAATGACAGCACAATGGTGCATGTATTGTACATGGCATTACATACACTTATTACAGATGTCATTACCTTGCTATGTTATCAGACTGGGTGGTGTGAACTGGTTACCAGGGCTAAGCCATGCTTAGCAGATATCAACATTGCTGCAATATAATAGCTAAGCAGATTTGTGCACTGGTAAGCGAAGCCCACATGATGAAAGTGCCCCTACATTTAACCATACGTTAGCACTGCTTAGCTTCATGCAAACCTGCTTAAAGCTGCTCAAAACTGCCTTAACCATGACATACCTTGTTCTGCCCAGCAACAAAAGGAACAGCCCTTGCAGGTCTTGAACCCAGGACCGTGTACACTATAGCACAACACTTAACCAGTACGTCATGACCACTGTGAAGACAGCTGTTGTTTTTCCAAGATATCTGTCAATTTATATATTAAGTAGTATTGAACAATTGCCTTTACTTCCACAATTGTGTAGTACTTGTTATTAATATGACTGTTGCATCACATATATTGTTTTAACATAATGTACACATAGCAGATACATACGGTGAGATACATCTGGGAGAGTATACACAACCATGAGGTTTACACATGACAGGAATATGGATATATATATATATATAATAGGTTGATATATGTCTACATGTACATACACATGTATATTCATACATATGTCTGTATACACATCTGTATAATCAACATATATATGGCCATGTGTACTTCTCTTTGAATGTACATATATATATATATATATATATATATATATATATATATATATATATATATATATATATATATATATATATATATATATATATATATATATATATATAGATAGATATATGTATATATCGCTATATAGGTATGCACATTCTATGTGTACAGATATGCCTATTTATGTAGATATATATGTAGATATCTATAACTATATGTACATACATATCTATTCTGATATACCTATTACTGTCAGTATATATGTAGATATCCATAAGTATGTATGCATATGTATCTCTATCTGCATATGTGCAGACATATATTGCTGTGTATATGTATATATCTGAGTGTTTATATGTGTGTGTATATATATATATATATATATATATATATATATATATATATATATATATATATATACATATGCATACCCATCTATGTATGTCAATATGTATATGTGTATATATCTATATTGATATAGTGATAGGTATGTATACATATATGTTCACCATATGTCCTGAACATGGAGTGAAGCCCTACCTCAGCCCCAATACTCCCAACCTCTTAGTGCAAGGGGATGTCAGGTATGTATTGCAGGTATATATGTAAACTATTGCTACTGGGATAAGGGTTGTCTTCACAGATATGTTGTGTGTGGGAGGTCACATCTGTTTTTAACATGTGTGCCATTGGCCACTGACAGACATCCTAAGGACATCATAGTACAGTACTACTGCTAGCACAGTAATGATCCTGTGGACTACAGCAAATATATGCCAATACATGTGGACAGCCTGATACACTCTGGTCAGTCCAGAGGTATACACAGAACCCCTTAGTGCAAGACATGTGGTCCAAGCCTGACAATGTGGATGTTAATAGCCATGCAGATAGCTATATCACATAAACACTGGTAAACATTTGCCCCCATAGGTTATGCATTCACACACCCCTGTCTGTCCTGACACATACTAACCGCTGGTACAGAGGTGCCATGGCCACATAATACCCACTAGTTAGAGACATACATCTGTACAGCATCCCACTGCTTTGTCTGACATACACAACTGTTATGGTGGCCTGGCAGCAGTACATCTGGCAAGTATCTGGACATAACATCACACTGGGTAAGTATACTAAGCTGCTAGGCATGTAACAAAACACTGTGCAGGCTACAGGCAGACTGCCACAACACTGGCCTACATTTCTTATTGGGGAATACACATGTACCTGCATATATAGCAGGGTCTACAGGCATGTCACAGCACAGAGTAACAGACACCTGTGTGAAAGTGCATAACCACAACCAATGTAAACACCTATAGCCACATATGGCAGTTAGCGTAATATTACAGTATATGGACTATCTGATCAATACCATCCTCATATGTGCCATTCACACACTAACCCTACATATACTGGGCCACTACACAGTGTGGTTGGATGCCTGTCTGCGGTATGGGAAATGTGTGTGTTTGGCCCTACAAACATGTAAGCTGATAGGGTAACATACAGTGAAGCAGCATGTAACATCAGATAAAATAGGACCAAGAACAATGACATCTACCACAGATTGTACACAGGCCAAGGTACATATTCACAATACACACATTGTCAACAATCACCATGAGTACACAGACCTCAGTACTGTACACACAACCACAGAATGCCCAGGTTATGTCCTCAAATAAAACCCCTACTATACATAAAATGTGTAGCAGTCTGATATCTCCCTGGCTTGTTATCAGATATGATGTCAATAAATTATGGTGTACAGAACATATGCACCTCTTACTGCATGACATATATACAACGGTTGACAGAGCTGTGGCTGGAGGTACAAACACAGGGCCAATATTGACATGTTGCTGTGATAACCTCATGCATTTACTGTTGTAACAGGGTTTGTTGTGACATATGTCCTATGAGGGATATGAAATCAGTAACTCTCATGTCTGTCACCATGTACTGATGGCAATCCTCACGCTACCTTCTGCATTTCAGAGATAAGTGCTCTGTGAGTAACACAAGAAACAAATGGCACCATACACTACCCAGTCTGCAGATGACCCTATGGATGAGGTCTTCCTCTGAAACATAGCACTGTATAACAGGTATTAAAACGTGTAGGCCAGCCATATCCACACACACCCTGTTAGACCAACATTACTCCAAATGCAGAATAGCAACACTTACATTCTATAGTCATGTCAGGCACATCCCTCTCCTGTGTGTTGGCCTGTTTCCACAGTGTATGTTGTTAGAGGTAAATCCCCAATCCATCCATGATGTTGTTTGTCAAGCAACAGATCTAGGTCCTGCTCACAGTGAATGAAAAGGCCCAACACCAACATGATGTTCCTAGATATTGGAGTGTGTTTCCATGCAATTGGCTATGAGAATGTTACCACAGCTGTTCCACATGCAATCAGCTAGAGGAGGGCTGAAATTCATGCAAAAACCATCAGCTGATCATGAGCATCACTTAAAAAGCACATGCTGCTGCTTAAGCAAAGCAGGTATAAGCCTCCACATCCACCAGAGAGGGAGTGAGAGAGGCAGGCAGAGGCAAAGATAAGTCAGGGAGGGGGTGGGAGAGTAAAGCCTAAGCATGTTTGTGTCTCACACCTACCAGTGCAGGGTATTAAACCCCTGACTGACTATGTATTGCTATCACATGTCTATGCAGTTATTGGATGCTCCACATAGCTTCCATGTTAAGGAGCTCTGCAAACGTATATGTGATGGTGAGTGACATCTGCAACAGTAATATGGTAGTGATACGGTCGGTATAGTACACGTGCCTGTCTGCATGAACAGGTGTCAGTGTCAATTCAGCCACACTGTCTCAGGGACCCACACACATTGACACATTTGGCAGGGTCAGGAATACACCTCCTCACCAGTTAGTTTGTCACAATACAGTACTGTGCAGGTATCACATGCATCACAGGGGTTATCCAGAGGTTATATGGGCAAAAGGTATGTTAAGGTGTCTGACATCAGACAGCATGCTTCAGTATGCCAATGAGGGTTATAGTGAGTGTGAATGTGGTCAAAAGCATCATACATTGCACACACAGATACAGGGTGCCAGCACTGACATGCATGGGTGCATTGCTTCACAGGTGTGTAGTGGTTGTGCCAGGAGGCTATACAAGGCTAGATGATGGATATACTTTGGCATCAGGCCACATGACAATGGTCTGCAGTGTGACTCAGGGGTGTAGTGTCTTGATTGGCCCACACAAGTGGGTATTGTGTTCACCATCCAGTCACCTGGGTAACTATTGTGTGTGGCTATTGTTGTGCATTGCTTGCCATGTATGTGTTCTTTAGTCCATGACATAGACAGTGTCTTGGATGTGCACACATCCCACATGCATGTACAGTGACATGTGGAACTGTACCTCTGGTGTCTGGCCCATGTTTTGTACACAGATTGTTATCATCAGATGTGCCAGTCTTGGCCTCATGTGGTGAGAACTGGTAATGGAAAGCAGGTTGACCCTGCACCTACATTGATAGCATGATCCTGATATTCCCTGGTGTCAGTGGCATTTGTCCATACAAGGCATGTGTTTAAGGTATGGTATGTCCTTTGTGGGTCACATTTGTTGGCACCACAGGTGTTGCAGGTGTCCAGTGGGGAACATAGTAAAGGTGCACTGTATGCATGGTCCTGCCTATTGTACTAATGGACAGGCTGTCATGCCCTCTGTAGTCCACTGCAATCACACCATGGTTACTATCTGTGGACAATATGCAGGGTACTACCAACATAGCGGTTGTTGCCTAGGCAAGTGTGTTTGTGTATGAGACATGGGTTGAGAGTGTTCTCTGGGTAATACAAGGGTTGCTAACTTTGTTTGCCAGGCCTTGGTGTCACATGTAGGGGTATGGATTGGCATCCCAACCTCTTGGCTATTTCACATCTGTTATCCTTGTAAGGTGGAAATTGTAACATATAATAGGGCCACCATATAAGAAATTTGCAAATCCCAGTCCACGAGTACAGTTGTTATGCACTCACAGCCATCTCCCCACAGGATACGAATGACACACACAGACACACCTGCCATGTCTGGGATTAGAACTCCTACCTAACTAGTTTATTACACTACAACACTACACAGTTATAGGACACACCATGGAGATTACTGGAGTACTCCTTCCCCAAAGGTGTATTTCACAGTGAATGACATCAGCAGCCTTGCCAAAGTAGGGCATTTGATCTGCAGTGAGTGTGACTAGCCTAAAATGCATTTCTCCCTACACAAACAAAGAAACACACAAACATCCACACTTGCCATGTGTGGGACTAGAACCCCTACCAGAGTACTATATTACACTACAGCATTACGCTGTTATAGGACGCGCAAAAGAGATTATTAGACTACACATTTCCCAAATGTGTATTTCACAGTGAATGACATCAGCAGCCTTGCCAAGGTAGGACATTTGAATTGTAGTGAGTGTGACTAGCCTAAAAGCATTGCTCCCCACATAGACAAAGACATACACACACAGTTGCCATGTCTGGGATTAGTACTCCTACCTAACTAGTTTATCACACTACAGCAGTACACAGTTATAGGATGCACCACAGTGATTACTGGGTTACACCTTTCCCAAAGGTGTATTTCACAGTGAATGACATCAGCAGCCTTTCCAAAGTAGGGCATTTGAATTGTAGTGACCTTGACTAGCCTAAAAAGCATTGCTCCCTACACAGAGACACACACACAGTTGCCATGTCTGTGATTAGAACTCCTGCCTAACTTGTTTACCACACTGTAGCATTGCACAGTTTTATGACATGGCCCAGAGATTACTGGGTTACTTCATTCCCAAAGGTGTACTTCAAAGTGGATGACATCAGCAGGCTTGTCATAGTAGAGTTATGGGGAGGGCAGTGTGTGTGCATGGGCCATAACTCGTTTATCTAGAGGTAGACACACCACATGCAGGCACATGCAGGGTTATATTCCACAGGTATGTGTATACAGCTGCTAGATAACGACTGCCTTGTATAGTCATGTTGCACAGCTAGCACTTGTACCACATAGTCTGTAATGCTGACAGATATCAGTGGCTAATTTCTACAGTGAGTGTCATTTACACATCCTGTGGTTCTAGCCATTTGGCTGTGTGCTGGGTGGGACAGGCCTCATGATGGATGGCTCTTTGTCACAGTCACTCTCTTCCACATATCTATGTATGTCTACTTTTGGATTATTATAGTGTGTTGTCCTTGGATATATGTCTGTATTCCTATTCAATGTGTGTGCAAAGCACGACTGATGCATACTGAGGAGTGTATGCACTAACATCTGCAACTGTCAGATATGTATGGTCCACTATTGTTTGCAGACATGGGCTTCATTTGTTTGTGTGTGTGAGCATGCCCAGTATAAACTTTCAGTATGTTGTTGTCTGACATTGCCTTAATTTCTCTAAGTGTGTGAGCATGCCCAGTATGCCTTTCTGTATTGAATGTGTGGATCTATTCCAGGTAGTTTCTACTCCAGTGCAGACCTTTGTGTTGTACACCTACAGGTAGCAAACTGTTTCTGCAGGATATCTGTAGATCATTTGGCAATATGGGGACAAACTGTGCAAGGGATAGGGTGTACTGTAGGTGATTGTTTCTGTGCTCCTATTGCTACATGGTATTGGTGTTAGCAGAGATATTCAGACATGTGTGCTGGTATACACTGCAATGTTTTATGTCCTTAAGTATTGTCAGGTAGACATTCTTGCTCACAGTGATGTCCTGGGGAACAAGGGTGAATGCAGCTGTGTTCGGTATTATGGGCAGATGCCTAAATATTCATGGTAAGTTATGCCATTCTGGAGGGAGGAACTGCAGACACTTGCTGCTGGGTGTGTGTATCCAGTTCAGCACCTTGGTACAGTGCTGGCAGAGGATCTCATACTTGTACATCCATCAACATGACAGCATGGACTTATCTTGTTGTGGCAATACCTCACAGCTGTACAGATTCAGACAGGTTACCCAGAGGCAGGGGCCATGAGTCAGGACATTACCCCTATTGTGGTGTACAGGCAGGTTTGTAGTCACCCATTTATGTGTTTACAGCCAGGGATAGTGTGTGCACACAGCTGTGTGCCGGACCTTGCACATTCCATGCTGCCCATGCTCCCACCACCCCCTATTATTCTATACTCTTCAATACATTATGCATACATTCTCTGATACTTTCTCTAAGGTTATCACCTCATCACAGCTGTGTTTCGGTGTTGGTGCACAGTTCATGCAGTGGGACATGGTGGACATGTTACTGCAGTTTGTCCACATGGCCTTGCATATGGCATATGTGGAGTGTGTTATGTTGTTATTTTGGTGTCCATGGCATAACATGCATTGGCATTGCATGTGAGACACAGGCCTTTGGCAGAGGACTGTAGGCCATTTGGTGGGGATCCAGGCCAGCTGTGGCAGACCACTGCATTCTGTCAGTCCTACAGTCCCAGACTGCCATACAGTATATTCACCTGGGGTGACAGGGTAGGTGTGCTAGGTGTTCATGCCAATACTTTCTATCAGTAATGATTAGGTGGCATGGATGCTGGCAGAATGCTACCTACAGCTAGGGACTCACCTGCATGGGACACCTGCACTGCATGCTGCATTCTTTTGCTATTTCCATATACAGGTGGGGGTCATATTGTACCCATTCCCAACAGCAGGGATATGACCAGAGCGGTACCTGTGGGTGGCGTTTGGGTGAGCTGGGTGCATGTGTGCTATGGACATTACTTGCATCTGATGCACAGATATGCACAGGGCATTCCAGTTATGCTGTTATGTGCAGGTACATCAGCTGTTTCCCAATACATCAGTCCTACCACCTTTGTGATCTGCAAGTGTTCGGGCAGACAACACCGATATACCCTACTACAGGCCCAGATAATGTGATGCATACCTGTATGTACAGTTACAAGGGTGTGTCCATTTCACAGTTACACATTATATACTGCATGTCTGGGGTAGTTTCCACTGTGTACTGCTTGTATATCTAGCACAACAGCCACGCCATTTCAATCTTTCAGATGGCAACACATATTACCACCATACGTTTACAATGGCTTACTGCTAGCATGTGTTATACTGGTGGGAATTGTCTTTGGCACTGCAGTTGTGAGGACTTGGCCTTGTCATCAGCAGTACTGGGCAATGGCTACCAGGTCATACCTCAGCATGCATACATACTGACCACTCTCACACAATATGAAACACATACCAAACTAACACAGACATACCTGCATACTGTACAGATGTTACAATCTATCCTGCTACCTTGGCCACCTCTGGGCATCTGTGCTCCACTGGTATTATACCTACACATACATGTTACTACATTTCTACATAGGATTTGAGGGGCCACACCTGGCTGTTACAATGTATGTACATCGGGTTGGGGGGGGCAAACCAGACCATTGCTACATTTCTAAATAGGATTGGGGGCACACCTGACTATTTCTACATTTGTAAGTAGGGTTGGGGGGCACACCTGACTGTTTCTACATTTCTACAAAGGACTGGAGGGGCACACCTGACTATTACTACACAGGATTGGGGGTACACCTGACTGTTTCTACATTTATGGGTACAGGGTAGGTGTGCTAGGTGTTCATGCCAATACTTTCTATCAGTAATGATTAGGTGCTGTGGATGCTGGCAGAGTGCTACCTACAACTAGGGACACACATGCATGGGACACCTGCACTGCATTCTGCATTCTTTTGCTATTGCCATATACGGGTGGGGGTCATATTGTACCCATTCCCAGCAGCAGGGATAAGACCAGAGAGGTACCTGTGGGTGGTGTTTGGGTGAGCTGGGTGCATGTGTGCTATGGACATTACTTGCATCTGATGCACAGATATGCATGGGGCATTCCAGTTATGCTGTTATGTGCAGGTACATCAGCTGTTTCCCAATACATCAGTCCTACCACCTTTGTGATCTGCAAGTGTTCGGGCAGACAACACTGATATACCCTACTACAGGCCCAGATAATGTGATGCATACCTGTATGTACAGTTCCAAGGGTGTGTCCATTTAACAGTTACACATTATATACTGCATGTCTGGGGTATTTTCCCCTGTGTACTGCTTGTATATCTAGCACAACAACCATGCCATGTCAATCTTTCAGATGGTAACACATATCACCACCATACATTTACAATGGCTTACTGCTAGCATGTGTTATACTGGTGGGAATTGTCTTTGGCACTGCAGTTGTGAGGACTTGGCCTTGTCATCAGCAGTACTGGGCAATGGCTACCAGGTCATACCTCAACATGCATACATACTGACCACTCTCACACAATATGAAACACATACCAACCTAACACAGACATACCTGCATACTGTACATATGCTACAATCTATCCTGCTACCTTGGCCACCTCTGGGCATCTGTGCTCCACTGGTATTATACCTACACATACATGTTACTACATTTCTACATAGGATTTGGGGGGACACACCTGGCTGTTGCAATGTATGTACATCGGGCTGGGGGGGCAAACCAGACCATTGCCACATTTCTAAATAGGATTGGGGGCACACCTGACTATTTCTACATTTGTAAGTAGGGTTGGGGGGCACACCTGACTGTTTCTACATTTCTACAAAGGACTGGAGGGGCACACCTGACTATTTCTACACAGGACTGGGGGTATACCTGACTGTTTTTACATTTCTATGCTAGATTGGGGGAGGGGGCACACCTGGCTGTGTCTACATTTCTACACAAGATTGGGGGCACACTTGACTGTTACTACATTTCTACCTAGGATGGGGGGCACACCTGACTGTTTCTACAAAGGATTGGAGGGGAACACCTGACTATTTCTACACAGGATTGGGGGGGTACACCTGACTGTTTCTACATTTCTACATAGGATTGGGGGGCACACCTGACACTTGTACACATTTGCTATGACTGCACTGGTATGTCACGTACTCCATTTCATTCTGTATTCTAACCTATCATGCTGACTAGAGGCATATCAATGTACTACAGGTTTTAGGTTTGATTGACCTACATATTATTTTCTGACTTCCAGGCCTTCAGAACTAACATCCCACTGCCTGACCTAATGTAGACTGTCTGTGTAGGCCTTGGGGGGGGGGGTTACCCATAGCCATCATTCAGAGGCCTTAGCGCAACCTTTGTTTGTGTTTATCTACACCTGTCTTGCTAGCTGAGACTGTTGTTGGTATGTGAACCTCCCGGACTGGCATGTGTGAGTCATATGGACACACATGTAGCCCAGCACATTTCCTGCAGTGGGTTTTGTTGTCATGTGTTGTACTGGCTACTATGGTGACACCAGTATTTGTTAGAGATCTCATGGTGCCACTATAGGTGTCTACTATCTCCTGGGATACCATTCAGCCACCCGGTTCCCTTAAATGCTCACATCCATACCATAGATACAAGTAACAATACATACTACTCCAACTGGCAAATGGTAAGGAGAGTGACTTATCTTGTGGGTGTGCCAGTATTGAGGATGGTGCTGGGGGCTGCCTATGTCAGATGCACATTGTACACTCCCTATACATGGTTGAGCACAGGTAGTGTCATGTTTGGCATCCCTTTTACTGTATGTCCGAGTCAGAGAGAGGTGTCATTCCCTGGGTCCCTACTGTGTCAGTGTATGTGCTATGCATTGTCTCTTTGCCAAGGCCAGGATATACTGGGCATGCCTCCATCTGCCTACTTGGGCAGGCTCAGGTTGTTCCTCCTCCAAGTCACTCTGTGCCTGTGTAGGCCTTGGCATTGGTGGGGGGCTGTGTGGCCCTGCCCCATGTTGTTCCTGCTGCAGCTGTTTCCGCAGGATCATATTGTGTGCATGGCACATACAATACCAATTTGGGTACATTTAACTGGTGAGTATTGCAAGGATCCACTGGATGTGTCCAGACACCAGAACCGTGACTTGAGCATCCCAAACACATGGTCTATTGTGATTGTGGTCTGTCCGTTTGCCTCATTATGGAGTTTTTGTTCGGGTATGTGTGCATTTCTGATGGGTGTCATCAGCCATGGCTCCAGTGTGTAACCAGTATCCCCCACTAGGTTACCGTGAGGGATGTTCCCATTGATAAATCTCTGGAACAGCTGTGTCAGATGTCATATGTGGGAATCATGATAGCTTCAGAGCAGCCAGCACACAAATTCATTATAATGTCCTGGGCATCGCACACGACCTGGAAGTTGATGGAGGGCAAGCCCTTGTGGTTGATGTAGACCCAACCCCGCTTACTGGGTGGTGCTTTGATGCATATGTGTGTGCTGTCTATAGCACCCACCACTTCAGGGTATTCTGCTATTTGGTGGAAGAGATACATATTGCTGGCCAATACCTCACGGGTATTGAGGAAATATACGTGCTCACTGGCATGTGCTGACATGGCATCCAGGAACTGGTGGAATATCCTGGATGCTGATGCCTGTGATATCCCCATGATATCCCCAGTTGGGCTTTGGAAGGTACCTGTGGCTATTATTCCTAGGCCTACACATACTTTGGTATCCACTGGGATGGGGTCCTTTCTGTTATTTCTGTGTGTCAGGCATGGCCGGCACAGCTCAACAATTTGCTGTAGGCGTTCCCTGTCCACCCTAAGTACTCCACTATCTCCAGCTCATGTAGCCCCTGGTAGCTTACCCTGGGTCTGCACACCCTTCTCCGCCTCCTCACTGTGGGTTAGTCGATAGCATTCTCATCCTCACCACCCTCAGCCTCTTCCCTATGTTCATGTCTGATAGCTGTTGCAGCCCCTGTCATTTTGTTGTTTTTGTTTATTAAAAGTTCCCCACTTTTATACACTGGTGGTGTAGAGTATGTGGGAAAAAACAGAGGGAGAGGTGTTTGCATAGTTTATAGTAGTGTTCTGGGCTGGGCTGGGCTGCTGCCTGTGTAATTGGCTGATTCTGATACATTTCACCTGCCAGCTATGCTAGTTCTCTTAGATTACCTTCCTACTGCTGTTTTCCCTTCCCATTGCTTTCTTGTTTAAGCTCAGGGGTGCACCACGCAAACACAGTGCTCAAATGTGCACAGAGCTGCTATTTTCTGGTTTACTTTTTTTTCCTTTAAAACCTGGTGCGTGGCACGCACACCCGCTTAGGCAATGTAAAGAGTGTTAGGCAGCCTCAGGCACAACCTCTTGCTTAGCTCTGCTAAGCTAAGGGCAAACCTGAGCCACAGGGCTCCAATCGACTTACATTATGCCTGACACACACCCCCTATAATGTCAGCTAACTCCTAGGTTGCACCAGGCTATTCCTGCTTTTACACTGGTGGGTGCTGACTAGCATGCTGGGGAAATCTGGGATTCAGTATCATTCCCCTCATTTGCATAGGATTGCCTGCTGATGCATGGTACATTTCCCACACTGAGCCTCCCACTTAGCAACCACTATTCACCGGCCATGTTGTCTTCTGTCTGCCATTGAGTGTAATGGAAAAATTGTGATTTTGGTTAGAAGTTTAGTTTTTTTTTCTTATTTTCCACCTGATCCCATTTGCAGTACTGCCCTACACTTAGCCGAAATCGGCTAAAAAAAAATAAAAGTTGATTTTTTTTAAATTTTTGCAACTGTTTTCCATGCCAATGGCCTTACATTTGACCATTGTCATGTTTTCTACATAATATCTACCCCTTATTTGGAGCTGGCATGGCCCCGTTTTGTAGTTTGCAGAAATGTACTCCGTTACTGGCGGAGTATATTTCTGCAGATTACACTAGTCTTGCACGGCTGGTTTCTAGCTTCCTGGATGGCAAATTCACCTCATTTGCATGGATTTCTCCTGCAAATGGGGTAATTTGCATACAGGAGCTGAGTCCGTGCAGGACTAGTGCAGGAGCACTCGTGCATATCCCTACAGCTTATTCCTGGATCACACGGCAGACATATTGCCTGCTGGAGCTCCTGCACTAGTCCTGCACACCGTGCAGGGCTTGCTGAATCTGGGAGAATTTTCTTAACCTTCAGCTTCTAATGTTTATACATACTTTGATCTGATGTGTATTTCTGGCATATCTACGTATTAGAGGTGCTATTATCATATGTGACATATTCATATAGCTTCAGTTATATTGGACACTCTCATTCTGATGTATATTTCATGGATTCAGATTTCTTTAGTTCCTTTCATAATGCTTTTCTTTTTTTTATACTATATTCTAAGCAGAGATGGATAATTTGTGTCTTTTGATGTTGGAGAGGTGGTGGATGGCTGGTTTAGTTAAATTTTTAACTCATAAATCATAAAAAATAAAAAATCCAGGCCACAAACGCAGGTGCAAAATCCTTTATAAATCCACAAAAACCACAGATGAGCGCTTTCGTCTGATCACAAGACTTCTTCAGATGAAAGCACCAGTGCTACATACAACCGTATATAGTTAAACACAATTAACACCAATTAAACATTTGAAATTTGAAATTTAAAAGAACATCACAATAAAATGCACTACGTAAAGTGTAGTATAATAAAATAACTCATACTCCAGTATATAGCCATTGTATCATAAAAATAAAATACAATAAAATGTTAGGTTCAAATACTTTCAGCTTTTTTCAATAATACAAATTTAATGCTTATATAGTCATTAAGACCAGATGGAATGTTTGATTTTATCCTAAGCTGCCATATAAGTTCCTTATACAGCAAAGCATTTTTCAGGTCCCCCCTCCCCTATATTGGTATTCCTTAACAATGTCGATAATACCAACCTTATAACCTCCAAAAGAAGAACATAATAGGCTATGCTTAAATAAAGCACTAGTCTCTTTGTGTGTCCTGATGTCATACAGATGTTCATAAATATGGTCTTTAAGTGGTCTTTCTGTTTTTCCTATATAGAATGCACAACAATTTGCGCATACAGCCATATAGACCAACATTTTTGTTTTACAATTTCCTTTGCAAAATCTGACTGCGCTTTTCAGACAATTGTTCAACATTATCCTTTCCTCACTATAAATGAAGGAACAAACACTGCAACTGCCACAGGGGACAGTGGCTCTATACTGTATGACCTCTCTATCATACTGTTCGAACATTCTCTTAAAGTTCCTTCCAACTTTATATGTGAACAAGGGTTGTTCCCCCACTAGGTTGTATAAGTCCTTGTTAATTTTAAATAAATTCCAATTTGATCTCAATGTTTGTGTAAATAAATCGGAGAACATGCTTTATTGTGTGACACAAGCTTCGTGAAAGTTTTTTCTTTCTTTGTTATTATCATTTACAATATGTAAGGGATGTCCCAACAAAGCCTTATATTTGGTACCCCAACCATTGTAAACCTCGTCCAGAACTTCACTGACCATGTTAATAGGATATTCTCTTTCCACAAAACATTTGCCTAAAAATATAAATTCCCCTTTTAGGTCATAGTGGTCAGATGTCATCCTTGCTATTCTCACTGCCTGGCCCTTGATGAGACTTTTCTTTTGTGTTATAGGATGATCACTACTGTAATGGAGATAGCTGTTACACCATGTGTCCTTCCTATAAATATTGGACTTAAATCCATTACTGATTTTGGAGATTGTAACATCCAAGTAGTTAATACTTGTATCATTGTACTCTACCTAAGGATAGAATTTCCCTTATTTTGGAGCTCATGGAGTTTATACTCGATTCTAATTATATTCATTTTCAAGGGGAGTGTTATCAACAAGCTAGTGGTATTGCTATGGGTGCAGCCTCTGCTCCGGTGTATGCTAACTTAGTATTACTTGAATGGGAAAATAGGTTTGTTTTTTCTTGTCCTTTTTTCAAGAACATTAGCCTATACCTGAGTTTTTTGGATGATATCTTCGTGTTATGGAATGGAACACAAGATACACTACAGAAGTTTATGGAATATTTAAATTCTTGTACTTCCTTCCTTTCTTTTACACATACACACAATGATGCAAGTATCAAACATTCCACCTGGTCTTAATGACTATATAAGCATTAAATCTGTATTAATGAAAAAAGCTGAAAGTATCTGAACCTAACATTTTATTGTATTTTATTTTTATGATACAATGGCTATATACTGGAGTATGAGTTCTTTTATTATACTACACTTTAAGTAGTGCATTTTATTGTGATGTTCTTTTAAATTTCAAATTTCAAATGTTTAATTGATGTTAATTGTGTTTAACTATATAAGATTGTATGTAGCAATGGTGCTTTCATCTGAAGAAGTCTTGTGATCAGACGAAAGCGCTCATCTGTGGTTTTTGTGGATTTATAAAGGATTTTGCACCTGCGTTTGTGGCCTGGATTTTTTATTTTTTATGGTTTATTAGTTAAATTTTTAACTAAACCAGAAACTTTATGTTTCATGTATGTTTGTAAATAGTTTTGGGTTTTTGAACGTAGGACTTAATACACATTATGCATCCATGATAAGTAACTTTACAGTAGATTTCAAGTCAACACGGAAGAATGGTCTTTCAGTTCATAATAACATACACATTATAGTCAATGGCTTATAAATGTTTATCATTAAATATTAATGGTTTGAACAATAATGTCAAAAAAGCTGGTTTGCTTAAATATATCAAAATGCATGAAGCCCAGATCATCTTTTTACAGGAAACCTATCTATTAAAAAAAGATCTACAAAATATTCGTTCAATGGCTATACCATTCTGGCTGATTCATGTTTTTAGACTAAGGGAAGGTGGAAATTTTTCTGAGTAGGCAATGAAACTATGTATGCTGAACTGTATCTGGTGAGTGTTGTGTACAATGGAAAACAAAACCTTATGGAACTCTAGTAGAGATTCAGTGAGCTTGACATCATCTCTGCAGTAAAGATCTGTAGCCATTGACCTACCCCTTTTTCACCTGCAGAAAAATATATTGATAATTATGAGCCCATCTTTCACCTTGGCAGGGATTCCAAAACTCATTGTACCACTGAGGAAACTTGGATCAAAGAATGACTTTGAGACTTATTTGATGGCCTTTGAGAGAAACTTGCTTAGACAGAACTGGTCTGAAACAAACTGGACCATAATATTGATCTGTCATCTAACCAGTACTCATTAAAAGCTTATATGGATATTGGGTCTGCTGATGTACACAACTGATCGACAATGAAACAAGAAATATTAGATTGAGTTAAAGCCCCTCCTGGAGTAATGTCCTTTAAGTTTCACAACTGGACATTCAAAAAGGACATACCAGTGAAGTCACAAATGACTGACAGTGTATATTTCAGAACCTTGGCTAAAATCTCATGTTAACCAAATCCATTAGAGCTACAAGCTCCAGGGAGTTAAACCTTAACACTACAATAAATAGGACATGCTGGAGGGATAGATTCATATCGCAAAGGCTTCCCTTGCTCTGGAATAGAATCCCAGTCCATGTTAGGCAGAGCCTCTCGCTGACCCTCTTCAAGAGAAATCTTGATGAGTGGATGGGAAATCGTAAATTTACTCCCGGGATCATTTCTATGGCCCTGCTGGACAGAGGCTCGGGAATCTAGTACAAAAGGGAGGCGAAAGCCAACACATTCTGGCTAGGCTTATAAATGCCCTAGGGCAGATAGCCTAGTACCTACCTATGAACCTATGAATAATGTATTTAAACTTCCAGAAATATTGACTATAAACAGCTCATCAAGGGCAATCTTTAGCATCTTACAAAAGTGAGGATTGCAGAATGATCCTAAGTCTTTTGAACTGATAGTTGTTTTGTAGCAATATCTGCTGTTATCTGAAATTGGTAAACCTAAGTCAGACTTGCATGTGCAAATGGTTGATAATCAGTCCTAACACAAGCCTGCTCCTTTACATCTAACAAGATTAAAACATTGCAGTCTTAATTGGTTTGTTTTAAAAGTTATTGAAAACTCTCCTTTCTGAAATACATTTACTCTCTCTCCCTCTTTCTCTATTGTTTTTCCACCTAACCTGATATTCTCTCAACTATTTCTACCTATTATCATCTAAATAAAATGACAAGCTGAAACACTAAAACTCTGGATCACTGCAACCCCTAAAAAACAGATGAAGGCTGTTTAGGCCTGCTTGCTGCTGTCACAAATTTCTCCATTTTTTCCTACCATTGCTTGCCTCCTGACTGACCTGACAAAAGATAAGGCCCACTGGAAGGCTAACTATACAGTTTTAACAGAAGCACATTTTTAGGCAAATAAAAACTTGTGCTATATTCAGAACCAATACTAACAGCCCCAGATTTTCAAAGTATTTCATAGTGCTCTCAGCTGCATCTAAATTATGCATCAATGCAGTGTTGTCACATTCTGCTTCTATACCAGATGAGGAGGAGCATCTCATTTGGTGTATAAGTAAAACACATGGCAATGTTGCTGAGACATGTTATAGTGAGAGAATTCTTCTTTTGGCTTTTCCCGGTTAGGGGTCGCCACAGTGAATCACCTGTCTGCTCATAATTGATAGTGGAGTTTTACAGTGTCGAGTTGCCAGCCCAGCGCCCAACCTTCCACAGAAGGCACACACATGCACGCACTCATGCCTAGGGCCAATTTAGAGTGTCCAATCCACCTACAGCATGTCTTTGGGGTGTGGGAGGAAACCGGAGCACCTGGAGGAAACCCATGCGACCACAGGGAGGACATGCAGACTCCGCACAGAAGGCACCCCAGCTGAGAATCAAACCGGAGAACCTCTTGCAATGCAAGATGCAAGGTGGCAATGCTAACCGCTGCACCACCATGGCCACTGTTATAGTGAGAGAATGTTCTTCGTAAAATAGACTCTCTCCACCCCACAATTATATTTGTTAGGAAGGGAGATTATATTAATGACTGATTACTGCCTTTCTATAATGGCTCTACTGAGAGAAAGATTACAAATTGCAACTCTCCAAGTAGGTTTGACCCTCCACACTTTTAACTTCAGGATCAAGCATCATCCTTTTCTCAGTCATTTAAGTGCAGATGAGCTGACTTGGCTAATATCTCATCCAGTGAGGAATGGAACCAATGGTTCTGCCCTGGGTGCGGTCATGTGATACACAAACAGTGATGCTGATCCAGAGAAGCACACTATGACCTACAAATGTACAACTATCAGAGACTCTGAAGTAGGCAGGCAAACTGTATCTAAAGCAAGTCTTAGGCAGCAGCTGTCACTAAGGCTACATCTGGGCCACTGCCCTTTTTGGAAGTAGATTCCTGACCACTTGGATTAAAGACAATTATCAAGAGCCATTGCAATTGAGATAAAAGCGCAGCCTGAAAGGTATGCCTAACATTTGAAATATATAAGATATTCCTAGAGTCTGAAAGGGGAAGCAACAGTTTGAAATTACTCCTGCTTATGATAAGAACACATAATTGCTCTGCTTGTGTGATAAACAGTAAATACTGGTACCTCCTGAAAGTACTTCTGCTTTTATTAACCAGATCTGGTTGGCTAGCCCTGTATTAAAATACTAAATTTTTGGTGGCTGGGTTTTTTGTTTTCTCTACAATTTATTACAAGAACCTTTTCTGTTGTCTCTATAAACAAACCTCATGTACAAACTCTAAAAGTCTCTACAAAGTCTGTTTAATTGAATACAAAGGCTGACAATTAGTAAAAGACTCACACAACACACATATATTCACAAACACACTTACTGTCCTCTGATGCTTAGTGCATTCATATTTATTCATAATTTATTTGAATAACGATCATTTAATCTAGCCATTTATCTTTTATTCAGTGTTGACAATCACATTTCTAAGTGAACAGGCTTCCTCAGTATAAGCAAATAAACCCTTCAGTTGGTGTCCATTTTAGAACTGCTCATCTGATATCAAGTTGAATAAAGATGACTCAATGAAGTACATGTGCAACATTAATTTAGGTCATCCTCATACCACTAGGTAGTGTCACACTCACATTAACAGCTACGTTGAAAATCCTTATTTTCCGTTACTTTTAATTTTAACCATTTAAGAACACATTTGCACTATTTATGTTTAACAGTTTACATCAAAGTTGTAGGTAAATACTTATCAATGCAAAGGTAGCAGCTTACAATAAAACAATGGCAAAAACAGCAATTAAACCAAAATGAGTGCAGGTACATGGAAGTTGATTAGAGCGACAGCAGCAAAGATTCAGTTGCACCAAGGCCAGTAGGAAGCATTGCATTAGTTATAACAGACTGGTTCTGAAACAGATTTACTGCTACAGGCAATAGTCATCACAGTGGCTTAGAGGTATGGTCAGTAACTGTTAGTGCATGAGTGCAATTTAATCATTGCAAAGCAAGGGTTAGGTATTTCAGCATGAGATTTGAGCAGACAGTTATTTACACAATTCAGAATTAAGTAAAGGTGATAAAGCAGTTAAAAGCAGTTACAGCAGGCATAAGCACAACCTGTATAAGGGTGCTGAAATTTATTCATGGAAGTATAGGATCATTTTTATAATACAGAATGAAATGAGGGCATACCTCTCAACCTCGTAGAGTAAACAATCTGGACAAAGCCTTAAATAAAAGCGGGACAAATGCCCAAAAATAGGGACAATTTTTAAATATTGCTCTTACAAACTTAGAAAGTTGATAGAATGACAGGTTTTATATTAGCATACATTTTCTGAAGGATATGAAGTCTGAAACCCCAACACCTGTCATTATTTTCTAACTTCAATCTGTAATGATTTGCCACAAACTTGCCAGAAAACCACAAGTATATGAAAAACAGACCAAAAAATATGAGGCCAAAATCTGGACATTCTACGAAATTCTGTACAGTTGAGAGGTATGAATGAGGGACAAACATATTATTACAGCCACTGTCACAAGTGGAAATCTCTTGAAAGAATTAACAGCAACAAGTGAATTCATAAGGTAAGAAAGAGACTGCTACTAAGCATGGAAGTCATTTTTTCTTTCTTTCTTTACTTACATATTTATGAAAGGATATTTATTTCAGTTTATGTAAATGTTTATGGTGATCAAACACCTGGAATAAATGAGAAAAGACACAGCTTTGTTGCACGTGATATAGTTGAAATAAAAAGAACATAAGGGTTTTCACACAGTTTCAAACTATGTGCTATTGCATTATGTGTGAGAGGACTTCATAAAAATCAAATGTTGATGAATTTCTTATCTTGTGGAACTGTTTAACAGATACAGAGAAAAGTGGACATTTAAGAAAAGCTTGAGCTGGCCATGATTATGTATATGACAGTAAATATAACACAGAAAAGAAGTTATGAAGTACAATGGGTTAAAACTGAGTAGGTTGCTGCTGGATCTTTTTTACCACCGTTCTCTAGGCTGCTACTTAACTAACATATTGTTTTGCTTGTCATTTTATTTAAACAAATGAATGTGTGAATCAACTCTGATGCTGCCCATTTTTTTTAAATTCTCAAGCCATTTTATGTATTTGGTTTAGCCTTTTATTAAAAAGAATACAGATGTGATTTATAATATAACCCAAAAATCATTGCTGGAAGACCGCAATATTTCCATAACAAAAACATATAATCGAATGCGTTATTTTCATTTTTGCAAAGAAGTTGGTGTAAAGAAAGGTCTTTAAAATTTCTGCAAAATAGAAATAAGGCTTGAAAACCTTTGGCATCCATCAGGAGAGAGTACTTATTCTGAAATCTCTTATAATAAGATCCACCTGCATTTGTATGAATACTGCTGCTGGCAGTGAAAAATGTAATGCATACAGTCACTCTGTCTCTGTTCATAAAAGACTTGGAGACTACTAAAGGTTGTAGCTAGCAAATTAAATTGAAATCTTAGCTATACTTTAATGCTTTTGCCTCAATACTACTGTCAGAAAATTTACCTTTTCAAATGTTAGTCTCCTCATGTCTCTCAACACTCACTGCCTGCTAATTTATTAAAATATATTTTAATGACTTAAAAAAGAATACATGCCAAGTGGTTATTCTTTGCTACTTGTATAAAGGCACATGCAGAAAAAAAACTAATGAAATTCTAAAATATTGTTGCAAACTCTGTGTAATATACAACTGATACTGACATCTTTCAAACATTTAACGAAATTTAAATATTCTGAAAAATATGATTGAAATTCTTCCTTACATAAGACAGCAATAATAACGTTTAATGCTTCTTCCTATACTAAAACATTTAATAAAGAATCTTTTGCATTTCATGCCTAGCATATTGCCCTTTTGACAAAAGATAAAATGGTGAATTTCTATCGGAATCTTATTTCTGCTCTTTATAAATGTGTTGCATTCATTGTTAATTACTTCCTTAATGTTGCAGTATTCTCTCTTTTTTTCTTTTCAATGATTGTGAAATTTAGTACCTTAATTTGCTGAAATCTTTCCTGCACTTTTGGTTATTACTTGGCCAACTTAATACTTTGTGCTAGTTGCAGTGAGCCGTTTCACTTTAGATTCATTGGCCACAGTAACAAACACACATAACAATGCAAAACACAACCACAACACATAAGAACACACACACACACCAGTGTCTCAGCAAATAACCCATAAGATTGAACACCACAAAACCTAATGTATTGGTCATAGGTGACTCCATTATGAGACACATGGATGTTCTTCTCACCAGGCTGCACAAGGAGCAGGTTACGGTTAGCTGCCTGTCAGGTACTAGGATCCGTCAAGTCACTCAAGCACTCAGGTAACTCAACCACAAGTACTAGTATGACTCCATAATAGTTCATGTGGGGTTGAATGACTTGAGACATACCTCAATGGACTATATAAAGAAATGCATGACTGAGCTTTCAGAGTATGTGTCACAGGCAGGTATAAGCCTAGCTTTAAGCAGCATTCTACTGTCTACTGTCTTCAAGGATGATGCCACAATACAAGCAAACAATGACTGACTTTAACAATTGGCTTAGCTTCTGGTGTCAGCCAAGGGGATTCAGTATCTGTCAGCCTGGGAAGACATAATCGACAGGCCATGTTGCTTGTCAGAGATGGTCTGCAACTGTCTCCTCTAGGCTTTTGGATACTGGCAAAGGCATTAGCCACCCCTTTTGTGCCTTTTGTAGGCATTGTCAAAATAAGCAACCTATCAACATAACAAAATCCTCTCTAGATAAACTCAAGGCACTGCTGCTTAATGCTAGGAGTCTAAACAAGAAACTGCATTCCCTGAAAGCATTCCTCACTTTGGAAGAAGATTCTAATGTCTGTGCAGTCACTGAGACATGGTTCAAAGGCATGGACAGCACTCCAGCCATGCAGAGCATCACTACCTTCCATATGTTCGGACTACAAACTGAGCATGAAAGAAGCAAAGGAGGAGGTGTATCCATCTTCATTAAGGATAAAAACCCCTCAAGACTGGTTTTGCGCTACTCCATGTCCAATTAACTATAGGCAAAGTCCCCTACTATATCATAGCTAGCTATAGGTCTCTCACCATGAAAAAGGAAAAGCCTACCACATAACTGAACTTACTTGAGTCACTTGCCATATAGCCCAACAGTTTATTCATGGGCAATTTTAATTATCCTACCATTGACTGGGAAACATACATGACCACACATATGCTGGCTCAGAGGTTCTTGGACTTTGTCAATGCAAGTGCTCTGGAACAGCTAGACAGCACACCCACAAGAGGCTCAAATGTCCTGGACATAGAACTCACTAACATGGGTGAGCATTGCACCCTCCTCTGTGTGATGTCCTCCCTGGTAAGATCGGACCATAAATCAGTCCCATTCAATGTAATTATAAGACCAGATACCCAATCAAGCTCAAAAATGCTTAATAATTTTTCATGGGTTCATAGGTAGGTACTAGGCTATTGGCCCTAGGGCCTATACAAGCCTAGCCAAAAAGGTACCCTGACTTTCGCCACCCATGAAAATTATTTTCCTGTGCCCCTGTCAAGCAGAACCACAGAAGTGATCCCCGGGGTGAATTTCCTATTACCCATTCAATCATCAAGATTTTTCTTGAAGAGTGCTAATGAGGAGCTCTGTTTGACATAGATAGGTAGTCTGTTCCAGAGTATGGGAAGTCTCTGGGACAGGAATCTATCCCACCAGCATGTTCTGTTTATTGTGGTGACAAGTTTTAGGTCCCTAGAGCATGTAGCCTGGACAGATTGGGATTTCTTTAAGTGGAGCATGTCCAACAGCTCTGGGTTTGACATAGACTTGTATGTTAGGCAGAAATCGCCTCTGAGTAGACGATATGCGACGGAGTAAAGCTGGAGTTTTTTGAGTCGGTCTGTGTAGGGCATCTGTTTGAGGCCAGTAATCCTCTTTGTGAGGTATTTCTGCAGCCTTTCCAGTTGTTGTAGATGCCTTGTGAGGTACATACCAAACGGGGTGTTGTACTCTATAATGGGTCTAATGAGTGATGAGTAGAGGTGAACAATGACCTTTTTTTTCTGGATGAGAAACCTTTTGTGATGAGGTGTGCCACATAGAAGGATTTCCTGACCACTGTGGTGATGTGATTATCAAAACAGAGACTACTTTCCACCTGTGTCCCAAGGTCTCTTATCACACTTTCAGTGTTAAGTAGACTACCGCCTATATGGTAGTTAATGGGTACAGAGTTTTTACCAAAGGGGATGACAATGCACTTTTTGGCATTGAGCTTGAGACTATGGCTTTGACACCAGGCATCTGTCTCAGTGAGGCCCTTTTGTAGGATGTCCACATCATTAGGAGTTTCAATTATGGCTCCTAGTTTGCAGTCATCTGCGAATTTAGTTAGCCAAAGACCATCTGCTTTAGCCTGTAATTCAGAGAAGTTGATACCAAACAGGAGAGGACCTAGGACTGAGCCCTGTAGTACTCCACTTGTCACTGGTCCGAAGTCTGATTTGGAGTCTGCTACTTTCACAGTGTGGGTTCTGTCAGTAAGCCATTTGGCAACCCATCTTGTGACATAGGGATTTATACCTAGTTTAGTGAATTTACCTATAATTCCAGAGTGGGGGATGGTGATGAATGCCTTGGTGAGATCTAGATAGGCTGTGTGAACCACCTTACCCTCATCTATGGCTTTGGTGACTGCTTCAAATAAGTCTATCAGGTTTAGGAGACATGATCTGCCTTTTGCAAATCTGAACTGTGTGGGGTCTAGAGTTTGGAGATCTCCAATGTCTTTGTTTATGAGTTCCATGATGATACGTTCCATGACCTTGCAGACCAGGCTCATCAGGCTAATGGGGCAGTAGTTCCCGGGCGTCTGTTGTAGCCCCCCTTTGTGGAGTGGGATAACCATTGCAGTGCACCATTCAATGGGCACAAAGCCTGAGGTGAGGCTATGATTGAACATGGTACTTAGGTGGGGTGCTTGTTCATTCTGTAGTTCATGTAGAAGGTAGCCTGGGATGTTGTCAGGTCTCACTGATGCTGTGTTCTTGGCTTTGGAGAGTGAGGTTTTTACCTGTGCAGCCGTGATTATAGGAACTTTGCATTCTACTGGTATAAAGATGGGCCCTTTAGGAGGTGAAAGAGGGGTAAAGTTAGCACTGAACCTATCTGCCAGGATGTTGGCAATATCAGTTGGTTCTGTATATTTAGTGTTACTGTGCTGTAGCTCAGAGCAGATCTGAGTGTTGCCATTGAGATTCTTGACATAGCTATAGAATGCTTTGTGGTTGTCTTTAGAATCAGTGGTGATTTTGTTTTCATAACTAGTTTTGGAGGATTTTATGAGGGATCTCAGCTTCTTACTGAGGCTGACCAGGGAGTTCCTCCAATCATGGGATTTTACTCTTTTTTGCAACAGTTTCTTTCTTCTGTTGTAGAGTTTGTTTATGGCAGAAGACCACCAGATAGGCTTCCTTTTTCTGGAAGATAGCATCTTGGTTCTGTTAGGGATAGCACGATCCATGCACTCATGTAAGTGCTTATGAAGTGCACTTGTGTAGGATTCAGCAGTCATACCTCTATTGTCCATCTGCATGAGTGTCGTGAAGTTTGCCACTTCTGTCTTAAGAAGAGTGAAGTTGGCTTTGGAGAAATTTTTTATGGTTGTTTTCCTAATGGGGGTGGGTGGGAGCAGGATGTGGATGTCTAGGTTGGTTAGCTTGTGGTTGGATCTGACCAACGAGGAGCTGACCTCTGGTGTGGAACACCGATCACCCATGTTGGTCATGACCAGGTCTAGAATATTGCTGCCCCTGGTGGGGCTGTGGATAAGTTGATCTAAGTCATTGGAATTGATGAATTCTAGAAAACATTAAACAAAAGTGTTGGTACACGAGTAATTTTCCCAGTTAATGGTGGGGTAGTTGAAATCATCCATTATTAGGAAGCTGTGTTGTACCTTAATATTTTCCAGTGTATGAAGAAAAGAGGAGTGGGAATCCTGGGGCATGGTGGGGGCTCTGTAGCAAGCTACAATCTGGATTGTGGTTTTGCCCACAGTTAGTTGAACTTAGATAGTCTTGGATGCATTATGCTGAGCAACTAGCTTGGAGGTGTAGATATCCATAATGAATATGGACACTCCTCCACCTTTAGTGTTTCGGTCCGGGTTTGGTGGCCGAAAGGTGTAGTATGAATTATAGCCTGGTAATGCAGGGGTGCTCTCTGGAGCTTTGAACCAGGTCTCTGTCACTGCACAGATGTCAATGTTCTCCATTTTAAGGAGTGTCTCAGGTGAGTGCATTTTGAGGTTTAGACTTCTAGCACTGAGTAGCATTACCTTCAGATTTTGCTTGCTTGTACCTGTTACTGTGGTGAATTTATCCTTTGAACCTTGCCTAAAAAATGAAATATAGGGGTGGCAAGAGCCTTTGCCAGTATCCTGAATCCTAGGGGTGACAGGTGCAGGTCATCTCTGGCAAAGCAGCGTGGTCTGTCGATCATGTCATCCCAGGCAGACAGTTACTGGATTCCCTTAGAATGACACCAGGAGCTTAGTCAATTGTTGAAGCCAATCATTTTGTCCTTGCACTGTGGTATCATTCTGGGTGATAGCAGGATGCTACTCAGGGCTAGAGTCATACCTGGCTGGGCTACAAGATCGGAGAGCTCCTCCATGTCTCTTTTCATGTAGTCCAGGGAGGTACATCTCAGGTCATTCACACCAACATGGACAATGGCAGAGTCATATTTGTACTTGTTGTGGAGTGACCTGAGTGCATGTGTTATGTGGCGGATCCTGGCACCCGACAGGCAGCTGACAGTAACTTTTTCCTTGTTTAGTCTGGTGAGTGGAGCATCAGTGTGCCTGACTATAGAGTCACCTATGACTAGAGTGTTGGGTATGTTATGCCTTATGGGCTGTAGTTGAGTGGCACACTGAGTATGTGGGCTATGTGTCATTTGGGTTGTGTTGGGGGGGTAGTGGTTGCTTGCATTTCTGCTTTGGAGGTCTCGGTTGTTTGGGCAGATTTTTACTGAAAACCTCTGCGAATGTAGGTGTGTGTTTTGTGCTTCTGTGTATGTGTTTTGGTGGTGTAGGTTTTGAGGGACTATGTGATGAGTGTGGTGTGGTGCAAGTGTTTACCTTCTCCTCTTGACTGTCTAGTCCAGTCTTCGGTGAAGAGAGCTTTGCTTCTAGTTTGGCTATATACGTGCATCTCTCACAGGTTGTAGTGTTGGGTAGTAAGAGGAGAGGGTTGTCTGTGTACATGAGGCAATTGCTGCATTGTCCCAAGATGCCCAGATTCATCACGTAGACAGGAGAAAACACTGGGAGCTGACCTTTAGACATGCCTGGATAGGTGCTTATTAAGTACTAAAAACTGTTTCCCTCTAGAGAAGTGAGGAAAGTTTAGTGCTGTAGTAATTTGTAGCTTATTTAGTGCTTACAATGTGTTTTGAACAATTGCTGAGCTCAAAGAAACATTTGAGTGCTAAAACTAAAAAGCTGGCTAGTTGCAAGGGAAAATTTGAAGAGCAGACTTTATGGTGCCAGGAATAGTTTAACCCTAGTTAAGTGAGGGGGGGGGGGGTTCAGGAGCTTACAAACAGTCATGGATACAGCAAATCTGTATCTGGACAAGACGTGTTACAGGAAAGGGGGGAGGGAGCAAGCTTAAAATTTTTTTTCAGTATTTTTGTTTTTCAGTAAAGTGGAAATGGAGAAAGCTGATACAGAAGTTAATTCAAGGTTAAGATCTGAGTGGCTCAGCCTTCACAAATGTTCTCTATTAGATTGAATGAACTAATGACACTAAACTGGGAGGAGTGTCACAGATCAGATACACAGTATGGGCAGGCAACTGCAAAGCCACTAAGTTGAACACCACAACACTAGGGAGGGTGGGTGTGAAACATTACAGTTCCTAGCTGTATCCACTAAATGAAAGTTTTAAACAGATCAAGGAGCAAGCAGACTCTAGAGAATGATTTTAACTGTAAACAGACTAGATTAGAACACAGAAACCTCAAAATATCAAAAATATACAGAAAACTCGGATAGAGCACTCAAAAACAGAAGACAAACTACCTCCTACTATGTGATAGTACGATGCAGAGGTGTACACCAATGCCCTGCATAACCACTTAAGCAGTTGTATAGAATCAGCTGTATCTGACTAGATTAAAACCAGGTCCTGACAAAAAAAAAAAAGCCACCCTGGTGGATCCCTAGTATAAACAGGCTATACAAGAAGAGAAAGGAACTAATGACCAAGAACAAGAGGGAACTGGCCCAGCAGAGGAAGAAATCCCCCCCTAACTCAAACAAACAAATTAGAGACCTTGTCAAGTCCTCCAAAGCTAATTACGAAGCAAAAAATAGCCTCTCTATCTAAGGATAATCACTAGGCATTCTTTAACTATGTCTGAAATCTAAAAAGGAATACCCAGCTATGTGCTGAACTGGTTGTAGATGGCACCACCCATACTCAACTGGAGGTGGTAGCCAAACTGCTAGCTGACAGATTTGGAGCAAATGTCACACCCATGCTCCCTACAGTTATCCCCCAAAGTACACCTGCTACCATTAGTCAGCCTATTATCTCCAGAGAACAGGTCATTTTGTCACTCTCCAAGGCCAAAAACATGGCATCACTGGGACCTGACAACATCCCATGTTGCCTTTTTAACAACTTAAAACATGACCTAGCAGACCCACTTGGATCCCTGTTTAACCACAGCATACAAACTGGGTATGTTCCATTGGAATGGAGGACAGCAACAGTAATCTCTCTGCACAAAGTGGGAGCATCAACCAACCCTGGAAATTATAGACCCATAAGCTTGACTAACCTTATCTGCATGGCCATGGAAAGAATCATTATAGACCTTATTAACAAAGACATAGATAATCTCCAAACTCTGTACCCAACCCAGTTTGGATAAGTTAAAGGTAGATCATGCCTGTTAAACATGTTTAACTTCTTTGAGAAAGTCACCAAGGCCCTGGACAGAAGAAAAACAATGCATACTGCTACCTTCATCTAACCAAGGCATTTGACACAATCACCCACTGAGATATTATAGACAAACTCTCCTATTTGGAAATGAACCCCTATATTACCAGATGGGTAGTTGACAGGCTCACTGACAGGGCACGCATTGTCAAAGTGGGTGATTACACCTCTAGCAAAAGACCAGACACCAGTGGCATACCACAGGACTCTGTGCTGGGCCCCTTACTATTTGAAATGTATTTCTCAGAAGTCCAGGTAAACTTGGATGTCCTGTGGCTGACCAAGTTTGCTGATGGTTGCAAATTGGAAGTAATCATTGAGTTCCTCAACAATGTTAATATACTGCAGGCAGGGTTAACACAGATAAATGACTCGTGCCAAAGCCACAAATAAAAGTTAAATGCATAAAAACACATTATTTTTCCCTTTAGGAAAGCTGACATCCCTGCTAATTCCATTATACGACCCTAAGTGTAGACCCAGTGGTACGTGATCTGGGTACTCAGGTTGATAACACCCTGAACTTTGACCACCATGTATCCACAGTAATAAAGAAATCCTTCTATATGGCACTTCTTAAAAGTAAAGACATCACAAATAGAGCTAAGGAAGTTATAATTCTATTAAACTCAGCCCTCATCAGACCAATAATTGAGTGCAATGCTCTCTTTTGCATGTACCTCACCATACACCGAAAATTGGAACAACTCGGGAGAAATATGGCTAGGCTTTTAAGGGCTCTAGGGCTGTTAGCCTAGTAACCCTCTGCAAACTATGAAAGTGCATCAATTTTCTTTCTTTTTTTTTCATGAGCAACCCCCCTAAGCCTAGCTCAAAATGGATGATACAATGTTTTCAATGCAGTGACTCGAAGATGACTGTATGATTTATACTTAGGTTTTATGTCTGCAGCTGTGTATTTTGTGTCACTATATAGCATCATGACAGAAATGCCTTTGAATATATATTTGTAGAACTTGTTGTCTTCCACTTAAAAAATTAAATTACACTGTTATGCTATAATCTCTGGATAACTCATATTGTAGGAAGATGGCTACTCCTGGAAACTATTACTTTGATAATACACCCTTAAGAGTAGACCCAGTGATCAAGGATTTGGAAACATATGTAGATAGTAAAATGGCCTTTGACAATCGTGTATTTATAATAGTAAGAAAATCATTCGATGTTGGGAAACATATACATAAAGGTATAGCTTCTAGATCAAAGGATCAGGCAAATAATTGAGTGCAATGTCCCCTTTGGCATGTTCCATACCACACATATGTGATAACTGGAGCAATGAGAAAGGTTCCTCACTAAAATAGTACATGTTCTAAATGGCATGTCCAATGCAGACCACCTGACAACCATTTCCCTGTAATCAGTCTCCTACAGATTGCCGAGAGGTGAGCTATGCCTTGCCTACTCAGCATTCTCTGATCCCCCTGTGATGGACCTGTTGCACATCCACAAAAACAGTCTCAGAATTACCTCATCGATGGACCTAAACCTTGTCCGCATCATAAATAGGATATGGTGGAGGGACAGATAAGTTTCTCATACAGTGCCCCTTCTCTGGAGCAGGCTTCCCCTACATGTGAAGCAGAGTTCTTCCCTAACCCAATTCAAGCATAACTCAAACCAGTGGATGTAGAATCAGACATTTACTCCTGGTCTGGCACCTATGACAATGCGATACAGATGCAGCCTATAAATGCTTGACCACCCATGCCCAAGCCTACATGTACCGCCCAACATTTTCTAGAGTATCAAAACTTGCCAGATACATTTAGGAAGCATGGCTAAACTTAACCCCCCCGGGTTGTTAGCCTCTTATTCATCTATGGACCTATGAAGCCTAGTCATCTCTGTAGATAAGGCCTCGTATCTAACAACAGCAGTGTTGTCCTTCTCATAGAATCAACTTTCCATCTAATAATTATTCTTAAAGGCTACTGTTTCTACCACCTGAAAGGAACTATAACTGCTTGCTGGAAGAGAGAGAGATAGAATTTATAGCACATGCTTCTAAGAAGACTGAGGTATGTATAGTACCAGTCTAGGAGCTGTCATCCTAAGTAACTAAAACTTACTTCAGCATTATAATGTTAAGAAATTAAAAATGTTCAGATGCACATTCTAGAAAACAAGACAATACTGTGATATAAATGCTTAGTATTCATTCTTTCACTAATTCTTACTTTATGCTGTTCACAGTTGCAGGAGATCCTGTGCTTATTCTGACACTCAATGGACTATTGAGACAGAAAATAATCCTGGATAGGATGCTACTGTATTTTAGTACACACACACACACACACACACACACACACACACACACACACACACACACACACACACACACACACACACACACACACACACACACATGCACATAAATACATGTGGGCAATTTTGATGAATGTTGTTTCAACTTCAGTACACCCTTGAGATAGGTGAGGAAATTGCAACATCTAGCAAAAACCCATACTGAAACTGATGGGCATACAGACCTCATCAAGAAAGAAATAGAACAGAGACCCAAACAAAATTTAGAACCTAACAGAGATGCCCTGATGAAGATTACAGCTGATTTACAGTAATTGCAAACCCTGAACGAATAAGTTGCAGGTCACTGTGCAGCAAACAGCTTTTGCACAGCTCAAGAAAGTGAGCAAAATGACATGGACAAAAGAGCTTTCATAATTCAGTGACTATTTATATTATGTAGCAAGATTGTCTGTAAACACAGCTCATGATTCCAAAATATGACATACACTTATGTTAAACACTATATTTATTGATCTGTATATAAACAAACCATTAAAGAAACAGGAACATGGACTGCTACATAATCCTTACATATTCAGAGAGCTACTACCAAAACTGCGAAACAGGTTTCACTCCAGCATGAGCTTACTCCTTGATAAAGGCAAATGGAAATGACTGAACATTTTTGGGAGAAAGAGAGGAAACCACCTAGAAATTAAAAAATAAAAATAAAAGATAAAGTGCAGAAAACCACATAGAAATTAAAAAATAAAATTCAAGACACAGTTCACCAATTTTAATAGCATTAGAACATTATAAGTATTGCAATTATATATATATATATATATATATATATATATATATATATATATATATATATGTGTGTGTGTGTGTGTGTGTGTGTGTATTTTTTTTTACGTTGAGATAACTGTTGATTTACTAAGAATAATGTGAGTTAATCATTCCAGCCAAAGGAAAAGAGCAAACATATAACCACAGTCATACACTGCTACACATTCAGATTATACATAAAATTGTCATTTTTTTTAATTTACAAAACAATTAACTATTAAATGATTAAGAATAGTCATAATTGTCTAGACTGAGATGCATAAAACACAAATAATGTAAATCAAAATAAAATTATCTAAAGAACAAAAGCATTTCATTCATCCCCTGATGGTGTAAAAATACCAAAACTGATGATCTTCATGTTTTCCTTCTTACTTTGCCAGTGTTGTTTGTCACAGTTTTGGAACTTGAAGATAGGCTATCGGCCCTAGGGCCTATACAAGCCTAGCCATAACAATTCCCTGGCTATTTCTTCCCACATTATTTACTTCCCTGGACCCTGTGATAAGTTAATACTAGGCTATATGCCATTGTTAGCCATTTTAAGCCTAGCCAATTACCCCATGTGAGAATTGAACCCTGAAACTTCTGTCTGAAACACCTTAACCATTATGCCAATCTCCCCCTGTTATAATTAGACCTTGCAAGCCTTGGACCCAAGATCCTGCACACCAGAGCCACAGCAATATACCACTAAGCCATCTGAGCTGTCTAATCTGTCTAATAAATCTGGAGAGCTGCAGTTTACCTCATCATCATAATATGTAAAGGTAGAATTAAAATGTTGTTGCTTTTGTTTAAATATACTGTTACATTTAGTTGAATATTTTAGATCACTAATATATAAAGAAATCCACTGTTCAAAGGATAAGTTGTTTCCTTCCACACAAAATGTGTCTTAGGTGAATTTCACATAATATATTACCTGTTTAGAGCTGCGCGTTATAAGTTCACTGATTTTACATATCTTGCAGATATTACTTGAAGAAAAAGTTTTTGTCTTCATCATCGTCTAAGAATAAGAACAATTCTGAAACAGAGACCATCCTATTGTTTTTCCCTTTGCATTGTCTTCTCAGTCTGGTTATTTATAACCAGGCAGAGATTGTATAACTGTTCCGTTCTCTTGAATGTAAATGGACATGTTTCTGACACTATAGAATCAAATAGCTTATCAGTTTTAAGAATTTTCAACATTTTTTAATCTGTTTGGTTTTATGAAGATTGCCTCCAAAAGTAGTAAAAATCAAAGCTCGATTAATACCTTTGAAAGCCTTATTGTTTTAAGTTATCAGTTCTTGCTGATTTCACCCCTATACCCTAGACCAGGCTTTTTGTACTTTCTGGGCATTATACCTTTTAACAAAAATATATGATGTATATCTTCTAAATGTAAGAGGAGATGATATTGTCAGTTATACATTTTGTATGACAACCTGAAATCATTTATAAAGAATTTTTAGAAAAATGTTTTACTGTAAATTTGTACAGAACCATCTAGTAATTTGGTTATTAATACATTCAGTCTATAGTAAACAAAACTAATCTTTATTATAAACTTTATGCCTAAATAATTAAGAAACAACAAAATATTTCAACCCAGTTTCATCTTTGTCCAGTACCAGTTATCAGTCATTGAGGAATCTCCCCCACATTTCAACATATGAATAATGGAGATGCCAAATAAAAATATAAAAAATGCAACTCTGAGTGTTCTTTTTTTTTTTTTTTTTTTTGGTATAATGGGAATTGTGCTACCTGTTTGTTTTATTCTCTCTCATACTGTGTATGTATGTATGTATCTATATATATATATATATATATATATATATATATATATATATATATATACTCCTCTTTTCCCCCAGTTAATACTGATGTGTCACAAGACTCTATTCTTGGATGTCTTCTCTTTAACACACATTAACAATCTATATGCTTCCATCCAATAGGCTTCCATTATTCAATATGCAGATGACTGCATCCTCATTCGCTCATAATATACCAGTCCTCATTTACAATCCAGGCCT
Organism: Protopterus annectens; assembly: GCF_019279795.1. Classification (NCBI taxonomy): domain Eukaryota; kingdom Metazoa; phylum Chordata; order Ceratodontiformes; family Protopteridae; genus Protopterus; species Protopterus annectens. The sequence continues at coordinate 511,768,691 of NC_056744.1, forward strand.
TCAACTGTTTTGAAGCCTACACTACACAGTACAATAAAATAAAATGTTTACTCAAATGGAACATATAGGTCATGCCATCAACATTGTGGTTGGAGCTTTCTCTCTTGTATTTTAGGCTGTTTTCTTTAGAATTTTCACTCACTCATATTTGAATACTGAAAGATTTCTGGTGAAGTTCAATAAATAAAGAACGAAAGTGATCAAATTGGAAATTTGTTTTTCTAGTTCTTTTTCTTCCTTTGATAGAGTTTTTTTTTATTTTATATTGAAAACTAGCACAGTGAAAACCAAGCTTTCCTTAACACCAAGAAAACCAGACTACTACTATTTCTTGTCACATCTCTAGAATCTCTTAAAAACACCTTTAAAAAACTTCCCTCAAACGTATGGAAAAAGAGTCTGTATTACAGTATATAGCAAGTTATTAGGTATCACTGTAGATGACTGGATGAAATTTGATCTTCAAATTCAAAACTGTATTAAAAAAAAACACATGCCACAATCTTGGAAAGCAAAAAAAAATCCTTACTCCTTTAGAGTTATACTTGTAAATATATACCTTCTTCTTTCTCTAATTTATGGCACTCCCATTATTTTTCAATATTCAAATTTCCATTATCATTGAACTAGAACTTTGTTATAGTAAGGCTTGCAGCTAATTGGTCTTAAAAAACTCATCACTGTTCTCCTCTCATATCTTTACGATAGTCTCACCCCATTACTTCATGTGAACACAACTTATTTTTGCCCAAAAATGATAACAATCCACACCACTGTCCATCTATCAGACACATTCTCAATGATTACCTTCCAAACTGTCCACTTTGCTCATCTCAGAAACTAGTTCTTGAAATCTGCAAAAGAAAAACAAACAACATATGGCAAAGCTTATAGTCCAACCCAGTAGCCAAGGCCTGGATTCATAGATTCATAGATTCATAGATTCTTACTAAGCTAACTGCCCTTGCGAGCCATTTGAAGCTTAGCCAATTATCCCTTGTGAGACTCAAACCCTGCACCTTGTGTTTGTAAGGCAAACACCTTAACCATTAGGCCACCCTCCCAACCCAAAACAGTTGAATAATATACCCTTTGAAGTCCGACCAATACTTAGTAGTCACATGTTCAAACACCCCTTAAAAGAATATTCCTCAACCCTGGCTCTCTACTTGCCTTTCTTTGAGCTGAATATGACCCACTTCATTTTTCCTTCTCCTTAGACTCTTCCTGGTCTGCCTTCTTCTCAATGTTCTATATGCCCACCACTTCTCCTTCTACCCTCTTCTTAAACTCTTACTTTTTCTTCATCTTTAATTTCAATCCCAGAAAGTCCCCATGGTTTTTCCTTTCTTCTTCTTACTCTTGCCCTTCTACTTCCTTTTTATCATTCTTTAGACAATAAGGCACAGCTTACTTTTAATTCTTGTTTCAGCAACCGGTAGTTTATTAATCTTACTTCTCTGATACTTGCTTCCATTTCAAATGTCATTAGAATGTATATCTATTCATCATTTTTTTTTCTTTTTTTTTTTTTTTTGCTGACTAAGCTCTGAGCATTCTTTTTTGTCTTTGTATAAAGTCAGTGTGACTACACATATTACTTGCATATTATCGGTTTCCTATATGCAATGAAACTGTAATATGTCTATGGACTTTTTTCTCCTCAGGCCTCCACAGAAAATAGGATTTACGTCCTGTCAGACATTCTGGTATTTAAATGTCAAATAAATAGATAGATAGATAAATAAATAAATAAATAAATAAATAAAGGTTCCCCATTCTTGTTGTGTTAAATTTGCTAACACCTGTCATCTAGGGGTCATAAAAGTCCATTATTATGATACAAAAATATCACAAAACATTCTAAATAAATTACTTAACTGATCTAAATTAAAGATCAACACTGCATTATCTGCTACTATGTTCTTGGGATCAGAAACAATTCTAGTGCTTAGCTTTTAGGTTAACTTTTACCTAAGAAGATAATTTCATTGCTGCTATTGAAACCGCAAAAGAAAAATAAAAGATACAGCTCATGACTTCTCATTTTGATAGAAGAACAGAATAACTTTTTTTAATATGGCCGCTGACTAGGAAACACTAATTTCTGTAAGCTCTTACCACCATCAATTAATCTGCTTAAATCACCTGCTACTGCTGCATCCAAACCTACAAAAAAAGATCTTATAAGACAGAGCTAACTAAATCACACTTATCTGTCGAAATTTTTTTTTTTGGATTTAAAGCACCGAAATGTTAGCTGATCCCTTTTTCCATCAGAGATGTAGTGGGTTATCCAGCCACATGTGCTTGGGCCTGACATCATTGCAAGGATCCTACACAAGCAAATAAACTAAAAATCCTAATAAGATGGAACAAATGGAGTCGCAATCCTCGAAGACCAGTTTGTCATTATTATTATCTCCAGAGAAAGAACTATCTACGAAAAGACAAAAAACATCCAAAATACAATCGGAGGCTCCTAAGCAATCCCTGAAAAATAAATCAGAACAACCCTTTCTTATGGAGGAACTCAAAGCAGCATTAACTCCAGTTCAGTCTGAAACCCAAGCCTTCTCTTCAAAACTAACCTCTTTTGGAAACAACTTGGAACAAATTATTTCTAGATTGGACTAAAATGAAGAAAAAATTATGGGAAATGAGCTAAAAATACAGGAACTACAAAAAGTCATCTCCACAAATGAAACTTCCATAAAAGACATGCAACAAAAAAATAACAGATCTTGAAGAAAGGGCAAGATGTAACAATGTGTTGATCAGAGGTATACCAGAGAAGTTTGAACAGCCACTACTCTCCAACATTGCAAAGGAAATCTTTGAACTTTTCACAGAAAATAAAGAGCTAATACAATCATTTACAATTGAGAGAATACATCGGGCTTTGAGAAAATCACAGTCTCCGGATGCACCAAGACAAGTCTACACAAGATTATTAAATGCTTCCCATGCTTAATCAATATTGTTGTCTGCAAAAAAAATAAGTTTATAACATGGAAAGGAAATAAAATCACAATTGCCCAAGATTTACCATTTCCCATAAAGCAGTCCAGACAAACTCTCTCACCCTTCTGCAAGTTCCTGATAAACAAAAACATTAAATTCCAGATTAAATACCCAGTGATACTATCTTTTCAGCACAAATGCACCACATATTCAATCAAAAACCTTCAAGAAGTGAAATCTGTCTTTCACAAAGCATTTGGTGACGTGCTGACGACCCCGGGGTGAAAAAACAACAAAATGATACACACAGTATTAAAATCAGACCTGATTCTAAACAAAAAGAAATATCTTAACATAATGATGCACTCACATGTTTTTTTTAAGCTCCAGAAACAGATGTAAAATAGTGATGGTAACTCTCCTGCAGCCTTACGGTTTAGGCAGAATCTTTTTTTTTTACCTCTAACTTTTTCAGTCACGAATTCTGCTTCAGTAAGGCCCATTCCTGTCTTTTCTCCATCTCGGCGTTCTATATGCAGGCAGTAAAGCTGAACCATGCAGCCGTTTAGTGCCCCTTGACCTACAAAAGTCATCTTCCGGTCTTTCTTACAGGAAGAACCTCTGCTTACAGAAGTTAGAGTGCAAAAACACTCTCTGCGCATTACGTCATGCAAGGCCGAGTTCACCTTATCTTCGGTTCCTCTCAAGCAGTTCTGTGGACAGCTTCAAGCAACTAAATGAAAAAAAAGAAAAGGGGGAGGAAGAAAAGAAGAGGAAAAGCAATGGATGCCTTAAAGGACCTTCTCTTTTAAGTCCCGGACAACAATGCATCACCTTCATGCTCAGCACAAGCGCGGACAGAGGAAGTTATCTGCAGCATCAGCTATTTACCTGAACTTTAGTGCCTAAAGAACTACTGTAAGTAGAAATCAATGGCTGCCCTGTACTCCATTCTCATGAGTTCTAACTTGGAGAAGATTTCTTTAATGGTTAGCTTTAAAAGGTTGTCTGGCTATAAATTGACTATTTCAATCATATTGCAGATAACTGACTTTATAAAACTCTTTTGTTCTTGGCATTTTATTTCTGGTAATGCACGGTATCCTTCCCCAGTTCTGCATTGTCCCACAGGTCATTAAGCTACTAATATATAGTATTGCATCTCTATTTGCTTTTTGCCTATGTAATGTGAACATTTGAAACTAGAAAAAAAAGAAGGTGGAAGTTAAGAAAAAAGAAATGGGGAAAGTAAAAGGAATGATGAAAGAAAAAAAAAAAAAAAGAGAAAAAGCCTTTAACTCTTATATTTACATTTTGTCTTTAGATCTTATATTCACATTTTTTCTTATTGTATCTAAGCTGTTGCAGTGTATTTGTACTATGATTTATGCTTGTACTTTATTTTGGGGTTGGCAGATTTTGCTGAGAGGTGCACTTAGTTTAATAATTAATGACAAGTAGCACTAACCTAAAACCCCTCCTTATACTAAGCTTAAGGTGTCTCATTTCATGCACTCTGCCGTAAGGGTCTGGAGTTACCATGTGAGTTGCTCTTCATATAACAGCAGACTTCTTCTTGATATGCGTACAAAGGTGCCTAAAGAAATACATTTCTCTCATTGTTGCAACACATTACAGCCCTGAACCAGTTTCATGTTCAGCCCATCTTATTTATATATAACTAAGACAATTATGCTCACTGTTTATATTGCTTACTAGTTAACCCTCATACTTGACTGAACAACAAGATTATCTATTGACCAGCTTAACACTAAATCAGACAGACTGTATGAACCATGTAGTGTACATATACACACAGTAGGATGTGATAGTCTTTTCTTTAGTTGCAACTACTCAAGTTTTTGTCTGCAGTAAGCTACCTGCCTTATCCATTCAATACTGCTTGGTTTGCCCCAATTATAGTTCCAAGACTTATTGTGTAATATCCTTGGCTATTCTGTGCCAATACCACATGTAGCAGTGGCATGTCTGCAGTCCCCCTTCATCTAATCTTACCTACACATTTATGTTGTTTTAATTATGTGGGTATAGATGTGTATGTTTTAGGTGTGGTTTTATAACAGGGCATTTACATATATACATAATTACATATATACATAGCAGGCGCTTTTTTACACACACGCACAAACGCGCTCATATAGTTATACTCGCACACAAATGGTAATGCTCATACATACGCATGCCTAACCACGTCCATAAGAGGATTATTGTATATAGCTCAGTTTAGGTAAACTTCCAATTAAATTATAAGGGCAGTTGCATGAAATTGTAGTAAAAATGGGCTATCCTTTTGCTTCATGTGATAATATACCGCCTTTATGTTGCTCAGTACATAAGTAATGCCAAATTGTAAACTGTACAGCTCACAAAGTGTTGTATAAGAAGTGTGGCTGGAAGTTCTACAACCATCCTAGGATCCCCCTCTTGTCTTCCTTATCCCCAGAACCCATAACTAGGTCATCTTACAACAATTTCTCTCTGTGGAAAGGCCATAAGACTGCTGCAAACCATAAGCTGTTCCAAAACTTGTTTAATACTCCTTTAATCTGTGTTCAATTTACAGTTCAACCTTCACTCTATATCTACTGATATTTAACACTATTCAATTTTTAATGGTATCTAGCAAGTAATACAAGTTAACTGCTTACATATATATAATCAAGAACCTTAATACTGTATTTGTTTACCATAGGTTCATAGGTTCATAGATTAGTACTAGGCTAACTGCCCTTGTGGGCCATTTTCAGCCTAGCCAGTTAACCCCATGTGAGAATCAAACCCTGCACCATATGTTTGTAAGGTAAACACCTTAACCATTATGCCAACCTCCCACCCCCATATGCTCTAAATGAAGATGTCATCCATTGGGTACTGGAAAAAGTAATATTCTACTATGAAATACGACTGCTTTTAAAACTTTCTTTAAAATTTTTCAATTGTCATTATTAAGAGGATTTTTTTTACCTCCATTTATTGAGCTAGTACATGTGAATGCTTACATTCTGCTTTAGTTAGTTAAAGTCAACATAGACCAGGAAGTTTTAGTGTGTGTAGTCAGATGGATCTTGGAATGATTGAAATGTCTTGTACAATAGTTAGTTTTGTAAACAGTTTTTATTTTTCTCTTTCAGATAATAGTAGGATGTGGATAAGCACGGGGGGAGGTCTGAAAGGGGGGTTATCACTGTCTCTTACTATCACTTTATATTTGACCTATCTAAAAACGTTTTTAACTACTACTACCTTGGTTACATTTTCCTTTATAATTTAGTCATCCCTTTTTGTTTCACTATCTCTAATTTTAGCATAAACTGTCGGATCACCAAAGGTACTCCCCAATGATATCACTTGAATCATGGAATGTCATGGGTTTACAAAATAATAAGAAAAAGAACCTAGTATTACATATAATATACAAATCTACTTTCGAGATAACTCTTTTTCAAGAAACCCACATGACAAAAGAACAATGGGAAAAGATGTCAAAAAGAAATGGATTAAACAAATAATAGCTGCTGGGAACTGTACAGATTCTAAAGGAGTAGCCATAATTGTAAAAAACTCTTTTAAAGGCTCATTAATATCAAGTGTGTGGGATCCTAATGGAAGATGGTGTTACATAACATGCTCTATTCCCTTCTGCAATAAAGAAATCCTTATATTAAATGTTTATGGACCCTACTTATACCAATCCTCTTTCTTATATGAAATTTACTTACTCCTTGAAAAATTTCATAACTATGTAATAATCCTGGGTGGGGATTGGAACATGACTAACAGCCCTGAGCTTGACAGGACATGTAAAGCTAATAAACAACCTACAGCCCTTACCAACCTCCTAGGTGACATAATAGATGATTTTAACCTGTATGATCCATTTGAATCTTTCAGAAAGAACCCCTCAGTTAGTAAATATAATTTTTCTCAGCTTATCATAAATCCTGGTCTAGGATAGACTTTTTTTCTAATCTCAACATTTTTCTCAATTTATAAAATAACTTACAGTTGTGAACCTAGAACTCTTTCTGATCATGCCAAAATTAGTCTTAACATAATTAATTCCAGACCGAACTCGGACGAACAAATCCCATCTAACTTGCCCTTTAACTCAAATATTTTAAATAACAAGACTCTCTGCCAAGTAATCCAGGAATTCCTATCCCTTACAACAAATGCCTTTTACAATTCGGATATTCCGCTTGACGCCCATTGGGCTGCAGCTAAAGCTACGGTCAGAGTTATCCTTATTCAAAAAGCATCTTTAATAAAAAAACAGGTTAAATCGCATGTATTGTCATTAGAAGCCAAACTAAAAAGACTAGAGTCAGAACTGCAAACAAAATTCTCTACTGATGTCGAAAAGCAGATGATATTCCTGCAAAAACAACTTCATTAAGTACACCTAAAACAATACTCTCTCATGGAACTAAGACTCCTACATAGATACGCTGAATGGGCCCACACCCCTTCAAGGTTTCTGGCCAGGATAATAAATATTAAACCCCCACCAACTAGATTAAAACAAATTAACCATAATGACAAGTTCTTTCTCACAGACAATGAAATCATTCAGGTCTTTGAAGAGGTGTATAAAGAAGTGTATGGACCTCAATTACTTGATGGGGGGGTCTTCACTGACCTTTTCTTGGATGACCTACAATTTCCAGTAATAAATGATACCCTCAGGCAATCTCTCAAGGCTCCTATATCTGTTGATGAAATTCTTCTAGTCATAAACAAACTGAAACCAGGAAAAGCCCCCGGTCCGGATGGCTATGTAACAGAATTTAATAAAGCCTTCAAGCATCTCTTAGCTCCACTTTTACTCAAAGTTTACAATTATATAATTCAATTTGGCATCTCCGATTTATACATAAATAATTCCAAGTCTATTTTTACACAAAAATCTAATGACACTAAATTCAGCCGAAATGACTACTGACCAATTGCTTTAATCAATCTAGACATATAAGTTCTATCATCAGTTCTGGCATATAGATTAAAAAAGGTACTACCATACATCATATCCCATGACCAATTAGGATTCATGAATAATAGACATGTTTGGGACAAATACTCTGACCACAGAAGCCATAACCAATATGACAGTGAATGAAAAATCAACCACGTATGCACTCTCAGTGGATGCTCAAAAAGCATTCAATAGGGTAAACTTACACTTTCTTTTCAAGACTATGAAGTGCTTTGCATTTTCTGATGAATATATCAACATGGTCATAACTCTCTATAACAAAGCATCCACCACACTAAATATAAACAAAAAGAATTCAAACCCAATTCAAACAATTAATGGTACAAGGCAGGGGTGCCTGATCTCACCTTACTTATTTAACCTCTATCTTGAAGTTTTTTTTGTTGAAAATAAGTCAAAAAACATTTCATCACTTTGTTTACATCTCCAAAGTTCCAGTGAACTATACTGCCTTTGCAGATGATTTAAATATCTACTTTGAATTTCCCTCGACAGATCTAGAAAAAATCATAAGAGCCATCAACAAGTTTTCAAGAATTTCAAATTATGCCATCAACCCAAATAAATCAATAATTTACCCAGTAAATCCCCTTGGACACAAAGAATTTTTCATACCAGAAACAACGATTAAAGTTAACTATTCACTCAAATATCTGGGCATAACCTTCCCCCACCCCCAGCAGGAACTAATTAAAAATAATCTATATAAAATGTGGTCTAAAATCATGGATGATCTCTCAAGATGGAAACATTTGAATCTCCCCCTTCTTTCCAAGACAGCTATTATAAAAATGAATATCCTCCTCGAAATTCTTTTTCATTTCTATGCCCTAGACCAGAACATTCCTAACAGCTTTTTTCTCAAAAAATGGAAACTATACTAGGGAAATATACATGGTACCCCAAGAATACTAGGATCAGCTATTCTAAACTAACCCTTCCCAAAGAAAAGGGAGGCATGTGCCTCCTGTTTTTTCTAACATACTATTATATAATAAATGCTAGCCGTATTATACACATAATTAACTGTGATCCTTTAAATAAAGCTTGGAATCTCCTATGGTTAAAAAGCTACCATTCACACCTAATGGCATCCAAGCTTAATCCTAAAGCAACCATTTTCCTAATTACCAAAACTCTCAAAGACTTTAAGATTCACCCTATATTAATAAAAAATATTGTAGGGTTCCAAAAGCTTATAACATCTCTAGACCTAAAAAATTCCTTAATGATGGCCCAACCAATTCACTTAAATCCTAACTTCAAACTAAACAGCAGCATGCTAAATCTAGACAAATTTCCTCTCATTAAGAATTGTATAGTCTGGGACTTTTATAAAATCAAAGACCACCCATTTGAATTTATGATAGCATCCTTGGCAGTCAATAAAATATATTATGTAATCGTCAAACAAATAATATACCTTGTAACCCAAGTTAAAGACAAGATCGAAGTGACGCCATTAGAATTCCAACTCTATCAGCAATTAATAACACAGCTTATGTTAAGGTCTAAAATGTTTTCAAATGCTTACAAACTAATTACAAAAATAAAACAACATGGCAAAATTTTATTTTCCAAGTACTGGGAGAGCTAAAACAAAGAAATAACTCTGAACCAAAAGCTTGAGGTGATCGATATAATACTAAAACTAACTCCCTTCAAAAAATTAATCTATACTCAGTTTATGATAAACAACAATGCCTATCATATGCCTTTATTTCTTTTTTTTGGAATTGTTTTATTGGTTTTTACAAATACACAAAATAAAACATAAAATTCTACATCTATTTATCCTTTGATTTAGTATACAACTTATAAATAACACAATTTAACAAAAGTATTTACAGAAGACATCCACATATTTACATTTCTGAAATATATGTTACAATCAAGCATTTATGTTGTAATATTTTCTTTTTTTAATAATTCTTGTAAACTAACCCACATATTATATGAATATGTTTTCCTTGAGGTCCTTGACTTAATAGTCCAAAGCTCCATTTCTCATACATCTGTAATAATATTTCTAAATTCTTTAAATGTTATAGTTTTCCTGGCTACTGTCAGAATTGACCATAACAAAGGAAATTTGATTTTTCTAATACTACTATGTATAGATGTGCTAAAGAGAACAATAGATTTAATTATAGTAAAAGTATCTGTAAAATGGATTGTAAGAGGTTATTTATTTTTCCCAATAACATTTTAATTCCTTACAGTCATAAAACATATGAGTGCAATCTGCATTTCTTCCAATTTACATCTTCTACATAAATTTGTTTTTTTAGTAATCTTACTCATGGTGAGAGGTGCGTAAAAAGCCCTACTCATAAATTTCCAAGTATATAACGTCCATCTGAGAGAATATGTTGTCTTACTAGCTGATTTTAGTATATTTTTCTTATCTTGATCAGCTGGTTGTTCTTTGTTAATAGATGTATAATAATTCCAAAAACTTTCTGAGCAGTTATATGTTTCATCTCTAAGTATCTTATATATTTGTAATAGTCTGCCTTTGGATGTATTTTTATGTCATATATTTATAAGTAAATAATTCAACAATGTAGGAACATTTTCTTTATTACTGGTGTTATTAATTCTAATTTATTTAAGAGGTATTGCCTATAGATTTGTAATTCTAACCAGATTTTATTGTCAAGTTCGAACTCTTATATTAAGTTATCTGCTGTTTTGATTTCATTATTTGTCATTAATTTATACCAATATATTAAACCTTTTTCTTTAAATAGTAGTATTTTATTGGAGTCATTAGTAGATACAATTCCTTGTGTGTGAGCTATAGGATATAAGAGGAATACTCATTCTTTATATATTGGGCATTTATATATAAAGTTTTTGAAATTATTTATAATGCTTATGATATAACTAGTTAAATGTTTTGGCATTATATATGTTGTGAAAAGTTCTTTTAGTATCCATATGAAAGGGTTATGTAATATGTTTAATTTATAACTGTGGGGTTTAATAAAAATTTCCATAGCTATTACTTTCCAATATTCTTTCCATTTAGCTAAATATGTAAGGTCTATTAGTAAGGCTATTATATTAATTATAGAGGAAATTAAATATAGCTCTAGATCATGAAAGGCAATTCCTCCTTTTGTCCAGCTATGTAAGTGATATTTTAGATCTATCCTAGTTTTGTTTGGATACCATAGGAACCTTGTCATCATGGTGTTTAATTTTCTTACAATTTGTTTTGTTGGGAGTAATGAACCTGATTGCATAATATATAATATTTTGGGGAGTAATATCATTTTAATTAGTGTTAATCTTTCTTCCATAGTAAAGAATATTTTATTCCATTTAGTTATTAAAGATTGTATACTATTTATTATATTATTATAGTTCAGAAGTGTTATAGTGTTGATATCATTGGTTAATGTTATTCCTAGATATGTAAACTGATCTGAATCTGGGATATATTTATTATATTTGTTTTCTAGCTCTTTCTTTTTAAGATAAATGGGAAGTATCTTTGTTTTTTCACTATTGAAAGTCAGGCCTGATATTTTTTGAAAATTTCCCATGGCTGTAAAAAAGCAGAAATTGATGACATATTTCCATTTAGTGTGATAAGAACATCATCTGCGAAGAGTTGAATTTTAGATGTTACTTCTGTATTTATATTAAATCCTTCTATATCTTTATTTATTCTAATTGTGTCAGCCCATGGTTCCATTATTAAGGTAAATAGTGGGGAAAGAGGACAGCCTTGTTTGGTTCCTTTTAATATTGGTATGTTTTGTGAGATATAACTGCCTATTTTTATATATCCTTGGGGGCCTTTCTATAAATATCTTATTAAGTTTATAAAGTTGCCTGAGAAATTTAGATTTTTGAGAAGTGTAAATAAATAACTCCAGTTCACTGAATCAAATGCAGATGTTATATCTAAACTAATTAAGATTAAGTCTTTTTTTCTTATTCAAGTAATCTGTTAATGTTAGTACTCTTTTTATATTATCAAATGTATTTCTATTTATTATAAAACCAGTTTGGTCATCATTTATTAAGTGTGGGAGAATTATTTTCAGTCTGTCTGCATATATATTCACAAACATTCTGTAACCTACATTCAATAGGGAGATGGGTCTATAGGAGGAGCATTTTGTTGAATCTTTATTTGGTTTAACTATAGGGCCTATAAATGTGTATTTCCATGAGGGAGGACAAATAGTCTTAGTCTGAGTTATTGAAAACACTTTTTGTAATAATATTAAAGCTTCTCTGGGCATAATTTTATATATTTCTGGTATAATTCTGTCATTCCCTGGTGCTTTGTTTAGTTTAAGTTTCTTAATTTGTGTCTGAATATCTGCATACAATATGCTTTTGTCTATTAAGTCTACTTGTTGTTTGGTAAGATTTGTATTAGTGTATTTATTATAAATATTTTTATATTCTCATTTGATTCCATCTTTACTTCTTTATTATTTATTTTTCAAAAATACTCTCTAAATTCTTCTAATATATTTTGTATGTTGTACAGCTTTCTTTTCTTCTTTTGAGAGTATATTTCTTTAATGTGATTTTGTTTGCTGAGTCGGGTTCCTATCAGCAGACTGAAGATGCATGTTTATGAATGCATCTTGGTCGAACTGCCAAAACTAAAACTGCAAAATATCGAAGTGGCATGTAAGCGACTTCTTTCCCTGGGAAAGAATTTGCTTGGCCGCTTCAGTACTTTGCCATTTTTGGCACTGTAGTGCGGTCTCAGAGTTGGTATATTTAAGTAGGGGGTTGTGGGGGCACAGCCCCCCACATCAGGGAGTGTGGGGGCGAAGCCACCCCCACTTAATCACATGTTTTAATGTGTTTACTTTTTTTTTTGGTTGTTGTTGGACAGGTGTCCGTCTCAGTAAGGCCCTTTTGGAGGATGTCCATGTCAGCCGGAGAGTCAGTTTTGGCTCCCAGTTTGCAGTCATCTGTGAACTTGGTTAGCCATAGTCCTCCTGTGTTTGCCTGTACTTCTGACAAGTATATGCCGAACAGTAGGGGTCCCAGGACAGAGCCTTGCAGGACACCACTTGTGACTGGTTTAGAGTTAGACCTGGAGCCCACTATTCTTACCGTGTGAGTTCTGCCTGTAAGCCAGTTGGCAACCCATCTCATGATGCAAGGGTTTATGTTTAGGTTGGTGAGATTTTCTGTAATACCTGAGTGGGGAATGGTGTTGAAATCCTTAGTGTGGTCAAGGTAGGCTGTGTGAACCACCTTTCCCTCATCTATGGCTTTGGTGACTGTCTCAAAGAAGTCAACCAGGTTTAGTAGGCATGATCTGCCCTTAACAAAGCTGAACTGGGTCGGGTCAAGTGTTTGGACATTCCCAATGTCTTTGTTAATGAGTTCCATGATGATGTGCTCCATAGCCTTGCAGACCAGGCTAGTCAGGCTTATGGGGCGATAGTTACCAGGGTCAGTTGTGGCCCCTCCTTTGTGGAGATGAATAACCATTACTGTGCACCATTCTATGGACACATAGCCTGTGGAGAGGCTGAGGTTGAACAGCGTGTTTAGGTGGGGGGTTAGTTTGTTCTGTAGTTCTTGCAAGACGCAGCCTGGGACACCATCTGGTCCCATTTATGCTGTGTTCTTGACTTTTGAAAAGGCTGTTACCACCTGTGCATCTGTGATTTTTGGGACACTACACTTTTCTGGTATTTTTGTGGGCCCTTTTGGGGGTGAGAGGGGGGTGAAGTTTGCACTGAATCTATCTGCCAGAATGTTGGCAATATCAGTAGGTTCAGTATATTTTGTGCTATTTTGTACTAGTTCAGTGCATATCTGCGAGTTGCCACTTAGATTCTTAACATAGCTAAAGAAAGCTTTGTGGTTATCTTTTGAATTCTTGGCTATTTTACTTTCGAAGTTAGCCTTGGATGATTTCATGAGGGACCTTAGTTTCTTACTGATACTGATCAGGGATGTCTTTCCTTCTTGGGATTTGCTTTTTTTCTGAACTAATTTCCTCATTCTGTTATATAGTCTGTTTATGGCAGGGGTTCATCAAACTGGTTTCCTTCTTTTAGAGGAGTGAGTCCTGGTTTTGCTAGGGATGGCATGATCCATGCATCCTTGTAGGTGCTCATAGAGTGCATTTGTAAAGGTTTCTGCATCTTGGACAGCATTATCCTTTAGCGTGGGGTTTTGAAACTTACCACCTCTATCTTAAGTAAGGTGAAGTTTGCTTTAGAAAAGTTTTTTACTGTGGTTTCCTTAGTTGGGGGTGGTGGTGGGGTGTGGACATCCAGAGAGATTAGTTTATGGTCTGATATAACCAATGACGGGATGACCTCCAGTGTAGAACACCTGTCGCCCATGTTAGTGATGATCAGGTCTAATATGTTTTCACCTCTGGTAGGGGAGGTAACCAGCTGATCCGGGGCATTTAAGTTGATGAATTCCAGGAAGCGCTGGGCCAGGGAGTTTGTACTTGAGTAGTTTTTTCAGTGAATGGTAGGGTAATTAAAATCATCCAATATTAGGGTGTTTGGTAGGACCTTCATGTTTTCCAGTGTCTCCAGAAAGGTAGAGTGGTGGTCCTGGGTCATGGAGGGTGATCTGTAGCAGGCCACAATTTCATTGCAGATTTGCCTGATGTTAGATGCACATGGATGATCTCAGAGGTATCATGCTGCACCACTAATCAGGAGGTGTAGGTATCCTCGATGAATATGGATACACCCCCTCCTTTTGTGTTTTGGTCCATGTTCTGTGGCCAAAACATGCTGTATGAGTTGTAGCCCGGTAGTGCTGGGGAGCTCTCTGGATCCCTGAACCAGGTTTCAGTTACTGCACGGATGTCAATGCTCTCCATACTGAGGAGTGCTTCAAGCACATGCATTTTGAGATTTAAACTCCTGGCGTTGAGTAGCATAACCCTCGGTTTTTTGTTAATTGTGCTGTTTACAGAGGTGGGTTTGACTTTTGAGCCTTGCCTAAAAAAGGCACTATGGGAGCAGCAAAAGCCTTGGCCAGTATTTGAAAGCCTAGGAGTGAAAGGTGCAAGCCATCTCTTGCGAAGCAACGTGGCTTGTCGAGCATGTCATCCCAGGCTGACAGACACAGCATTCCCTTTGAATGACACCAGAAGCTTAGCCAATTGTTGAAATTGATAATTTTTTCTTTATATTGAGGTATCATTCTTGGTGAGGGCAAGATGCTACTCAAGGTCAGGGTCATACCAGCCTGGGCTACATGATCAGAGAGCTCTTCCATGTCTCTTTTCATGTAGTCCAGGGAGGTACATCTCAGGTCATTCACACCAACATGAACAATGACAGAGTCATATTTGTAATTGTTCTGGAGTGACCTGAATGCTTGTGTTATGTGGCAGATTCTGGCTCCCTACAGGCAGCTAACAGTAACCTTCTGCTTGTCCATCCTAGTGAGTGGCATGTCAGTGTGCCTAACTATAGAGTCACCTATTACTAGTGTGTTAGGTATGTTATTTCACCTTAAGGGCTGTGATTATGCAGCACACTGATTTTGTGTTTTATGTGTTGTCTGGCTTGTGATGGGAAGTGCAAGTTGTTTGGGTGTCTGCTTTGGAGGTCTTTAATGTTTTTGCAGGTTTTTATTTAGAGCCTCTGAGTATGATTTTTGTGTATTTATGTGTATTTTTTGCCAGTGCTGTTTTAGTAGGTCTGCATGCAGCTGGAGGTGTGGTGCAAGTGTTAACCTTCTCCTCTTGACTGTCTGTTCCAGATTTTGGTGGAGACAGCTTAGCTTCCAGATTGGCTGTATAATTACATCTCTTGCATATGTTACTGTTTTGTGGTAGGAGGAGGGGGTTGTCTGTGTACATGAGGAAGTTGTAACATTGCCTCAGGATACCCAGATTCACCAACTGGACTGGAGAGTACACCTGAAATTGCCCTTTGGTCATGCCCAAATAGTAGGGTGAGCTGCTTAGTCACTTGGTTGGTGAGGGGTGAATAAAGAGCCTTGCCCTGATGGGCAATCAGTGTCAGGGTATATTAGTGCTTACTATTAGGTCTGAGCAAGTGCTGGGCTGTAGGATGCTTTTTGAGTGCTTAGGTTGAGAGTTAGACTAGTTTCAAGAGAAAAATTGAAGAGGAACTTAGTGGAGCGGGGAATAATTTAACTGTAGCTAACCAGCGCTGCCCAGTGCACAAAACCGTGCAAACGCGGTTTTTATAGTAGGGAAATGAAAGAGATAGAAATTAGCCCAAAATGGCCAATAAACTACTAACTTCTGGGCTGGAACCACTCCTCCAGGGACAGATAGGTTGCTCAAAGCTCCCCTCTCTCACAGGTGAACAGAGAAATTTCCTTCTATCCAAGTAAGGTATGGGCAACTCAGAAACTAGTATCACAGCCCTGAATTCAGCACTAGCATGAAAACTGGACTATACTAGCTTAGATAGGTGGGAAACAAGGAATTTTTTTGTTGTTGTTGTTTTGAAAAGATAAAGCAAAAACAGTAAAAAATACACTTAAAACAGCTTTAAACTACTACAAACGATCAGAAAAGGCCATCGCACTTTAGTGTGTAGCTTACAACAGTTAAACAAATTATTTAAACAAAAAACAACTTTTTAAAAGTGCAGACAGTCAAATAAGTACAATATGTGAAAAAAACAAGCTTTTAAATCACAATAAACATTGGAAAATCTGTGTTTAGGCAGAAAGCAATTAAGTACAGCAAGAAAGTACAGAAAACTGATACTTAATCACTCCAAAGTCTCTCTTCTAAGCTAGAAGGCTTGTATCAGTTTAAGGCTTTCTAGTGCTACCCATTAGGTTAGTTACAGAAAAGATGGGAAACAAGTGCAGATGTGGTCTTTTAAACCAGAAATTTGAAAGAGATGGACAAACTGTCCAAATGGTCAATAATCTACAATTTCTGGGCCAAGAACCTCTCCTTTCGTGGTAGACAGGCAACCTAGTGCTTACCACTCCAACTGATAAGCTAGAAGGCTTTCCTCCAACACAGAAAGGCTTGCAGGGGCTCAGACGTTTACCAACAATCCTGGATACAGCAACTCTGTATCTGGACTAGGCTAGTTAAAGGAAATGTGGGAAACAAGCGCAAGTGCAGCTTTTAAACCAGAACGTTGAAAGAGATGGAAAAGAAACTGCCCAAATGGCCAAAAGCTACAATTTCTGGGCCAGGAACCACTCCTCTTGTGATAGATAGGCTACCTAATGCTTACCACTCCCACTGATAAGCTAGAAGGCTTCCCTCCAACACAGAAAGGCTTGGGGGGGGGGTTCAGAAGCTTACTAGCAATCCTGGATACAGCAACTCTGTAACTGAACTAGGCTAGTTATAGGAAAGGGAGGAAACAGGCGCAAGTGCGGCTTTCAAACCAGAGCGTTGAAAGAGATGGAAAAAAAACTGCCCAAATGGCCAAAAGCTACAATTTCTGGGCCAGGAACCACTCCTCTTATGGTTGATAGGCTACCTGATGCTTACCACTCCCACTGATAAGCTAGAAGGCTTCCCTCCAGCACAGAAAGGCTTGGGGGGGGGCTCAGAAGCTTACAAAGAGTCCTGGATACAGCAAATCTGTACCTGGACTGGACTAATAACAGCAAAGGCAGGAAACAAGCTCAAACACAGGCTTTTAAATCAGAAGGTTGAAAGAGATGGAAACGCTTCCCAAATGGCCAATAGCTGCAATTTATGGGCCAGGAACCACTCCTCTTGTGGTAGATAGGTTACCTAATGCTTACCACTCCCACTGATAAGCTAGAAGGCTTCCCTCCAACACAGAAAGGCTTGGGGGACTCAGAAGCTTACTAACAATCCTGATTACAGCAACTCTGTAACCGGACTAGGCTAGTTATAGGAAAGCCAGGAAACAGGCGCAAGTGCGGCTTTCAAACCAGAACATTGAAAGAGATGGAAAGAAACTGCCCAAATGGCCAAAAGCTACAATTTCTGGGCCAGGAACCACTCCTCTTGTGGTAGATAGGCTACCTGATGCTTACCACTCCCACTGATAAGCTAGAAGGCTTCCCTCCAACACAGAAGGGCTTGGGGGGGGGCTCAGAAGCTTACCAACAGTCCTGGATACAGCAAATCTGTACCTGGACTACACTAGTTATACAAAAGGCGGGGATCAAATGCAAAACAGGCTTTTAACCAGAAAGCAGAAAGAGATGGAAAAACTGCCCAAACAGCTAATAAACTACAATTTCAGGGCCAAATCCCACTCTTCCCATGGTAGATAGGCTACCTAGTGCTAACCACTCCCACTGATAAGCTAGAAGGCTTCCCTCCAACACAGAAAGGCTTGGGGGCGCAGAAGCCTACCAACAGTCCTGGATACAGCAAGTCTGTATCTGGACTTGACTAGTTACAGGAAAGGCAGGAAACAAGCTTAGATTTTTTTTTTATACAGAAAAGCAGCTAAAACAGCAGTAAATACAATTCAAATTGCAGTGCAGGCCAGCACACCCGAATGTGTAGCAAGACTACGGCAAATACAGTTCAAATAAATGCAATCAAATTAACAAATGACTAAAAAACAAATGCAGAAGGCAATAAATTAGAAGGCTACTTACAAGCAGTAATAAGTGCAGAGTAAGAGTGACTGAACAGATAAAAGCACGCAGAAGAGCAACTAAGACAGTTAAGTAAGAGCAGCTGAATAAAAAAAAATATTTAAAATAAAATATATATATATTTTTTTTTTTTGAGGGAGAGAACAGAGCAGGATTAAGAGGCTACAGGGGTTGTCCTTCCCAAATTCTCTCTGTGTACACAGTAGGAGTGCCTAAAATCAGAATATGATCTCACTGCACTCATTTGAGTGAGCAAATGAGATGGGCCCAGAAGGAGTATCCAAATGCAAATCTACAAGAGGGGTGGGAAATTTCAAAGCCACCAACATTAACACCAAAACAAGAACAGGGAGGGTGGGTGAGAAACTAACTGCAGAGAGACAGCTATAACTTCAGTTGAGTTAATATTCAGTGAAAAACACAAATAACAAAATTAAATACAATACTAAATGAAAAAGAGCAGATAAAAGTGTACTTAAATTCACTTATATGTCCAGTTGATTTCAGGTAGATGTTAGCCGGCCAAAGCTCAGATTTTAAGCAGAGATAACTCAAAATGTACCACTTGTATAAGGCAGGACAGAATATCAGTAATGAGGTGAAACTACCCACCACTGCTATCAATGGCTACACAAAAATTCTAACAAGTACTCTGTAGAGAGACATCCACAACTTCAGCTGAGTTAATACTCAGTGAAAAACACAAATAAATAAATTAAATACAGTACTATATGAAAAAGAGCAGATAAAAGTGTATTTAAATTCACTTATACGTCCAGTTGATTTCAGGTTGATGTTAGCCAGCCAAAGCTCAGATTTTAAGCCAAATAAACAACCATGCAAGTCTAGAACCCAGGACCCTATACACCAAAGTCATATAAAATACAACGGAAATTTCATGCAATTATAATATTTCCTTTTGCAAAGAGAATAATTTAATTCAAGTACTGTTTAACAGTGTTTATTCCTATGCCTGGTATCCAATATACATTAACCAATGTAAAGATTTTATTATTTCCACTATAACCGAATATAACATTCCCTTATCATCTTGATATATATTTATTATTTTAGGAATAGGCAATGATTTGTTCCATAAGATGGATTTTTTTCTGTAAATGTTCGGAACTAGATAAAACACTTAATTTATTTGCATCAATTTTGGATATATCTTTTTTCAGAAGATGTGTTTCTTGTAAAAAATTATATTAGAATTATGTAATTGCAAGTATCTAAATAAATTTTACATGGGTTATTTAAACCATTGATGTTAATAGATAAACCTTTCAATAAAACCATTTTAGATGTTTAAGAGATTAGATATATATTAATTTAATGTGAAAGTCTTTCAAATTTTCCCTATTATTTTTAGATTTCCCTTTGTTATGTATTAATATATGTTGATTATTTGTAAATGGGTTAATTTTATAAAATTGGTATATATTATATGTGTTTGAGATTAATACCTTGTGAATATTATAAACAGTGAATATCTTGAAACAAAAGTTGTTACAACTATGTCTTAATTGCATAACCTTGAAAACTATCCCCACACCCATGTCTGGAGTTATAAACTCCTAATTTGAGTCACATCCACCACTCAAATCTACCCCTCCATTCATAACAGCAAAGCCACAGCCCCACCTAGTTTGTATATTTAGTTATTATTCCTTTAATAGTAACATTAGACTCATCAACTTTAAAACTTATTATTTAAAATGATGTGTGTTATTAGTTCAAAACTTATGTTGCTTCAAATCATCTAGATAAATAGTGTAAAGGTATTATGTTTCAAGTGTCTATATGCACGTTACCAATATTTGTATATTCACATCTTTAACAACATATGTAAGTGCAAAACATAACCTAGAACTAGTTACCAGTCAGTACTATGTATCAAGAAATACAATTTTATGTTATTAATATATTTATTGATCATTATAGATAAATTTCAACAGTTTAAATTAATTATTTACCTATAGAGAGTGACATTAGTGATTGTACTCATCTGATTTATTCAGTTTGCAGTTCTCTATATATACTTTCTAAATTTACTGAAAGTCCAGCAATCTCTATCAATTCTTTAGATTCTTATTTATTCAAAATTTATAACCTTGTGAGTTGATTAACTGTAACTGAGGTTATTATGCATGTAGGTTTGTTATGGCACATCTTCTCTATATGCATTATCATGTTATTTATTTTGTTGTATAAGATTATTATATTTATCCATACATCTGATAGTCTTTTCATAAACATCTATGAAGGGAGAGAAAAAAAAGAGACATGCCTTCTATATATCAGTTTACATATCACTAACTGAATAAACATTTACGATAATAAGTATCATTGGCAATAGTAACAGTCTGGATATTTAGCCTGTATATATGGCATGTTGTCCACATCTATTTCATGGATGCTTTCTGTGTTAGTTGCATCAAATGTATTCTAAACTGTTAGCTTTTGTCTGTGCATATTCACTTTTTGCATTTTAAAAGAGATGTTTCAGTCTTCAGTAATTAAGCTTTTAAATTCATTTAAGATGTATAATTATATCTTAGCATTACTATACTGTATAAGCATTTATAGATTCATGTTATATTAAATGAATCATATTTGTGGTGATAACTTGTACATACTTCAGGTCTCCATTTAATATATGTAATATATTTCAGATGAGAAGTAAAACTAAACATCTATAAAGCTAAATATAGAATATACATGTATGTGAAAGTAGTTCTTATTTTCAGCCATATTTTGTTTTCTGTACTATGCTGTGATGTTACAGCATCGTTCTATTTATTTTTATGCCTACTTTATATATACTTTATACTATTAGTTCATTATAACATGTTTACTTTAAATCTGTAATGTGGTTACCAATCAAATATTTTCTTCAATCTTCAGTTACATCTAACCTACTTTAAGTGACACAAAATATCTTTACAAGATTTCTATCCTTCTTTCTTTCCTTTTTTCTTTTTTCCCTCCCCTTCCCTTCCTTTTCAACTTAACCTAGCAAACATCAGTTAAATAATCATAAAATGAGCTTAAAGAGCCTAGATCATCGTTCCGATTTCATTACGTAAGCTTTCCTGCTAATAATGAGCTTAAAACTTACAGTTTAAATCAAAAGTTCTGTTTTTTCTTAATTTTCTTCATCACAAACACTTCTCTTCCTTAATTAGTATGGTTGGTGTCCTGTCAATGTATTCACGCATCATCTGAGTTCAAAGTTTAATTTGCTGCAGCCGGAAGTTCTTTTGACTTGATGGAGTGCAGGAACGGCTTCTGTTCTTTGCAACGATGAATCTCGAGCTCTGGTGGATCTAAAATTGTCTAAATAAATTGTTAAAGTGGGAAAACTGCAAGTATAGAGATTTCTACTTTTTTTGAACAGTTTCAGTTGTATTCATTGCACAAGACTCTTTATAAGCTATGCAGTATGTTTTAACATTTAAGATGTGACATCCTGTACCCAAACAACTATAATGCATATATACTTTCAAAACAAGCCTAGCTCACTGTAAAACCACCCATAGCTCTTTCATGTATATATTTCATAACAGAAAGTACATAACTATCTATTTCAATGAACCATGTACATTTTAAAATAATTAAGTAATCACTTATGTACCCATATGAATTCAGACTGCTTTTAATATAAAGAAATGGAAACAGATTAAGTATGATATCATTTGATAAATCAGTAAAAATACAAGAGAAAATAACATGACCAACCTTTTGATTACATTTCATTTTTAAGCAATTAGAGTCAAAGTTATTGTAAGTCCAGTTTAGTTTCTTTAGGTTAAGCAAATAATTTGATGAAGCTCTTATTTGTTTTTCATTCTCTTTTGTTTGTCACTAGTTTTCCAAGCTGTTTCAGATGCCATTCTTTTCATAGAGGGAGTTGCCCATTCCATATCCTCTATTTTGTCTAGTATTTTATGTTTTTTGATGTAAGATAATGCAGATTCTAAGTGTTCATATGTTCTTGAACCATCTGGTAAGAATATCTTTAGTTTAGCCGGGAACAAAAGATGTGTTTTAATTTGAGTTTTCTTTAGTTCTTTTATCAGTGGTAAAAAGTTTTTTCTTTTGGCTATGACCATGGAGGAATAGTCATTGTCAAATCTAATGACAGTTTCATTTACTTCGATAGAAGCTTTTGCTTTTTTAGTACCATCTCTTTATCATATGAAGAAAGAAACCTTACTATGACTGATTTAGGCATTTTTTATTTACACTAAAGGAAGATAGAGCCCTATGAGCTCTTTCTATACTGAAGGAAAAAGCTTCTGGTAAGTCTAATATTGTAGGTAACCATGTAGTTAGAAAACTTACCATATTATTTCCTTCTATATTTTCAGGCAGTCCAAAGATTCTTAGGTTGTTCCTTTGAGATCTATTTTCTAGATTATCCAGTTTATTTTGCAGAAGTGTGTTTTGTTTGAGAAGGAATTCAATGTTATTTTCACCTTCTTGCATTCTATTATCACTGCCATTTAGTGCTTCCTCTATTACATTTATTTGAGTCTTTTGGTGTTGTAAGTCTTCATGTAAGAAGTCCATTTGCTTGGTACATTTTTCTTTGAAGTTATCTATTTTTGCATCAATTTTGTCTATCTTAGTTGTTAAGTCCTATATATTGGATATTAAAGATTGTAATTTCTTTCTGAAGAAGGTATCTTGATTGTTGCCTTTAGAAAAGCTCATTTTGAGATTTTAGTGATGAGTAGATATTTCCCACAAAGGTCTGTGACAGGAAAATGTGTCAAATTCAGTATTTTTTTTATATTATCCTAGTTTTAGATATCAGAAAGTTATTAATATAAAAACAAACTTTCTCGGATAACTTAAAATTTATAAATTCCTGTCATAAAACATTTTCTTGGTGGAGCTGAAGAAATCTGCAGTTATCTGATGCTCATCTTGGCCACTCCCCCATATGCCTTTATTTCTGAGTAAAATCAATTCAAACATTTTACCTCTGTTCTCTATCTGTCCCAACTCAGTAGCCAATGCTTTACATATATTCTGGTTCTATAAAAACGTCTACAAGCTCTGGTGCTCTTTGAATGCACAACTCGAGAAAATGGGATACATGAAGTCCACCCTTTCATGGGAAATGGCAATTTTGAACATATTTCCTAGATCCTACAACTCTGAGTATAAACATATTATTGTTACACTTTGTGCTTTACTCAAAGCCTATATTACACTCAACTGGCTAGATAGATCTAAAACCTCTTGGAAAGTGTTTAAATCAATGGCTACCAAATATGTTATGGCGAGCAAACTAAGTACAATAAGCAAAAAGAAAATAAAGTACTTCCAGAAATACTGGAGTAACCTTATAGAAAGTATAATAAGCAAAAAGAACTTTCAGAAATACTGGAGTAACCTTATAGAAGCTCTTAACTAGACCCTCATTTATTTTAAATTCCTTTTCTTTCTTTTCCTTTGCTTTTTCCCTCTCTCTTTTCCTCACTTAAATAATCTTCCTCTTAAAATGCTCTACTTTCTGTTTTTCAACCTTACCAGATGAAGATGTTAACCTCCAGTCATTCCATAAAGGGATATAATATACACTTATTATCATACCCTATACCCCTAATGGTAGTAGTAATACTCAATTTCTTTATGTTAATTATCTTTTATCAGTGACAAGTGTGTGTGTGTGTGTGTGTGTGTGTGTGTGTGTGTGTGTGTGTATATATATATATATATATATATATATATATATATAGTTAATTAGAATAGATTTAGATATATGGGTACATATTATCTTATGGGATAATTTGGTTTGTGCAATTGCTAATACTTCCTTTAATGATCTTATGTTTAATTGTAAGCATCTTGCTTAATAAATGTTAATTATATTTCCTGAAGTCTATTATTGAATGTATCTGACAACAAACAATTATTGTAAATGAATGTAAAGTTCTTTCTTTCATTGTTTGTTTTTCTTTTACCTGTATTTGTATTGTATACTGAAAATTGTAATAAAAATCATATTAAAAAACAAAAGAACAGAATAACTATTCAAAAAATAACTTTCAAAATACTTAGATAGAATTCAACTCTCAGAATCAAACATAAACTAAATAGACTCTGCAAGAAGCTTCAGGTTTTGAAAAAAGGACATAATTTGAAACAAGACTAAGGATAACAACACAAAAATGTATTATAAGTGTGCAAATTATGTCAACCATTACATTACTCCAATTATATAATTAATGATAGATAGAATCTTGACTAGATATGTTTTATCCATCGGCTTAAGTAATTCATGTCACATCTTTCCCAAATTAACTTGTACATTTTTATGTGCCTGCATATTTCACCCAAGATTGTCTTAACTCCTTAAAAAAAAATATAAGAACAAACAGCTTAGCTGGATCAGAAAAAGTGCCATTATCACTTTTGATTAGGTTAAACCATGAATTAAGTCTTGTACTCCCTAGTATTTTAGTAATCTGTTAAAAACTATATTATTTGCCAAAAAAAATGGAAGTCTCCTGATCTCACTCATATTTATAAAAAGGGTAATAAAAAGAATGCCAAAAAGGTATAGTCCTGTTATACGAGAAAAAACTTTATAAACCTATGAATCTAGCACCTAATTTGAGGAAGTGTTTTGAAAGGTGCATCATTGAGCTACTATCTCTAAAATAACTGATCCTTCACTGATTTTACAACACAGTTTTATCAGTGGAATGTTAACTTCAGCAAACCTAATTGTTTTTTATGAGATTGCCATTACGGCCAAAGAGTTCAGTTTGTCCACTGGCATTCCATACTTAGATTTGGTAATACCTTTCAATAGCCTCCCCTATAGAGCAATCATTCATACGTTAATCTCCAATAAAATTAATCCTTATTTAGTTGGTTGGATTGGTAACTGACTTACAGGAGGAACTCAGGCCACTGTCATTCAGGAAGTTAATTCTTGTAGTTTTCCTGCAATGTCAGGTGTTACACGGGCTTTAGTTCCCATCACTATAATATTTTATTTTTATTTATTTATTACAATTGTTTACCAGGTAATGTCCGACTGGGCCATGGGCCCATTTACATCGGAGACCCATGAAAAAGCTCCACAGTAGTACAAAACAACAATTATTGCAAACGATATAGGCAAATATACAATATGATTCTATGATGTCTATAATGTAGACCAAGCAATTGCACTGCGCAGCACTGTGATTCTCTTTTCATTTCTTTTTCTTTTTTTAAATAAGACAAAAAATAGGACATTAGAGGATGGAGGTGATAAGAGAACAGGAATAGAAGTGGGTTAATAGTTACCCAGGAGAGTGGCAAAAGCACAGCCAATGATTACTGAGATGTTCTTTTAGGAGTACTTTGAACTGATTGTGACTAGGGCTTTTTGTTTATTTATATATTCAAGCAAATTTTTTCCCTTATGCATACTAGTAACAAATGCTGGGTATACAAATGCATAGACAATGGTAAAATCAGGCTTGTACTAACCTACAAACAAGAATTATCTGATACTAGTAGTTATATGAAATAAGCTATAGACTGAGCAAATCATATTGGAATATGATTTAATTCCAACAGATGAAAGATATTGTTCTTTTATAAACCATCATTTTATACTCCTATCACATTGTATGATATAAAAACGTATTGCTACATAGGAGTTATTACATGTAAATATTCCTTTGATAAATGGGTTAGTACCATATTCAATAAGGCTACTTATTTGTGGTATTGTATGAGGAAGTCTGGAGTGTCAGAGAAGTATGTAAGAGTGGTACAAAATATGTACAAGGGTAGTGTGACAGTGGTGAGGTCTGCGTTGGGAGTGACGGATGTGTTTAAGGTGGAGGTGGGATTACATCAAGGATCAGCTCTGAGCCCTTTCTTATTTTCAATGGTGATGGACAGGTTGACAGACGACAGGAGTCCCCTTGGACTATGATGTTTGCAAATGACATTGTTATCTGTAGTGAGAGTAGGGAACAGGTGGAGGAGACCCTAGAGAAGTGGAGATATGCTCTAGAGAGAAGAGGAATGAAGGTCAGCAGGACTAAGACAGAATATATGTGTGTGAATGAGAGGGAGGATAGAGGAATGGTGAGAATGCAGGGAGTAGAGGTGACGAAGGCGGATGAGTTTAAGTACTTGGGATCAACAGTTCAGAGTAATGGTGAGTGTGGAAGAGAAGTGAAGAATAGAGTACAGGCAGGATGGGGTGGGTGGAGAAGAGTGTCAGGAGTGATTTGTGACAGACGAGTACCAGTAAGAGTGAAAGGGAAGGTCTACAAGAGGGTAGTGAGAGCAGCTATGTTATATGGGTTGTACACAGTGGCATTGACAAAAAGGCAGGAGTCATAGCTTGACATGGCAGAGTTGAAGATGTTAAGATTTGCACTGGGTGTGACGAGGATGGACAGGATTAGGAATAAGTATATTAGAGGGTCAGCCCAGGTTGGAAGGTTTGGAGATCAAGCCAGAGAGGCAAGATTACGTTGGTTTGGACATGTGCTGAGGAGGGATGCAGAGTATATTGGGAAAAAAAGATGCTAAGGATGAAGCTGTCAGGTAACAGGAAAAGAGGAAGGCCTAAGATAAGGTTTATGGATGTGGTGAGAGAGGACATGCAGTTGGTTGGTGTGACAGAGCAAGATGCAGAGGACAGGAAGAAATGGAAACATTTGATCCGCTGTGGCGACCCCTAATGGGAGCAGCCAAAAGAAGAAGAAGAATGAGCTACTCACAAAAAACATTACTATAGCAGGTGAAGAAAGTTTGGCTACTTTGTATAAAGCATATATCAGACCTATTATATAATGTAACTATATTTTCTATAGTTATAATATTTAATACATAATTATTAATCTTATAAGCTATCCAAATAAATGTTTACTTATTGATTGCATTTATTTTCATTTTCTATGGGATTGTTCAACTGGAACATGCAAGTCCATGTTTCAACTGAAGCCTGGAGAGAAAAGCTCCATTTTTTACATTAAGAAAAGCAAGGTTAACTATATTAAGAAGAGATCAGTGAAAAAGGCAAACCAGTATAATTAAATTGATAAAAAAATGGACTGAGTGCATTAATATTAAATTATAGACAGAATGAATGAAATTAAGAAATGAGTACATAAGGAGATAGACTTTGTTGACTGGTTATAAAGAAACTGTAATAGGAATGGCCACTAATGGAGTAATAGTTATACGAGAACAATAAGAGATTATGGACAATGAAAATCTATCATGGAGACCAGACATAAGAATAGAGCCAAGAGTGATAGAAAAACTAATTTAGTATGATTTTGAAAGTATTAGAGGATATTGTTTGTTTAATGGCAGTAGAAAGGGAATACCGCATCCTAAATATGTAGGTCAAGTATAAGGAATCAGCAAAAGTGTTGTATGTTTTTTGACAATGACAATGTTTGTATCCATAGAACAGAGGGGTCTTGATGGAGAGTGCCAGTATAGTATATAATTTAGTGAACAATTCTTGTTAGGAATGAGGAGAATGTTATGGACAAGATTTAGTTGAGAGAAGCTGAGATAGTTTGAGAATTAAAGTCAGTTTAATTTTATGAAGGCTAGACGGTGATGAGTCATAGGCATCTTGCTAGCAAATTTAGCAATTTTATTGCAGCACTGATGTAAGTTTTGCTTTTGTAAAGTGTTTACATTTGTAAACATAGTAGAAGCATAGAGTATGGTGAGCAGGACATAAGACAACAGTAAATAGGAGATAAGACATTGCTGTAATTTCTATGAGGATGTTGGTGGTAATGTATAAAAGGCTGAGTATATAGTAAGTTTCTTTGACAACATTCTGAATATAAAAGTCAAATCTGAACTGGTCATCTAGGATTACACATACTAGATTGGTTTGAATACTAGTTCTGGCTTAATGTTTTGGGAGGATAAATCTCTAATATCATTTGATTAGGACACAGGGATAAAGAGCATTTATTTAGTTTTGTGAGTGAGTATGCCCCATCTCAATGGAGGTAAATGATTCAAGTGTTATAGACTGAAGTGAGAATAAGGAGGGAGCAGAACAGATATGAGTAGATTCATCATTGTACTGGATAACTGAGGCATGATGGGTGACACTAAAAAGATTATTCATGGACAAATTAAATTTCAGAGCACCAAGGACGGGTCCCAGAGGGACAGGTGTTAATAACAGCAAATAAATAGAGAAAAGAGAGTGCTGTTTGACTGATTGTGAACAACTGGAGAGGCAGCTAGTAAACCATTTAAGTACAGAAGAGGAGAAACCTACACAGAAAATAGTTTGGAGTAATTTAGGGTGGGAGACAGTACTGAAGGCCTTGGAAATAATTTGAAAAAGAGGAGATAAGATAAGAACAGGGTGGTCATATAAGAATTCTATGGCCTCATCACCTTTATGAAGAGGAAGGACATCAGTTTGTTTCTATAAAGTAGGGACAGAGGCTTTAGGTATGCCCCAGAATTCAATAAAATCTGTGTAGGCTCCATGTAGAGCCTACATAGAATGTATCTGTGTACAATGCCATGGTTCTTCCTCAGCAGAACACCATACATATTAATTATGGTGTACTGATGAGGAAAATCATAGTGACATGGATTTTGAATCTGTGAACACAGCAGAAAAATTCTGGACAGCTGGTAAGCACAGCACAATACCTTTCAGCCTGTTATCCTGGACTAAAAGGAAAGATTTTACTACATGAAATTGCAATTTATTTATTTTTTTACGTTTATGTGCTGTTTGCAAAGTGTGGTTTGGTGCTTAGTGATGCTGAGCTGTGCTTATACATATATAGCAGGCATCTGTTATATATCTGAGTCATTTATTATAAAAAAGGATAAATAAATAAATAAATATAATAAATGGCTTGGCAATTGATATACCAAAAAGATATAAATATGTACCACTTATATCAGATTTGTAAAAAAAAACAAATTGGAGTTGAGGGAAACATTTTGGCAGATAACCCTGGAGGGTAACAGAACCCCAGGGCTAAATGATTTCATTTCCATTTTACCTCTTTTGAAGCTTAAATCTGCTAAATTATAGATGTGGCCTTTTTTCCAAATCTGATATAAGTGGTACATATTTTTATCTTTTTGGTATATCAATTGTCAAGCCATTTATTATATTTATTTATTTATCCTTTTTTATAATAAATGACTATTTACAGTATTATTTGATATAATTGTATATATTCCATACAGATTTTAAGAGTTGTTGTGGTTCCTTATATATTTTGTACATAACATTTAATCTACCTTTCAGAATTTTAATGGTTAATAGTTGTATGTTTTTAAGGAATTAATTATCTTTATTAACCAATTAAGGGGAAATGTATATAATGTATGAATGTAGATGAGTTTAACATTATGTCTGAAGAAGTCTGAGGGATACTTGAATGAAAACGCCTTGTTCAAATTCAGCGTTTATGTACTGTGATTAAAGTCTTGACTCTACATGCAGCTCTTCTACTGTCTGGTTTTTGGTTATGCTGTAGATAGCACTCAGTAAATTAATGGGGTATACGGTTAAGTTATCAGACGTCCTACACAGTCATTTATGTGTGTAACTGCCAGATTTCATGTGACATTAAGCATTACAGTGTAAAAGGAGATGGTGTTTGATGACTATGTTTTCAAATAAAGTGCTCATTATTCATGTGGTCACTGCATTTGGTTTCCAATCTGATAACACACACAGCTGTGTATGTGCTTACATGTATGAGTTCACAGAAAATGTTGCAATAAAAGTCTTAAAGGAGACGGTGTTTTGAGAATTCATTATTTTCAAATAAAGTGCACCTTATTCCCATAGTCACTGCTTGTGTGTTCTAATCCCATGGCAGCCAACTGAGAAATTACTAGCTGTCTAGTGTAATTAGTATACACAAACATACCTCTCAACTGTCACGACTTTTGCAGAATGTAATCACTAATGTCCCGTATGTCTGGTCCTCGATTATCACGTACATGACATTATTCGGAATGCAATTTATTGGCAAAAAATATTATCAGAGCACCTTGCGACTAATGTATGAGCACACTATGTAACAGTCTTCCCTGTAGTTGTGTCTTTGTACCACCATTTGGTAGGGCTTGGCCCATACTGGCCCATACTAACAGGCTGAGAGCTATGTATGTGCAATATCATCTATACAATATTTGCAGTCACTGTACTCATAACTGAAATCTTAGATATGTAGTCCTCTTTACCAGTAGTCTGTGTAGTAATATTACCTAAGAAGTTACTATTTTTTTTTCTTTCTCACCCCACCCCTTCTCTTCTTTAATTTATTAATTTAACTTTATCATTATGATTTGATATTAATATATTATTTGTAATTACTGGTTATCCTGGCTTTACATATAATTTCATATTGCTTTAATGTTAATATACCTTCACTTAGTTTATTTATTGTTGTGTTCTTCATTATATTCCTTTATATTTCTTTTGATTAATCAATATCATCTGCTATTATGTTAATACTAACATTTGTTTGGTTATATTTATTTTTATCTTATGTTTCCAGGTGATCCACCTACCTTGCCTCCCCTGACACCGGGGCCCAGCATGTCTGGGCCACAGCCTGGTGGAGCCCCCTCTGCTGCCCCTGCCTACCTGGGCTATTAGGTAGTTTTGCCCCACAGGCTGGGGTTGGTCCCTCCTCTGGGAGTTGAAGTGGAGGGGGTGATAATGTCACCTGTGAGGAACTTCCAAGCATGTTGTGTGGGCTGCTGGGCTGAACACTCGGTGCATGCCTACACTGGATGGAGAGCATGCTATCCATCCTGGTGGGGCAGCCTTGCCCCGCTCGCTGGCAGCAACCATTGCCTCCACAGGAGCAGTGAAGGTACAGTGCTGACAGTCCCATGGGTGAGGACTTGAGTCACATTGCTACCGTGTCTGACATCCATTAGAGTGGGATTCTACAACACCCTCCGCAACAAAGGTGTTTACTCCTCTCTTTTGTCACACACCAACTCTGCTGTCTTGTATGTCTGCAAAAGCTTTCATACTTTCCCAACTTACCTCCCCCACATGTACCTATGTCCCTTCCCCAACATTCCACTCTCATCTTAAAAAAGAAATGGGCACCTGTCCCAAACAAAAAAGTATTGTCATATACCTAGCTATCCATTTCACACATGCCCACTGGAGACACTTAAGTTGGTACAATTGTCTTGGCAACACAATGCTTTTGTTCTCACCCCCCCTCTCTCTGGGGATGAGAGTCCAAATTCAGCTAAAAAATCTGTTAAAGTGCACACTTGTTGCTGTACAAGAAATGGATAGCTATGGATAGCTATGGCTCTTTCCTACAACCTTACTTTTACCTACGCTCCTTTCACTATGTTTTTCCCCTGCTTGCACCCAATTTCACCAATGTTCTATCTTACCATTTTTAATTTCTTTAAAGATTTTTTTGCTCAATGCTGCATGGTGCACACCACTGCTAAGCTAAGCTAAATAGCACTATATTGATATATCTGTGTGACATAATAATAATAATAATAATAATATTCATGTTCAAAATGTACACCTGCACCCTATTTCAAACCCAGGACCATTGCACCAGTATAGCAGTGCATCAACCCACCAAGCCACGCAGTTGTTAATTAACACAGGTGTATTAAGCAAAACATAGTACTTGCAATTTTCCCATCATTAAGCATGTTTAAGCAGTGCTGTGCATCGTGCCACATCTACGCAGTGCTGTGCATCGTGCCACATCTACGCAGTGCTGTGCATCGTGCCACATCTACGCAGTGCTGTGCATCGTGCCACATCTATGCAGTGCTGTGCATCGTGCCACATCATACAAATTTGCTTAAAGAGTAATGGAAAAAAATGGGACCGTAACTTGGAGTTTTGTATAGAAATACATCACTAGAAAGCCTGACACAGAATAGTGGATGTAAGTGATGTCTCTAAGAGCAAGTAACTGTGCACTTCTATCGGTAATGTTTAAAAATATACCTACTGAAACATTAATAGAAGTGTAGGTGTTTAACTGGAACTGGTGGAGAAATACATCCCTATAAAGCCATGCACATAATAATGGATGTAAATGACGTATGTAATAGCATGTAAGTCTGCAATTATCTGTTGCAAAAATATACCTGTGGTCCCAGTGACTCAGTAGTTCAGTCTGTTAAATGTGTTGAAAGTATTAATTTTTTAGTGCACATGGTCCTGAGTTCAAATCCAGTGGTGTCTAGCATTTAAAATACATGTATGTGGACATCACCATTGTGAATTCTGTAATGGATGACTGTGTCATCAACTATTTTTCCACCCAAAGCATTTCAGATGGAATGCCTGCTGTTCAATGATGGAAGTCAAAGGCCTACTGATAGGAACACAGTTGACATATTCCTTTTGCAGCTCTTTAAAGTGCATAGACTGTCAGGTCATGCAGTATTATCCAGTCACAGAGGATTTTGTATTATGTAATGCAAAAATACAAAAGAGGCCCACTAATATCAGATTGCAGTCCACAATGATTTGCTAGTGATATTACAGACAACCGCAGCTGCACAAGTAACAAACATCTACGGAGGTTGTGGCAGATGCAAGGGTTGCCAGTACGCACATTACAGGTGACTACGATGACATAACATTTGACTTAGCAGTTGTCCAACTGCTTGACATAATGGTTAATCTACCCCTTGGACATCCCTAACACATTGTCTTTTACTCAGTTAGTGATACCCTTGGCTAATACTTACCTTAAACACATACCTCAATACCGTGTGGGATGGATTCCCTTAATCAGGCTCTGGCTGTATGCCAGGGCTGTCACTGGTCATGCCCTCTCTCATAATTGTTGCTGTCCTCCACATTCTGCAGCATCTCTCACTATGCTTATTTCCTGCAGCAGCTGCAGACTGTAGCACATGAGTATGTAATGTGTATGTACTACAACCATTCTCTCTGTGCTGATGGAGTATCTCTAGCCCAGAATTTCCACCCCAGCATATGAGAAAGGGGATGAATTCTACATTGAGGCCTAATATCTCCTTCAATAGTTGCATGGGATTGCCTGATTACACTGCAAATCAGCTGTGTATGCTTCAATTAGCATTACTCAACCACAGATTGGTTCAGAGGCAATAACTTGCTAATGAGAACCATCAAAGGCAAACTTCTAGCTAGGTGAACCATTGTGTATAATACTTATATGTTTTTTCTCATTAACAAAACAATTTTACAATAGCATCTTTCAACAAAGGAGTATTGTACACAATAAGTTATGTAACCATTTTGTTTCCAGCATGATGCATATGTTGGAATAGACTTGGGGGGGCTAGAGTACAGCAAGGGTGTAATGCTTTGTGTTAAATAGGTACACAAGTCTCCTGGATACTTCCCTTGACAGCAGTTGTAATAGTGCACTGCTATTTGTTTGGCACTGTTGTTTTTAAATAGTATAAGGGGATACTCCTATGGGGCACACTACAATGGACTCCTGTGTTGGGTCTCTGATTATATATCAGTATCTGTCATGGCATAAACAGGAATAGGTGACTATTGTTTCTATCCTAGTTGCATGCATACCCTTCATATGTTTGGCACACTGTTGAATATCAGATTGTAATCAAGCATTGAATACTGATAGCCTTCCTATATTGATATATCTCTACATACTGTACTCCCATGTATGTGATCCTGATATGTGTTCTCATTTTGTTGTATTTCAGTAAATATGGATCCCTGTCACCAAGTCCCTTTTACAGAGGTGGAAAATGATATCATCCTGGAGGCGTTGTGACAATATCAGTGCTACTGTCCAGGAGGAGTCCAAACAGACAAGAGTGGGCAGCATTGTGGGCTGACCTGGTCTGCAGTGTGAATGCTGTTGGTCATAAGAGCAGGACATATTAGCAGCAACATCATGCCACAGATATGATCAATGTCACATGCAGAGGAGCAGCAGATGTGGCTAGGTATTATGGTGTCACTGGTGGAGGGCCTGCTGCAGAACAACCACTGTTAGCCACTGAGGAATTCCTGGCAAACCAAGGAAGACAAGACAGCTCCCATGCATCCATTAAACAATATGTTGTGGATGTGGGTGCTACCATTTCCATGCCAGAGGAGCATCCATGTATGCGTAAGTGGGTCATCACTGGAATACTGTAGCACTCAATGTGTCAGGGTGTACATAGTTTTACATGGGTGTCAGGTTTTTTTTTTGGGGGGGGAGGTTAGCTGCAGTTTGAGTCACATGCTGAGACTGTGACCAACATACCAGTTAACACAGTAGCTACTGTAAATGTGAGATGTTTGGATGTGTTACCCTGTTATACTGTAACATGCAGTGCTGTTTACATAACCTCTCCCTCAAATTTTATCAGGATCATCAGGAAATGAACAAGGCCATGCTCCTGCTCCTGGTAAGCACAATACTATTTTGCTAGAGATGCATATTTAGTGCAATGTATTTGCTAAAGTGTCACCCCAGGCTCGTTGTCTGGATTAATGTACTGTCTGCATGATTTCCAACTGTACAGATATTTTCTGACTGTACACAGTTTAGACTCATACCTCTGCCTTGTAGGTGTGACCACAGTTATAGACTTGACAGTATTGTCAGGACATTACAGATTGCCATACATGTCAACTGTGCAGAGTTTTTCCAAATGTCAGCTGTGTACATCATTTAGATCTTGATCATGAGATTCTTGTTTAAAGAGCTTTTATTAGCAAGTAACTACAGATCTGGGTTAGACAATAATGTCCCCATGCCCTACTATATGAGGTTGTGGGTTAGACAAGTCTGTAATAGTGGCAGCAGTGTATACAGCTTAACATATATTGCAACATAGTAATGCAGAGCATAGTAGTGCAGGTATTAATGTAATGTTTTTCCCTTTTTCTCACAAGTGACTGGAGGGCTGGTCTCTGTCTCCTACACCACCTGATGTCAGTGTCTGTTCAGACTCTGATGATGATGGTGGCCAAAGTGAGGCACAGCTGGAGGTTGCAGGGGCTAAATCTGCCATCCCTATTTCTCCCTCATCATCACTGTAGACAGCCAATATGCCTACACATACCCAGTTCCTTGTGGCCACAGATATTGGACAGGCGGAGGGTGGATACATTGAACAGGGAAGTATGGTTATTGTTGCTGCATTGAGTGTCAACACTGACTGTAGCCAAACAGTTGGTGAGGTTCTGCACAGGCAGATTGATAGGGGTGCTCATAGGAGGTCTGTTGTTCCTCCACCACCTATTGCAGGTGTCTCATCACGTGTCATTCGGCATATGTTTAGGGCCATCATGGAGGCAGAGGTACACTCTGAAAGGAACTCCAGATGAATGCTCATGGTTATGGATGCAGCACAGCCTGACATCCATGACTGCCTCCACCATGTTGCTGATACCCTGGAACAGTTGACTGACTCAGTGGAAAGATGTTGGTCTGAGACAGATAGCAAAGTATCTGTCTTGGAATGCATGTTGTCTGTGATGGAACATCTGGTTGGAGTTGAGCGTCAGCCTCATGGATACATATCAAGAACTACATCTGCTGACAGTCAATGTGAGCATGCACAATCATGCTCCCTTAGTGGTAGCACATCCAGCACTCCACAGGGAGGTGTGCTGTCCACACCAAACACCAAGATGTGGCAGACCATGGGAATATTCTCAGCAGACAGCAGTCATCCTCAGGTAATAGCACAGCATCTGACCTTAGGCACGGAGGTGCCAGTGCAAATCCTAACAGAGCCAGTCCACATGTTCAGGGCAGAGACAATGAACTGTCACCTCTACCATGCACAACTCACAGCTGTTCAACATACAGACACATAGGGCTACCACTGAGCTTGGCTGTGTTCACTCACACACTGACACACCACTGTCAAAATCAGGTCACCTACAGACACACATGCCACATTTCCATGGTCCATCTTGCCTGCTTCCTTTCCTGACTCACACATGCTTGCCAACCTATTGGGTCAGCCTAGGCCTCCTGCACCCCCACACAAGACCTTGTGGAAGTAATGATACCTGTGCCACATCCCTGTCATCTTTCTCATGGATGCAGGGAAATAAAGCTATATGTCAGATGCACAGGGTGGCTATCTACATTAATATGAATTTGTATCATCCTTTGTGCTTTTCACATGCCACTTGTACTGGTTATTTATTGTACATTGCCATTTATAATGAGATTAAAATCATAATGTGTGTACATTACCATGGATGCTGTTGTAATTGCTGTGTAGTCACACAATGAACGGTGTCTCATGGAAATGTTTACAATTCACTTTCAGAATTCTGTAGGACACACCTATGCCTAGACATCTAAAATTTATTTATTTTATTTATTTATTAATTTAAATTTGTTGACCGGGAGTGTCCGACTGGACGTAGGTCCATTTTCAGCAGAGGCCCGGGGAGAAAAGCTCCACAGTAAAATAAACAGACAGTAGTTACATTGGATTACATAGCGATTAACAATTTAACATAGCAATCACTTACAACATATTTACAGATGAAGAACATAGTACATCAGTAGACAACTAGAATCTTTATCTGTGAAGTACATAACAGACATTAACAAATAAAAAGGCTAGGAAGCACGTACTACTCAGAAACTGTTGTCAAATAAATATGCTGAATTTATTTCCATAAAATGAAACGCTTTTCGTCGTCCTCTTTGGGACAACTTCTTCAGATTAAAAACACACACACTGTTTCCACCTTATTTATACGTTTTACCAGACATGTGATCAGAAACTCTGTTTACTACACGGAACAGTAATCCATGTTTCATTACAAAGTAGTGCCATATAATGTCATAAATAATACACCATACATTTATCTTCCCTAAAAGTAAGTAATACATTTAAAATAATTTTATATATGTACATTTAATTACTTAATATTAGAAACTGCTCAAAAAAACTTTAAAAGTAAGTAAAAAAATATATCTGAATGTATTTTTAACAATCACCTGTTCAAATTCCTCAATTTTAAAAGACATGCTATGTTACAATGGTCATTAAGACCATGGTCTTGGAAAGCATTTGTTCTGATTTGCCATGTTAATTCTCGATCTTCTAACACTAAATTTAACGGTCCACCTCTTAAATCAAACTGAACTTGGTCAATAATCCTGAATTTAAATTTGTGACCAGCAAAGAGTGTAATATGTTTTGCTAAAGCATTTTCTAATTTGCCATTAACAATAGCATAATTGTGTTCATATACTCGATCTGGGAAACAACGTTCCGTTTTCCCTATGTAGAATGCTTTACACAGTGTACATGACGCTAAATAAACAACTAATTTTGAATTACAATTTACTTTACATTTAGTGTAATAGTGTTCGTCATTTATACAAAATGTTATACCTGTAGTCATATGTTGGCACATGCTACAACTATTACAAGTAAACATTCCAACATTTTGAGTTGTTGTTCTTTGATTATGGGACTCTGAAATTTGCTTTAAATTTCTACCTTTCCTATAAATAATTTTAGGATAATTGCTAAATAATGTAGACAAATTTTTATCGCATTTTAGTAAGTCCCGATTTTTGTATATAATATACTTAATAGTAGTACTATCTGAATTAAATGTAGTAATGAAACTACAATCAAATGTCATATTGTTACTTCTACTAGTATCAATTATTCTCTCTTGGTTTCTATTTTCAAATTCATAAGTTATCTCTTCTACTTCCAAATTTACAACTACATCTGCGTTGTACGATGAGTAACTTGCTGTAAGAAGGGGCAAAATTAATCCATTTTCACGTTTTGTTCTCACTTCAGTTAATACAGAATTTATTAGATCTTTTGGATAACCTCTCTGTTGAAACATCGAATCTAATAGTTCACATTCTACATCAAAGTCACTATTTAAAGAGGTCATCCTAGCAGCTCTTATAACTTGTCCCTTAATAATTGCTCGTTTTTGTGGCTGTGGGTGCAAGCTACTATACTCCAAATAAGAATTGCAAAACGTCTTTTTACGAAAGATCTTAGAAATATATCTTTTATGGACAACATCTTTAATCAACTTGACATCTAAATATTCAATATTTTTATCTTGATAATTATAAGTAAACTTGAAAAAACTAGTTGTATTATTAAGATATTCGATTAAGGAAGCCGCTTTTTCCTTATTCCCTCGAAAAAGGATAAAAATGTCATCGAGGAAACGAGTATAGTAACAAATATTAGCCATCCATTCAGAATTTTCAAAGATGTAAGTTCTCTCCCAAAATACCATTACGGTGTTAGCAAAACTGGCTCCACATGGGGAGCCCATTGCTACACCGCATTTTTGTAAAAACAAGTCATTATAAAAAGAAAAATAATCATTGGTAAGAATAATATCTAGTAAAGTTGTAACCAAGTAGATTTCATTACGTGACACACCTTTTCTAGTAAGTGTAAGATCTACCCATTCTATTCCTTCAAGATGGGGAATAGAAGTATAAAGGTCGATCACGTCAATTGTAATAAAATTAATGTCATATTCAAATGGAATATTGTTCATATTTTCCAAAAATGACCACGAGTCTTTACACACCTGAGACTCGGTTTTCAAATATTTCTTCAATATATGGTCAACAACTTTTGCACACGCATAAATAATCGAGTTACGTCCATCAATTAAAGGATGGAACGTTTGATTAAATATGTCTTTGTGAATTTTTGGAATTGCAAAAAGAACAGGGGTTCTTGGCCAACTAATAATCATATAATTGTATAAATTTATATCAATATAACCTTCTATGAACAGGTCGTTAATGTAGCTTTTAATACTGGAATACACAACATTAACTTCGTTGATGGACACTTTCTCATAGGTGTCAGTATCCAAAATGTCATTAACACATTTTTGATAGTCAAATAAGTCAAAAATTGCGAGACCCCCACCTTTATCCGGTTTTATTACACGCACATTTAATGTTTTAAACATGTTGAGTGACTCAACATGTTTAAAACATTAAATGTGCGTGTAATAAAACCGGATAAAGGTGGGGGTCTCACAATTTTGACTTATTTGACTATCAAAAACGTGTTAATGACATTTTGGATACTGACACCTATGAGAAAGTGTCCATCAACGAAGTTAATGTTGCGTATTCCCGTATTAAAAGCTACATTAACGACCTGTTCATAGAAGGTTATATTGATATAAATTTATACAATTATATGATTATTAGTTGGCCAACAACCCCTGCTCTTTTCGCAATTCCAAAAAATTCACAAAGACATATTTAATCCACCGTTCTGTCCTTTAATTGATGGATGTAACTCGATTACTTATGCGTGTGCAAAAGTTGTTGACCATATATTGAAGAAATATTTGAAAACCGAGTCTCAGGTGTGTAAAGACTCATGGTCATTTTTGGAAAATATGAACAATATTCCATTTGAATATGACATTAATTTTATTACAATTGACGTGATCGACCTTTATACTTCTATTCCCCATCTTGAAGGAATAGAATGGGTAGATCTTACACTTACTAGAAAAGGTGTGTCACATAATGAAATCTACTTGGTTACAACTTTACTAGATATTATTCTTACCAATAATTATTTTTCTTTTTATAATGACTTGTTTTTACAAAAATGCGGTGTAGCAATGGGCTCCCCATGTGGAGCCAGTTTTGCTAACACCGTAATGGTATTTTGGGAGAGAACTTACATCTTTGAAAATTCTGAATGGATGGCTAATATTTGTTACTATACTCGTTTCCTCGACGACATTTTTATCCTTTTTCGAGGGAATAAGGAAAAAGCGGCTTCCTTAATCGAATATCTTAATAATACAACTAGTTTTTTCAAGTTTACTTATAATTATCAAGATAAAAATATTGAATATTTAGATGTCAAGTTGATTAAAGATGTTGTCCATAAAAGATATATTTCTAAGCTCTTTCGTAAAAAGACGTTTTGCAATTCTTATTTGGAGTATAGTAGCTTGCACCCACAGCCACAAAAACGAGCAATTATTAAGGGACAAGTTATAAGAGCTGCTAGGATGACCTCTTTAAATAGTGACTTTGATGTAGAATGTGAACTATTAGATTCGATGTTTCAACAGAGAGGTTATCCAAAAGATCTAATAAATTCTGTATTAACTGAAGTGAGAACAAAACGTGAAAATGGATTAATTTTGCCCCTTCTTACAGCAATTTCCTCATCGTACAACGTAGATGTAGTTGTGAATTTGGAAGTAGAAGAGATAACTTATGAATTTGAAAATAGAAACCAAGAGAGAATAATTGATACTAGTAGAAATAACAATATGACATTTGATTGTAGTTTCATTACTACATTTAATTCAGATAGTACTACTATTAAGTATATTATATACAAAAATTGGGACTTACTAAAATGCAATAACAATTTGTCTACATTATTTAACAACTATCCTAAAATTATTTATAGGAAAGGTAGAAATTTAAAGCAAATTTTAGAGTCCCATAATCAAAGAACAACAACTCGAAATGTTGGAATGTTTACTTGTAATAGTTGTAGCATGTGCCAACATATGACTACAGGTATTAAAATTTTGTATAAATGACAAACACTATTACACTAAATGTAAAGTAAATTGTAATTAAAAATTAGTTGTTTATTTAGCTTCATGTACACTGTGTAAATCATTCTACATAGGGAAAATGGAACGTCGTTTCCGAGATCGAGTATATGAACACAATTATGCTATTGTTAATGGCAAATTAGAAAATGCTTTAGCAAAACATATTATACTCTTTGCTGGTCACAAATTTAAATTCAGGATTATCGACCAAGTTCAGTTTGTTTTAAGAGGTGGACCATTAAATTTAGTGTTAGAAGATCGAGAATTAACATGGCAAATCAGAACAAATGCTTTCCAAGATCCTGGTCTTAATGACCATTGTAACATAGCATGTCTTTTAAAATTGAGGAATTTGAACAGATGATTGTTAAAAATACATTCAGATATATTTTTTTACTTACTTTTAAAGTTTTTTTTGAGCAGTTTCTAATATTAAGTAATTAAATGTACATATATAAAATTATTTTTAAATGTATTACTTACTTTTAGGGAAGATAAATGTATGGTGTATTGTTTATGACATTATATGGCACTACTTTGTAATGAAACATGGATTACTGTTCCGTGTAGTAAACAGAGTTTCTGATCACATGTCTGGTAAAACGTATAAATAAGGTGGAAAAAGTGTGTGTTTTTAATCTGAAGAAGTTGTCCCAAAGAGGACGATGAATAGCGCTTCATTTTATGGAAATAAATTCAGCATATTTATTTGACAACAGTTTCTGAGTAGTACGTGCTTCCTAGCCTTTTTGTTTTTTACAAGTTTTAAAGTTTAGTACTTCATTTTTTTGTTAGACATCAACAGATGTTACAATGAGAAGTTCCTGCTGTATAATAAGTACTAGGCTTATGAGCATCTGAGCTTGCTATAATCAAGGCAGTTAGTCGAGTGGAGAGAAAGGTAATGGTTGGATGGGGTGGATGATATTAGAGTGGGAGTTGCAAGGGCATAGCCAGCATGTTTTTAGGTGCGCTTTTAGTAAAGTTTTGAAGTGGCTGCATGATGGTATGGAGGTAATTGTGGGTGGGAGTGAGTTCCATAATTTGGCTATGGTGCAAGAGAATAGTGCTTCACCAGCAGAGTTATTGGCTTTAGTGATCTGCAAGTGATTTTTGTTGCTGGATCTTAGTGGTCTGGTGGTGCGAAAGGATTGGAGTAGATTCTGGAGGGATGGGACATTTAGTGGATGGTTTACTAGTTTGTGGATGAGTGAGTGTTGATACCACTGAAGGAGGTGAGGGAGTTCAAGCCAGCCCAATTCAGCAAGTGAGGGACAGTGGTGACTACGGTAGGATGTCCCTGTGG
Organism: Protopterus annectens; assembly: GCF_019279795.1. Classification (NCBI taxonomy): domain Eukaryota; kingdom Metazoa; phylum Chordata; order Ceratodontiformes; family Protopteridae; genus Protopterus; species Protopterus annectens. Next base: position 511,811,141 of record NC_056744.1, read on the forward strand.
CGAATTTGGCGATTTTGTTGTAGCAGGTCTCTAGCTTGTTTAGATCACATTGCCTTAGGTTGGTATATATTGGAGAGGCATAAAGTAGGGTGGAGATAAAGTGGGAATTTGCTATTGAAATCTTTGCTGCTTTGGTGAGAAATTGCTTATTTCTGTATAATGCTCCTAGTTTTTTGTGGACTTTTTTTATGGTCATGGATATGTGAATGTCAAATTTTAGTTTATTGTCTATTTCCACTCCTAGCAATTTGGTGTGTTCAGTTGGGTATATAGTGGTGTTGTCTTTTGCTGTGATGTTAAAGTGAGAGTTGTTTTGAGTATGTTTGGCGGGTTGGAAGATGAGTAGTTTAGTTTTGTTTGGGTTGAGTATTAATTGGGCATCAGATAACCATGTTTAAACAGAGGAAAAGGCTTCCTGTGTGACTTTTTGCAGTTTGGGTAGGGACTGGGCTGAGCAGATGATGGTCGAGTCATCTGCGTATTGTATGAGTGTGCCATGTTTGGTGGCAGAGGCTAGATTATTGGTGTAAACAGAGAAGAGTGGGGGTCCAAGGATGGATCCTTGGGGAATCCCTATGGAGACAGGTAGTTGGGGAGATATGTCATTCTGCCATACAACGGATTGTTGGCGGTCAGACAAGTAACTCTGAAACCAGTTGGTGACTGATTGTGAGAAGGATAGGTTATTGAGGACAGAGATAAGTTGTTTGTGTGGGACCATGTCAAATGCTTTAGATAGGTTTAGGAAAGTAGCAGAGGAGAGATAGCCATTGTTTTTATGCTGAAGGATAGTGTTAGTAAAGGAGAGTAAGGCAGTAGTGATGCTATGGTTTGGCCAGAAATCAAACCATGAACATCAAAGCAGAGGACTGATTGTCAGCACAGAAGAAAAATGTCATCAGAAAGGTAAATCACCATAGGGGTTCATGGGTTCATATGTGTTTAATAGGATAATTTACACAAGGGCTTCTTGAAGCCTAGACATGCATCCCTAAAGTCTGACAAGGTCTAATACCCTGGATAAGTGTAAGCAGTGTTTTGGGAACCAAAACATCTATAGGCCGGGGTGTGGGAGATGAACCATGTCCAGTTTCCCTGTGTCCATTAGAGACATTGGTCCTAAACCAGATATGATTGTCTTGTTCCCCATCCAATTTTATAACTTACACTTGATTTGTGTATGGGCGGAACTCTGCTTCACATGGATAGGGAACCTGTTCCATATAGGGTGTACAAACCATGTTGGAGACAGAATACAGGAATAATGCCCTGACACAGTCTACACAGGACATGTTACATACATAGTGTAGTGGTTTACTGGAAACATCTGTGGATGTTACAGTTTTTGGATATGCCTGGTTGGTTACATGCCAAAGGTGGCATGGCACTAAGTGATATGTCTGATGAGTGCTGAATACAGTGGAACAATGGCTTTCTCACATTTACCTGCCATACCTTTGTTTATAGGTTGTGCAACATCAAATAATATATAAAATATTACAGACACATTACAATCAAAGGCTAGATCACTACCGATGTATCTAGAAGTCCTTGACTACTCAGTCAACTGTTGAAGGTGTACTGTCAATGCGATAGTTACCATGGGTTGGATGACTCCCCAGAGAATAGTATTGTGGAACTCTTGATTTTACTGTCAGTCCATGGCTCTGACAGCAACTGTATGTCTGTGTCAGCCCCTACTGGATAACATTTGTGCCAGTGTGGGATTCAATGACAGCTCCTAATTTGCAGTCATCAGCAAATTTAGTTAGCCACAGACCACTGACAGTGGCCAAGCCTGCAGAGAAGTAATAAGGCCTAATAGGTTCATAGGTTCATAGGTTGGTACTAGGCTATCAGCCTTAGGGCCTATACAAGCATAGCCATAACAATTCCCTGGATATTTCTTCCCACGATATTTACTTCCCTGGACCCCTGTCTAGCAGGGTGACTGGCATGATCCCTGGGGTGAATTTCCTATCTCCCATCCAATCGTCAAGGTTCCTTTTGAAGAGGGCGAAGGAGGCACTCTGCTTGGCATGTATGGGCAGTCTATTCCAGAGTATGGGGTGTCTCTGGGTCAGGAACCTATCCCTCCAGCAAGTTTTGTTCATTGTGATGACAAGGCTTAGATCCCTGGAGCGTGTGGCTCAGAGGGACTGGGATTTCTTTAAGTGGAGCATGTTCAACAGCTCAGGATTTGACATGGCCTTGGATGTTAAACAGAGATCGCCTCTAAGTAGACAATATGCCACAGAGTATAGCTGGAGTTTTTTAGACGGTCAGCATAGGGCATCTGCTTTAGGGATGTGCTTCTTTTAGTGAGGTATTTCTGCGACCTTTCCAGCTGTTGCAGATGTCTTGTGAGGTACATACCAAACAGAACGTTATACTCTATAATGTTTCTAATGAGGGATGAGTACAGTGGGACAATGACCTCCTTTTTTCTGGATGAAAAAGCCTTAGTGATGAGATTGCCACATAGAAGGATTTATTGACTGTTGTGGCTATGTGGTTATCAAAGGATTATGGTTCATGCAAGTGCCACATTCCTGGCAAAGCACCATACTCAATCTGCCATGTTATGGCACACTGTCAGGTACTGTCTTATCTTAGAATGACACCATGAGGGTCATATCATGTTACATAACAGCCTCTGTCAGACCACTGCCTAACCATGGCTTATTGTGATGTATAAACAAGCAATAATATATTGATAATGGCATTATCACTGACTGTTGGGGTGATGTGGATAGCATCCCCAACCCTCTACTCCTGGTCTACACAAACACAACATGTGAAGGATGCAACTATATTAGAAACCTTGAATCCATGCTCTCTCACACACTAGTTGGTACATATGACAATGAGCAGGTTGGCAGCATGCACACCTCACCTACTACTTCATCCAAGACCACATCATACATATCTACTTAGGCAGAGGTCCTTAACAGAAACATACCTAGACACCAGACACCTCACAAATACAAGTATGCTACACATAATACTACCTCTGCAGAACACTATACACAATAGCTCATGCACCACTGTCTCACAGCTCAAACCCCTAAGTCAAAAGAGAAAACCAAACATATTAGTCATAGGTGATTACATCATGAGACTCATTGATGTCCCTCTCACCAGGCTACATAAGGGAAAGGTCATAGCCAGCAGTCTCATTCAAAGTAAGTATCACGCCTGACACCCCCTTGCAGAAAATAAAGTAATAAATGTCACCAAAGCAAATTATAATCTCTTACTGGATGTATAAAAATATGCATTGCACCTCCTCCCTCAGATAGAAGTGGCAACTATGCTGAGCTCTACACCACTGCTTTATACAAACACCTGTATAACTGCATTGAATTGGCTGTAACTGATAGGTGCAAAAGAAGTTCCTCATGGAAGGGCAAACCTGCCTGGTGGACGACTGGTATTCATAGGATTTACAATAAGAGGAAGACATTGGTCTCTAAGAAGAAGAGGGAGGGAGCCCCTAAAATGGAAATACTCCCTCCTCAGCACAAACAAACAAATAAGAGTTGTTGTGAAGTCCTCCATATCAAAGTATGGGTCCAACTTAGCCTCCTCCACAAAGGGCAACCACAAGGCATTCTACAGTTACATCTGTAACCTAACAGAAAAGGCCCAGATTTGTGCCATACTCATATTTAATGACACCACATATACTGGGGCTGTAGACATAGCTAACCTTTTGGCCAACAGGTACTGCAAAATCTTCACTCCCTGTCCCCACTACATGTACACCATGATATCCCTATCACCTGTTCCCTATGTTGCATCTCCAAAGAGCAGGCCATAACTGGCTTCTATAAGGGCAAAACCACAGCATTTATGGAACCTGATAACATCCTATGATGCATCCTACATGGGCTCCAACATGGGTTAGTAACACTCTTGGGAACTCTTTGCACTCATAGTGTAACTACCAGTTTTGTCCCAGCTGACTGGAAAACAGCTACTGTTATTCCATTGCACAGAGGTGGCGCATCCACTAATCCCAGAAACTATAAAGTATTAGCCTGATTAGCCATATACGCAAGGCCTTGTGCAGATCATCATGGACATTATCAACAAAGATGTAGGTAATCTTCAATCATTTGATCCTATACAGTTTAGATTTGTCAAAGTGAGATCATGCCTGTTATACATGGTGGACACAGGGGAAGTTAACTCGCTCACTGATTTAAGTCATATAATCAAATTAGGGGAATCTACCTCCAATAGCACAGCTGTAACCAGAGGTGTCCCACAGAGTTCAGTCCTGGGTCCTCTACTGTCTGGAATTCATTTTACTGAAGTACAAGCACAAAGTAAATGTCTGTGACTGACAATGTTTGCTGATGCCTGCAAACTGGGAGTGGTCACAGAATTGTTGCATTATGTCAGCATACTACATGAGGGTCTTACATGAACAGATGATTGTTTCCAAACTCATGGCCTTAAACTCAATGCAAATATATATATATTATAATTAATTTCAGTAACACCAAGGTTCCTGCTATGTACCACAGCAAAAGCAACACCTTAAGTACATACTCAGGGGTGAGAGACCTGGTCACATGTGCTGGCAGCTATCTTAACTTAGATCAGCATGTCTACACAGTGGTGAGAAGGGCATTCTATCTTGCTCATATCATATGTGAGGGCATTGTCTCCAGACAAAGAAGTTATAACTTCCATGTACTCTTCCCTCATCAGGCCAAGATTTTATCAGACCAAGATTTGAGTGCAATGCCCCTTTTTGTATGTACCTCTCCAAACACCTGTGGCAATTGGAGAGACTTCAAAGGTTCCTCACAATGGAAATTCAAGTCTTCTGCATCTGTCCTATGGGGTTTGTTTGAACGCTCCATCAATTTAGCATGTGTCATACCGACTAATCAAGGGTGATCTCTGGCTTGCATACGAGGCAACTTCTGTCCCTGCTTTACTGGAAATGCTGCATATCCATAAGTCAAATGGTACACAGATTACTCACAGATAAGAACTTAACCTGGTATGTAACATTAATAAAACCTGCTGGAGGGACAGAATTGTCTAACAGAGTTTAACACACCTTTGGAACAGACTTCCATTTCATGACAAACAGAGCACCTCATTGGCCCTTTTCAGATGCAATCTGTATGATTGGATAGGTGACCCTAATTACACCATGGGGGTTCCACCTGTGTACCTCTTGGACTGGAGCAATAGGTGTTGATCATGATAATAAGTGTACAAAGTACTTATTGCATGTGCCGCGGCTTAAGCTTGACATCAACGTGGCTTTAGGTACTTGGTAGATGACATCAGCAGTCCTTGCAGAGGGCAAGAGTTTGGAGGTCTGCATCAAATGCAAAGGTCAAAAAGTGCAGAGCCATTAAAATGTGGTAATGAGTGTGGGATTCACACTTGTATTGTGGGGAAATGCACATGCACAAATGCACCAAGTGGGCTGGAGTAAGATTAGAACCCCTACTTATCTAGTCTTAGACACTATAGATCACAGTACTTATCACATATGCCATTGCTTAAGTCAAACATTGACATGGCTTTAGGTACTTTGGACATGGCTTTAGGTACTCTTATGGTAGAGGACATCAGGAGGCCTTGCAGAAGACAAGAGTTAGGAGAACTGCATCAAGTGCAAAAGCAAAAAAGTTTAGAACCATTGCAATTTGGTAGTGAGTGTGGGATTCACACTTATTTTGTGGGGAGGTGCACATACAGACACAAACAAACCAAGAGGGCTGGAGTGCAATTAGAGCCTTTACCTATCTAGTTTTACACACCACAGATCACATATCACATTAATTATCGCATGCACCATGGGGCACGTCTGCTTTGTAAATGACTTCAGGTGAAGTTATCCTAGAGAGCATAAACAAGGCTTGTGTTTAACAGGTTGGGAGGCCTGGAGAGTCACATTGCTTCCTACTTTCATTTGCAGCTAGTAGCCTAACAGTCAGAAAACTGTATTGTAGCCTAGCTGTGTGACAACAGTACCTGTATTGGGCATATGTGTCTTTTTGCATTTGGATGGGAAAGCCTGTGTCAAAACAAATTTACCACATCAATGAGTGAGCACACAACATAATACATTACACCAACTGTTCTACTGTTGATGTGTGTTTGGTGAAATCAAGCAGACACAGAGGGCTGTAGAGAATGTGAGTGTTGTTGCTGGTGTAGATACACACATATGGCTTCACAATATATGTGCATATTCATATACCATGCCATACATTTCAAGGGTTCCACATGCTCTCTTAGGGAGATGTGGTATGACTCACCACTGTCCAGATGCTTGCAACTACACAGGTGTGCCTCATGGTTATATGTGTTTCACAGTAAATTGTGGTCTGCTGCCAAATGTGGTGTCATTCACACATGATGTGGGAGAAGACTGCCAGAACTGTGAACTTCAGATATTCAAATAGTCCTACGATTGCAACACATTTAGTCTATGCACTTTCATATTTCTGTAAGTGCATTATCTAATGTTGAGCCCTTCCTTTTGGTCCTTTGTCCAATGTTTTAAGTGTCGTAGTGCAGCTTTCCTCTCCATGATCTGGGTATGTAGAGCAATACAGACATACACACACACACACACACACACACACACACACACACACACACACACACACACACACACACACACGCACACACACACACGTATACTATATAACTATAAAAATATATAGATATATGTATATATTCTATTTATTTATTTATTATTTTATTTATTTATCTTTGTTTACCTGGAAATTCCAACTGGACACAGGTCCTTTTTCAGCGGAGGCCCGGGTAGAAAAGCTCCACAGAATGTCATGAAAAATGGTATACCATTTAAATCAAAGGTATAGATACAGTAGTGGTGATGACAACATGAAAAATGCAGGAGCACATTTGGTAAAATTAAGTAGAAATTACTAATTACAAACACAGAAATTAAGAAGTAAAACACAGTACTACAATTGTCTAACAGCTTCAAGTTAACAATAGTAATAGGCTAATGATTACTAAATCCTGGAAGGATGAATTAGCAGTAATTAATATTCAGTTCAGTTTTTATAGTGATGGAGGAAATACCCTATCCAAAAAAGGGAAAAGAGAGAAGGGTAGAAGGGGGGGGGTTATTAGTCGAGGTTTGGACAAGGACAAAACCAGTGAATATTTAGGTGTGACTTAAGTGCAGTCTTGAAAAGACTGCAGAAAGGAAGGGTAGTTCTGGTAGTGGGAAGGTTGTTCCAGTGCTTGGATATGGCGCAGGAAAGAAGTGCTTCCCCTGCTGAGTATTTGACTTTGGTGGCCTGGAGTAGATTTTTCTTGCAGGAGCGTAGGGGTCTGGAAGAGTGGTAATGTTGGAGAAGTGTATGGAGTGATGAGATTCTGAGAGGGTGGTTTACAAGTTTATGAGCAAAGGTGAGTTGAGTTAGGTGTAGGAGTTGTGGGAGCTCGAGCTAGTCTAGGTCTCTAAGGGAGACACATTGGTGGCTTCAGTAGGAGGCACCAGTGGCAAATTTTGTGATTTTATTGTAGCAAGCTTTGAGTTTAAGTCTGACTGTCTAAGATTTGTAAGAATGGGTGAGCATAGAGTAGGGTGGAGATTAGTCGAGAATTGGCGATAGAGATTCTAGCTGGTTTGGTGAGGTATTGGCGGTTTCTATATAAGGCACCTGGTTCTTTTTGAACTTTTTTTTATTGTTAGTGATATATGGATGTCAAATTTGAGATTTTTGTCTATCTGTACACCAAGTAGTTTTGTGTGGACTGTTGATGAAATGGAGGTATTGTCCTTGACTTGTATACTGAAGTGGGGGTGTTTGGGGTAGATTTAGGAGGTTGGAAGATCAGGAGTTTGATCTCATTTGGATTGAGGAGGAGCTGAGCATTAGATAGCCAGCTTTCAACAGACGAGCATTATTCTTGTGTGATCTGTTGGAGTTCTGTTACAGTTGGGGCAGAGCAGATGAGGGTGGAATCATCTGCATACTGTATGAGGGAGGCATGTTTGGTGGCAGTGTGCAGGTTGTTGGTGAAAAGGGAGAAGAGGGCCAAGGAAGGAGCCTTGGGGAACCCAGAGAGTAACAGGGAGGTGAGGGGATAGATTGTTGTCCCAGACAACTGATTGCAGGTGGCTGTGTAGATAGTCATGGAACCAGTTGGTGGCTGGTGTGAAGAAAGAAAGGTTGGAGAGAGCAGAGAGTAGTAGATCGTGTGATACAATGTCAAAGGCCATAGATAGGTCCAGAAATACAGCAGAGGAGAAGAGGCCATTGTTTTTGTGATGTAGGATAGTGTTAGTGAAGGACAGCAAAGCAGTTGTAGTGCTGTGGTGTGGCCTGAAACCATGCTAGATATTGGAGAGGGGATTATTGTTAAGGAGGTATTTGGAGACCTGTGATTTGATGCATTTTTTGAGTATCTTGGTGAAAGGGGAGAGGATGGCAATGGGGCGGTAGTTGGAGAGGTCCATGGAGGGCCCAACTTTGTGGAGGGTAATGATGTGGGATATTTTTCATAATGTGGGTACATAGTATTCAGATATGATGAGGTTGATTAATATGGAAATAGGATAAGGTAGGACATCAGCTGCTATTTTTAGGTATTTAGTGGGCAGGTTGTCGGCTGCTAGTTTTGTGGGTTTTAGTTTTGTCAGGAGTTTTTTTATGTAGGAGGTGGGTACTGTGGAGAAGAAGAAGGCAGGGAGTGGTGGATTTGGGTTGGGAGTGGGGGGAGTTGATGTAGGGAAGTGTTTTTTGGTTAGGGATAGTACGGTTTCTGTGAATTGTTTGTTGAAGGAGTCAGCTATGCTACAGGTGGACAGAGGGGTGGTTGGTAGGGTGGTGTTTGGACAGAGGATAGAGTTAATTGTGGACCAGAATTGTTTGGGGCTGCTTTTGGAAGAGTTTAGGGACATCTGATAGAAAAGGGCTTAATCTGCTTTTACTTGCTTTTTTATCTTCTTACATAGTTCAAGGAAGTGTTGCCTATCTGAGTGTTTTTTTAGTTATGTGCCAGTGTTCCCATGTTTTATCCCTGATTTTCATAAGCCCCTGGTGTGTTTTAGTAACCAGGGGAGCTCTTAGTTCTGATTTTGGTGTTTCTCAGGGGACCATGAGAGTTAAGCATGTTGATGAAGGTGCTGTTAAAGAAGTGGACTGCTTCATCTAGGTTGAGGTACTTTAGAGGCGACCAGTTAATTTTCTGGAGGGAGGAGATGAAGGAGTTGGGGTTGAAATTAGCTTTGCTGTGAATAAGTCAGTGGGTAACTGGTTTGTAATTATTTATGTGATGTCTTAGTAGGAAGGCTGGGGAATTGTCGCTGAGGGAGTCAGGTAAACAGCCTGCCAGGTAAGAGTGAGGGTCTTTGTTAACGAAGACCCAATAAAAATGGTGTGATTATTAGGGTTTTTATTGCTCCTGGTAGGGGATTGTATCAGCTGTGAGGAAACCATGGAGATTTAGGTGGAGAGCTGGGTGGTTGCTATTGCATGATAGCCAATTGATGTTAAAGTCTCCAAGGATGATAGTTTCTTTGGATAGGGAGAGATTGGCCCAGTTTAGTAGGATTACAAGGGGAGGTATATTTTGGCCTGGTGGGAAATAGCACCCTATAATGTTAATTGCTTTCTTAGGGTTTAATTTGAGAGAGATGTAAAGGACTTCTTCCTTGTCAAACTGGGGAGCTGATCTGGTGAGAATTTGGATACTGAGGTGGTGTTTATACAAAAGTGCCACACTGCATCCTTTTTTGGATAGTCTGTCCTTGCAGAGGATGTTATATCCAGGTGTGAGTATTTCCTCACTTTTGATGTGAGGTTTGAGCCAGGATTCAGTTAGGGTAAGGATGTCAGGAGAGTACAGGTTTATGAGGGCTTGGAGGTCTTGGATTTTTATTACAAATACTTCTGATGTTAAGAGACATAATGATGAGGTCATTTGGCTTTTTGCTGTTTGTGATTTGGGTGATGGGGGAGTTATTTGGAGGTGGTTCGTGGAGAGGTTGGTGATTTTTGGGGCCAGTGTTGGGGTGCACGTTTCCACTGAGGGCAAGTTTAGAGTGAGTGTTGAGAATATGTTTTATATATGCATTAAAAACTTGTCATATTTTATGGATATTTTGCATTCAAATGAGATGGGAGTTTGCTAATTGATAGTTGCGTTGAGCGGAGGCAATTTGTGGTAGGGTAATGAAATTATGCAGTGAGTGTTTGAGGGGAGTTGAGAGTGTGCAGTGGAATTGGTTTGGAGTTATGACTATAGCACCTTGGTAGGATGCAATATAGGCCAGAATAGTGCAGATGAGGATTACAACTGTATTACCTAGTGACATGATTGCATTAGGTTAGGATGTGTGATTAAGAAGGTAGGAGGGGTAAAGGGGTGGGGAATTTCAGAGGTATGGCTTGATTGGTGGAGTAAATACAGGAGTGGTTTTAGCTGCAAAATAAATGTAGAGATAGTGGGGGCGAGTGGTATTTGGGGGTAAGGAGGGGTGCAGAGTGAGCAGAGTGAGGCTTAAACCCCATGCTAAGGATTGCAGGGTAAGTGCAAACCTCTAGTAACACTCGCTAGTACAATCTTGTAAAATAATTTAGTTTTGTAGCCATAAGTTTAAGATTTTAGCAGGAATGACTGAAACTAGAAGGCAGGAAGAGTGAAAGGGGGGAGTTAGTTAGAGAGAGTTCAAGGAGGGCTCAGTTTTGGACTAATCAAGTGTGTGCTACCATTAATTTAAAAGGAATTGTATACATACACTGTTTTCCTTTAGGAGTAATTTTCTCTGTTATTAGCAGTAGAAAAGTATTGCTGAGCTGTTCCCGAGGTTGCTTGTCTGCGGTCCTTGGCGGACAGATAACAAGAAAGTCGGGCAAGTTGTAGGAGGAAACTGTGAGGGAAAGAAAGGAAACAGAAGTTAAGCTATATGAGGTATTTAGGACAGGAAATGGAGAGATAGAGCTAATATACAGGAACAAAATAAAAATGATGTAACAAGTCAACAGTGAACAAGGCAATGCTGTTTTAATGCTATGTAGTAGCTGAAATCTCACTTTAAGCTCTAAGCACTTTACATAAGGCAGATTTTACGGCAGTAGCAAATACAGTTCTGTAGAACAAAACGCAGTTCTGCTCTAACGCTATACTAGCAGCTTGGATACCTTGATATAAGCTCTAATGGTAGTTTCTCAATAGCATTAGCGTTACAGCAATGAAACAAATGCAACTTCTACTCTGACGCTATAAGTTACCTTTAGATAGCTTGCTAAGCTCTATGCACTTTGTTTAAAGTAGTTTTACAGCAGCAGCATTTCAGCAGTTACAGTGCAGTTGACAGTGGATCATTAAAATACAGTGCTATGTATTACAGCCATAAAACCAACAGTTTTGACCATGTATCAGCTAGGCACTCTTATGGAAGACAAAACTACACAGTGCTGAACAGCTACAGAGTTATCTAAACAAAGGCAAAGTAATAGGTGAAAACTGTACAGAGTCACCCAAGCAAAAGCAAAGTAATTTGTAAAAACTATATTCTTCTAAACAAAATTGCGTGAGGAGCAACAGATTTGTGCTCTGCTTAACTGTGTGAGCATGCCCAGTGGCATTTTGGCTTATTTGTACATTGCTAAGCAATGCGCAAATGGGTACTGCATTGCTTACATCAAGAGACTTACTGTTGCATAAACTGACTCCAGTCCACACCTAGATGCATTCCAGGCCAGGATTATGATATTATTAGGAAAACTAAAAGCTGGATGTACCTATATATACTCAGTTCTTTACATGTATCTGCAGTTTCAATCATTGTGTGCATGCTGTATTTAATATTCACCATTATATTTCTGTCTTCCAAATATCATATGCTTACTTTCTGATATATTTAACGGTGTATTATACTCCTGTGGCCTTGTTATTGAGCAGACATGCCCCAATCAGTTTACCCAATTTCAAGTCATCTCCGTGCAGACTGTAAAACAACTCAGATGACAAAGAAAGATTTACAGACAAATCTAAACAAGTTTGGGCCTAGGACAGAGCCCTGTGGGCCACCCTGACTGTAAATAAAAATATCACCCCCCCTTCCGCCCTCTCTCCTTATTCTTCCTCTCTGACTTCAGATGCATCACCAAAAGAATACAACTTCTCTAGCTTCCTTTCAGTTCCACCTCTAATTCTAACCCCTTAGTCAATACCCATATGTCACTGCTAGGACACACTGTTATATATCAACTAAACTTTACTTTTCTCTTTATACATCTACTCTTACTTTATACTTAAGCTACGTACGCCCCCTGCTTTTCTTACTTAACCTGTTATCCAGTTTCCCATCTCTGTCTCTTCTCCTGCTACTGTACTCCCTACTATGGCTAATCTTTGCTCTCTTTGTTGCTATACTCCCTGTTGTGGCTAACTTGCTCACAACTCAACTGTATAAAGCAAAAAATGCAATCCCTACTAACAATGTTCGCCATTATGTAATGCCTCAACCTAAAACTGTAAAAGATGTGTTCAGTCTATGTAAATATGTTGTCTTAAGCTTCAATGGTATGTTAGTAGTCAATGTTAAGATTGGTACTATCTATTTAAATATGCATTAAGCTTGAATGCTATGTTACTAGCCAATGTTAAGTTTGGTACTATCTATATGAATCTGAATGCTTCTATATACACCTTATATTTTGCTTAAAATTTAACTGTGGAGCTTTTCACCCCGGGCCTACGCTGAAAATGGACATGAATCCAGTCGGACATTCCCGGTCAATAAATGTAAAATAAAATAAATAAATAACGTGTCCAATTCCTGTATGATACTTGCCATGCCCTATATGCAAGAGTGCATCAATAACTGTTGTGTTTATTGATTAGGGTGTTGTGTATGGACCTGTCAATTCCATATAAATCACATCACAGCACAATGTCTTATTCACAACTGTTATTATATTGTTATATTACATCATGTTCCAGGAACTACTAGATGTATTTTCTACATATGCATGATATATGGTTTCAAGTCCCAGCCTTTACAATTCTGCTAATAACTTATCCGATATTACCAAATAACTTTTTAAATGCATCTTAGAAATGTGGCAGAGATGCACATGTGCAATTAATATGTGAAATAGATTCATACCAGTATAGCACATACAGAGTCACAGTCTGTAGAAAGATAATAGTCATTGCTAATTCACATGCAAAATATATAGATATCTCAGGATTAAAACTCTGGACACCATCTCACAGCCTACCTGTCTTAGTCCTTTGAGCCACAGAAGCTGCTAGATGACCAAGGGATCATTCATCACACCATCACCGGCATAAAAATGTATTTTGCTATTCTCAGTTAAATAACACATTAAATGTAAGTTCAAATCGTACATTACTGTACTGATACTGTGTGGCATACTAACTGTGTGAAGTGCTCATACACCATATATTTAGTGTAATGGCAGTTACATGTGGACACTGTTGCTTTGAGGTGGGGCAAAAGCCCATTTCTGCTACGACACACACTAGTCTATCATTTAACCTCACTTTTAACATGTCCCTTGAATGATGTACCAGTTAGCTGTTGCAATAGGAGTGCAAGAATATTCCATGCATGAGGCCTACCAAATACAAATGTTAAGTGGAATGGGTGTTAGCAATCCCATGTGGATGTAATGTCTGTCCAAACAGTCCAGTGTAGTTGCCTGCATATATAACCACTCCATAGCTACAGTGACCTAACATAACATACCACTATGATACTGTGTAGATTATGGACTTACCTTTTAAGTGCAGCAGTTGACATGACTGTATTTCTGTGTGATGCAAGCACTACACAGCCAATACATGGATAGGTGCAGGATGTGTAAATTGGCTAGCATCAATGTTAATATCTGTATGTGAATAGGAATAAGGTGTTAGTCCCTAGGTCCCTAGGTTGTTAGTGAATGTGCTATGCATTATCTGTTAGCCAAAGCCAGGGCATACTGAGCATGCCTACGTCTGCCTACAGGGAGATCAGCAGTAGGCTCCTCCTCTGAGTCCTCCTGTGACTGTGACTGTGGCTGTGGTGACCTAGGCACTGGTGGGGGCTGTGTTTCCCTTCCCTTTGCTGATCCTGCTGCAGCCCTTTCCACAGGATCAGATTATGTAGCATAGCACATATTGTGAACATATCTGCAAATGTGGCTGAAGTATACTGCAAGGCTCCACCAGATATATTGAGGCACTAGAACTGTGTCTTCAGAAGCCCAAACACATGCACTATGATGTTCCTAGTTTGTGCGTGTCCCTCATTATGGCATTCTTCTGTGGGTGTGTGTGCATATTTGATAGATGTCATAATAAACGGTTCCAGGGCATAGCCAGCATCCCTCAGTAAATGGCCTTGTGGGATAACACCCCTAGCAAACATCTGATACAGCAGTGATGTGTGCCAGATATGGGAGTTGTGAGCACTGCCAGGGTTGCCAGCACACAAATATGATCATGATAATCTCCTGGCCATTGCACATGACTTGGTAGTAGATGGAGTGGTATCCCCTGTGATTAACATAGATTCTACCCTGCTCACTAGATGATGCCTTAATGTGTACAGGAGTGCAATCTTTGACACCAAGTACTTCAGGGTAGTGTGCTACATGGTAGAAGTGTTGTATATTGCTGACCCTCACCTCACAGTCAAGGAGAAAAGATATGTGCTCACTGGCATGTGGAAGCATAGCATCCAGAAATTGGCAGAGTATCCTGGATGCAGATGCATGTAACACCCACATCATTTCCCAGTTGGTCTTTGAAAAGTACCTGTTGCTTGTATCCTAAGGGTTACACATACCTTAGTTTCAACTGGGATGAGTTCCTCTCTGTTAGCTCTGGCTCTGAGGTAAGGGCTGCAGAGCTCACTGAGCTCTTGTAATATGTCCCTGTCCACCCTGTAATGCTCTACAATCTCCAATTCATGTAGCTTCTGGAAGAATACCCTGGGCCTGAACACTCTTCTCCTTTAATGTCTAGGCCTGTTGTCGTCAGCACCATCAGTACTGACTTCAGCTTCTAGCATATACACATGTACAATAGTTGTAGCAGCCTCTAGCATTATCTCAGTTAAACACGTGTCTACTGCAATACTTCAGAGTATTGAGGGAAATCCAGAATGTAGGGTGTATGCATACTTTATACAATTGTGGTGTAGGTCCACTTTGTGGGATTGGCTATTTCTGATGCATTTCAGCTGCTTAGGATATAATTAACATGATTTAGTGGCCCTACTTATTTGCTCAGCACAGCACTAAGCGCAGCATCATGCAGAATAGCTTAATATACAAAAGTAAATATTATTAATTCAACGTATCCAGTTTTAATTGACAGCTTCCTACATCACCACTGTGCCTTGGGGGGGGGGGTCAGTTCAAGCAAACACACTAAGCTAAGAGGCTCATGACCATAAACACGTGCACTGAGCATGAAATCTCCTAAAAGTAACATGACACCACTCCACTGTCATCCACATCCACTGGGAATATCAACACCGTGTAGGAGTTTACATGAAAGGGATCTAAAAAACAGGTTGCTACTTTTAGCGATTCAACACCTTCACCTCATCTGCATACATATTCATGCTGACAGCCAGGAAACTACAGGGTTCATGCCTGTGTGAGCTGGGTAACAGCACAAATGCACCAGTGTACAGACCTGATGCAAGATCCTACAGTACATTACTGTAAAATACATTTATTAATTGTTTTTTTTTCATTTTTTTTAAATTAAGCATGTTTGCGCAATGCTGCACATAGCACAAACAAGTGGAGCTTAATAAAAAAATAAATATTCATTATGCATATTCTCTTGCATATTCAGACATGCACAATGAATTTTTTACAAATTAATGTATGTGATCAACCTTTTCATGGAAGTTAGGTCCATATTTGTGGACTTTTACATCCTCTTTTTTTTTGTGTAGACTCCTGTACGTGGAAACTTTTTGCATGTACTACAAACACAGACATGGAGATTATATGGATGCCTTTCGGCTTGCTGGATCACACCACCAGGCTAATTTGCATAGAATTCACCTGCTTAAGTGGACATTTACATTGCAAGGAACTTTGCCTATTTCCATGTGTTTGTGCACTACTAAGAGAGGCATTAGATCAGCTGGTTGACACCCCCACAGGAGGTGAAAATATCCTGGACCTGGTACTAACCAACATGAGTAGCCACTGTAGCACCCCTACAGTGTCATCCTCCTTGGTAAGACCTGACCATAAAGCGATCACATTCAAAGTCACCATCTCCCCTGACCCGTCCTTTTCCAAAGATGACTACAATCTCTGGAGAACAGGTATAAGCAACTTCACAGCCACCGTCCCTTCAGTTGCAACTAGCACTAATGTGCAAGCCTACACCAAAAAATTATATGAGCACCTACATAGCTTTATGGACTCAGCAATACCTGACAGGAGCAAATCATCTTCCTCAAGGAAGACTAAACCTGTCTGGTGGACAGCAGCAATAAACAAACTCTATAATAAAGGTGAAAATTTGCTCTCCAGGACCAAGAAGGAGCAGGTGCCAAGTTGGAATCTTTCCTTCATCTGAGCAAGCAAATAAGGTCACTGGTGAAATCCTCTAAGACTAACTTCAAGTCCAAATTGGCTACATCCACTAAGGACAATCACAAGGCCTTCTTCACATACATCTGCAATCTCAAAGGTAATACCCAAATCTGCTTTGAATGGGTGGTTAAGAACACCACATACACAAAAGCTGTAGATATAGCCAGCCTACTGGCAGACAGGATCAGTGAAAACTTCACCCCCCTGTCCCCCCCATCAGTAAACCAGGACATCCCCAGCACCTGCCCCCCTCCCATCATCACCAGGGAACAGGTCTTTAATGCCCTCTTAATGGCAAAAAATACAGTGTCCATGGGACCAGACAATATTCCTGGCTGTGGGACCAGACAATATTCCTGGCTGTGGGACCAGACAATATTCCTGGCTGTGGGACCAGACAACATCCCTGGCTGTGTCCTACATGAAGTCAGGCATGAGTTCTCATCTCCATTAGGCACCCTATTCAACCAAAGCCTGAGCACCGACTTTGTCCCAGCCAAATGGTTGACAGCCACTTGTCATCCCCTACACAAAGGTCAAGCGACCACTGACCCAGGCAATTATAGGCCCATCAGCCTAACTAGCCTGTTCTACAAGGCCATAGACTGCATTATCATGGACCTTATAAACAAGGACATTGGCAACCTCCAAATGCTTGACCCCACACAGTTTGGTTTTGTCAAAGGGAGATCATGTCTGTTAAACTCGGTTGACTTCTTAAGAAACAGTCATCAAAGCCAGGGATGAGGGGAAGACAGTGCACACCTCCTACCATGACAACCCTTTGACATTATTTCCTACTTGGGCATAATAAATAAACTCTCCCAGCTAGGTATCAACCCATATGTTACCAGATGGGCAGCTAACTGGCTCACTGATAGAACTCAGTCAGTCAAAATAGGGGAAGCCACCTCTAGTAGTAGAACCATAATGAGCAGTGTACCCCAAGGATCAGTCTTGGGGCCTCTACTGTTTGGGATATACTTTTCTAAGGTGCAAATCAAAACCAGTGGTCTGTGGCTGACCACGTTTGCAGATAACTGCAAGTTGGGCACTGTCTTAAATTTCCCTAGTGATGTGAATATCCTCCAAGAGAGTCTTACCTAAACTAATGACTGGTGCCAGAAGCATTGCCTGAAGCTGAATGCCAAGAAATGCACCATTATCCCCTTTGGGGAAAATGTTGTCCCTACTAATTATCAAATTAATAACAATGTACTAAGCATGCAATCAGTCATGAGAGACTTGGGCACCCAGGTTGATAGCAATCTAACTTTTGACCACCACTTTGCCTCTGCTGTACAGAGGGCTTTCTACATGGCCCACCTTATAAATAAGAGTAGTTCATCCAGGAACAAGGAGGTCATAACATCCCTGTACTCCTCCCTTATTAGAACCATTATTGAATACAATGCCCCCTTCAGCATGCACCTTGCCAAGCACATGCAGCAGCTGGAGAGACCACAGAGGTTCCTGATCAGGAAAATCCAGGGTCTCAAACACCTATCCTATACAGATAGGCTAAAAACCCTGTCCATCTACTTAGTCTCATACAGACTGCTCAGAGCTGACCTGTGTTTGGCATACAAGGCCATTTCAGACCCAGCCATGATGGAGTTGCTGCATATCCGTAAGTCAAAGTCCACTTGTGCAACCCTCATGCAAGACCTAAACCTGGTCTGTGACATTAATAGAACTTGTTGATGGGATAGATGTATGTCTCAAGGACTCACCCATCTGTGGAATAGACCGCCTCTTCATGTCAAGCACAGTACCTCACTAGCCCTCTTTAAGAGGAACCTGGATGACTGGATGGGAAACAGAAAATACATCCCTGGAATCCCACCTGTGTGCCTGCTGGACAGGGGAAACAGGTGCAACTTTGTGGCAACATAGACAAAATTCTTGGCTAGGCTTATAAGGCATTTGGGCCAATAGTCTAGTTGGGACAGTTTGCAGCTTGATTCACATTTTTTTTTTCTGCATAATGAGGTGGAAAGAATGGAGGTAGTATTGTGAGGTAGTGCTGTGATAGAGCAGCAACTCTGTTAATAATGTGAGTATGGAATCTACAGCTGTATCATAGTCAGTCAAATTGGGAAATGGACTGGGCTGAGAAGTTTTACTTGGTTTTTAAAAGGTTATTATTGGTGGACAGAAAGGTGTTATGATAAGAGATTTGAGAGTCCTGAAGACAGATACAGTAATTTTTCTTATCAGTTTGAATACTTTTATTGGAGAGATTGCAAAGTTCATTATAAGTTTGTAATAAGGCATCTTTTCTGTTTCCGTACTACATTTTCCATGCATTATCTCTCTGTCACATTATTTGTTTTATTTCAGATTTTAACCAAAGAGCTGGGTCAGATATGATCACTTTCATTCTTATTGAAACGCGGGTACTGAGAATGTTAAGGAAGACGAAGTTAAACGTATCTACTCTGATCAAATGGGAGAAATTTAAGTGGTGTCCAATTACATTGTGCTAAGGTAGAAATAACAATATTGTGATTAAAAAGATCTCTCTACCCATACTATACCCAAAAAATACTCTACCCATCACTACCATCCATCACTACCATTCCCTCCACTCTCAAAACTGGCTTGAGCTTCCTAATTTCCTGAAATTCATACAACTCACCACTGCTCACAAACTCATATTCCAACCCTTCATCTGCCCCTCTCTTTCATATATCTTAACCCCTTATATTCCCAGTCATACTCTTAGAGCTGAAAAAAACAAAACCTCCTTAAAATCTATAAACCCCTTTACCCACCTTGCCAATTACTTACACACTTCTTAGCTAAACTATGGAATTCTCTCTCCCCCCTCCCACCGCTGTACTCACAACCACTTTAATTTCAAATCTCTCCTTCATTTTTACCTTACCACAAACTGGGACTGTTCCTGCTCCCTTCCCACCTAAATCACATTGTCGTTTTTTCAAACCGCCCTTCAGTCTCATCTACTATCACATCTGATCACTAACATTATTGTTAGAACAATCACCAAACTTGTATAAACACTTTATGACTTGTACTTTTAATTATGTTATCTGTATTACTTTTGACTTTATCTATATTTTAACATTGTGTTTTTTAAATGTATACTCCCAGATTTTGCATTTGTATATTTATTTTAAACTGTATATTTATGCTTTTGTACACTGTATATTCTATACTTTACTTATGTCATATTCTGTTAACTGCTTTTGGAGCTTTTCTCCCTGGGCCTTCACTGAAAATGGGCTTAGTTTGGCCCAGTGGACTTCTCCAGTCATCAAAACGGAAATAAATAAATAATAAATAAAAAGCTTAGCATTAATGACATAGTTAACTAGTGGTGAGGGATTATACTTATATGGGCAAATGCAAGCACTTTAATCTTTTTAATCTATTCACTTTATAGTTCAGGTATCACAGGAGTGAATTGATACTTGCATTCAAAATTAACAAAGATGAGTATTAGAATTTCATTTGGTCATTATTTTATTTTACAGATAAGTGCTTTGATCTTGCAGTGTGAGCCTTCCTATAAGTCATTTATCAAGTGTGCTTCAGGTCTGGTTTATGACTTGTTTTTGTTTTTTTGTGTTTATTTAGTTGATGTTTTTTTCTTCTACTTTGAAATTTAGAAATCTGTTTCAACCCCAAAACATACAGATATAAAATATGGCTCATAAGCTTGAATAGCCCCATCTGCAAGGCCATGGAAAAATCATTATGGACCTTATTAACAAAGATATAGGTAATCTCCACACTCTGGACCCAACCCAGTTCAAATTCATTAAAGGTAGAACATGCTTGTTAAATAAACATGATTGACTTATTTGAGAAAGTCATCAAGGCCCTGGATGAGGAAAAAACAGTGCATACCACCTATCTTGACCAAGCCAAGAAATTTGACACAATTCCCCACTCAAGTATTATAGACAAACTCTCCCAAATGGGTATTAACCCCTACATTACCAGATAGGTAACCAACTGGATCACCAACATGACACGTACTTTCAAAACGAGTCACTTCACCTCTAACAAAAGACTAGTCACCAGTGGTGTACCACAAGGTTCTGGGCTAGGCCCCTTACTGTTTGGAATTTATTTTTCAGATGCCCAGGCAAACTTGGATGGCCTGTGGCTGACCAAGTTCACTGATGATTGCATATTGAGAGCATTCACTGAGTCCCCCAGTGATGTTAATACACTGCAGACAGGGTTAACACAGACAAATGACTGGTGCCAAAGCCACGGATTAAAGCTAAATGCAAAAAACAAAATGCATTATTATTCCCTTCAGGAAAGCTGACATCCCTGATAATTACCTTACAGACAGCACCCCCTTAAGTGTAGATCCAGTGGTACTTGATCTGGGTAATCAGGTTGATAGCGATCTGAACTTTGACCACCACATATCCACAGTAGTCAGGAAATCCTTCTATGTGCCACTTCCTATAAGTAATGGCATCACATTTAGATCTAAAGATGTTATAATTCCTGTATACTCGGTCCTCATCAGACCAATAATTGAGTACAATACTCCATTTTTTATATACCTCACCAGACACCTGCAACAATTTAAGAGGCCACAGAGGCTTCTCATCAAAAATTACAGGATGCACAAAACAAGTCTTACATGGAAAGACTGAGAGCCTTGTCACTGTATTGTATCTTCTACAGGTTGCTAAGGGTGTTTACAGGGCAGTCTCTGATCTGGCTCTGATGGAAATGCTATGCATTCATAAATCAAACTGTACGAGGGTCACTCATTACAGAGATCTTAACCTAGCCTCTGACATGAGCAGAGCATACTGGAGAGACAGATACATCTCCCAAAGACTGCCACTTTTCTGGAATAATCTTCTAATTCATGTGAAACAGAGCCCCTCCCTGATTCTCTTCAAACACAAACTAGATCAATGGATAGGTGACCACAAATTCACTCCTGGGGTGGTGCCATGCCCATCCTGGACCAAGGAAGTTAGCATTAACTACCACAGACCCTTACCTCTGCAAACTTCACTCTTCTAAACATCAACAATCGGGGCAACATGGGATAAATATGGCTAGACTTGTAAGGGCTCTAGGGCTGTTAGCCTAGTAACCTTCTATGAACTTTTGAACCTATGTTGTTCAAAATTCTATTAATCAATACAAAAACAAGAAATGCTTACATAACACAGTTTATTCCTGCTGCCTGGAAAACATTGTCACATTAAGTAAGATATTCTAACAATTTAAATAATTTGAAGTTTAACATGGACACCTGTCTATCACAATGGGACAGTGATCTGATTTTGAGGAAAAAAGTGTTCTCCAATGGGCTATGGGCTTGAACACTAGCAAATGAGAACTTATGAATTCCTTATTAAGGAACACAAACTGTTTTAGATTTAGTTTTGATCAAAATGTAATATACATGGTAAGTAGAGATTGTGGAGTAATTCAAATAATTAGGACTATTATCCTCAGGAATGAGGAAGTTGTATTACTACTTTGCATTAGTACTGAAGTTTGCTACTATAATAAAAGGTATGTTTCCATTTAAAATGGGTGCAGAAATACTATATGAAAAGAATCTGTAGAATAAGTAATAAAATGTGTAAGGAAAAATTAAGGGCTTCAGACTGTATTCAGTTGAACATCCTTTCAGAAAAGGGGGGCTTATATAAAGTACTTAAAGCTATAAAAGAGCCTATTACGCTAAAAAAAACACTACATGGAAGAATACAGTCCACTTTATTAGGTCTACAACAGAGGTCAATAACATTTAACATGAAGTTATTCAAATAAGAGATGCAGACTGTTTTTTTTGTTTGATGATTTGCTTTGCTGTGGGTGAGTCTGCCCAAACGTAAAATATTTAGAAAAGTGAAAAAGATTTAAGAAATAAATAGACATATATATAATCCATTAATAAATGTTTACAACCATTAGCAATTTTGAGCTTTTTAAAACTGAAGAATTGTAACAGTATTTTGAAACATATGTGGTCAACTATGACTAAAATTATTACAGATTCAGTATTCGGACATGTGCAGGGCTCAAGTTTAAAAAGATTGCTCATCTATGATTCCCAGTAAACAAAATACAAGCAAACCACATTTCTTACATGTTTGGGAGCCTGAAGCAATTGTTGGAAGTGGATGCCCTAAGCAATCCCTTCTTGAATGTGTATACCAGCTGCATTCATTCAATGGCTAACTTACATGGCAATCCTCCAGTTTTGGAAATGCTTTCATGTGCACATGGATAAAATAGGCAACTGTAAACAAAGATGAATGAAAGAACAAACAAATTAGATAATAATAGGAACAGTAAGTATGAGGCTGCTTAAGAAACACTTCCTTAGATTGTCAAATATGTTCTTAAAGCACTGTATGCTATAACAACACAGCATGAGTACCCTATGTTACATGAAAATGGTTACAGGATGTTAAATAAAATTAGGCCAGCTGTAGAGTGATAATTCCAATTAAATATGCATATCTGATTCTAAATCAACTTTACAAGAAACACACAGCAAACAAGAACTTATTTCAAATACGCAATTGTGAGTGTGGGTATATGCATGTGCATGTGTGTTTGTGTGAGGGGGTGCATGTGTGTGCATGCATATACATATATGCATGTGCACTCAAGCATGTGTGTGTGTGTGTGTGTGTGTGTGTGTGTGTATATGTGTGTGTGTGTGTGTGTGTGTGTGTGTGTGTGTGTGTGTGTGTGTGTGTGTGTGTGTGTGTGTGTGAATGTGTGTCTATGCATGTATGTTCTTCCATACATATATATGCTCTACAAATAAATGGAAAAAAAAATAACTTTTACTGTCTGACTTCATTACATTTGAATTATTTATATGAAAATGTAATGATAGTAGCAGTTAGTAAGCATCTTTGTTTGGTTGCTTATTTATTTATGTTTGTATGTTGGCATGATTTTATGTATTTATGTATTTATTTATTTATCTACTGCTGTTTAATAATTGGATAATTGGGCCGGTCAGTTGAATCTTTCCTGTCATGATCAAGGTTCAAAAGGGCAAAACTTATGAGCAAACTTAGTACATAGTAAAAAGAATGAAAAAAGATTTAGACAATTTGTGTATGGTACAGAAGGCAATGAAACAGATGAAATGCAACTTCTGCATGGTATGAACAACTCCGAGTTGTAGCACTGTACAGTTATAATATACAGTATTATAACAGTTACTAATTAATAGGTTTCACCAATCCATTATCAGAGAAGTAGGTGCGCACTGCTTCTGTGAAAAAAATGTTCTTTCAGTTTGCTTTTGAAGCTTGTCAAAATGTACTGTTTCTTAAAATCAGATATGAGTTGATTCCTAGTAGCTGGAATGGAGAATTGTACCTTTTCTAACATAGACAGATTGATAGATATAGACAGATATGTGTGTGTGTGTGTGTGTGTGTGTGTGTGTGTGTGTGTGTGTGTGTGTGTGTGTATATATATATATATATATATATATATATATAAAAAACAACATTTTTTTTAAATATCAAGAAACAAACTAAAACAATAAGAATACAGCACAAAGAAAATTGCTGGGAGAATGAACAGGGTTATTTCATGGCTGACAAAAATAAAATACTTTGTGACTTATATAAGATCTATTTTATAATTATCCAGAAATATAATTTGTGCAACTAAATATGTCAGATCACTAATAGGATTTATTTTGAAATGTGTTTACATACCCTGGCTTTGTATGACTGAACATAAACTGCTGAAGTGTAATTCTGAAACATGCCTCGTACTCATCTCGATAAATGATTCAAAATGTTCAAGGGATTTTGGTAATCTCTTTAAAATTCTGTGTGACATGCATGCTCTTTAGTTCTTTAAAATCTTGAAAACTGCTCCACTAATTGTTAAGTTGGCTTGCAATTTTCATCCCAAAAAGTTGCTCAAACATTAGCATATAAAAGTTGAAACGTTATACTTACTATCAGCATTTCATGCTTCGATTAGTCAGAGGTTCAGTTAGTAGCATCTCTGAAAGAATGGACATTAGTATTGCACATTTTATGAGAGTTTCTGACTGTCAGTTACAGCCATGGAAAGCGAGATACTAATTGTTTCTGTTCATACCTGCAGGAAAACAATTCAGCATTAAAACAAAATTTAAAGTGTTAACTTTGAATGTAGCCATGAAGAGAATAGCTGAACCTACCCTGGTTAGAAAGCAAGATACATTGTATTAATTTATTTATTTATGTTACATTTGTTGACCGGGATAGTTCAATTTTCACGAAGCCCTTTTTCAGTGGAGGCCCGGGCAGAAAAGATCCACAGTACAAACATAAATTAAACATACATGTTACATTAAATGTATAATACAGAAAGGTTAACAGTGTATAACTTA
This sequence comes from Protopterus annectens, assembly GCF_019279795.1. Lineage (NCBI taxonomy): Eukaryota > Metazoa > Chordata > Ceratodontiformes > Protopteridae > Protopterus > Protopterus annectens. The sequence continues at coordinate 511,836,131 of NC_056744.1, forward strand.
ATGATAAAAGAGACAAGAGAGACTAGGGTACATAATAAATAAACAGAAAAACATAAAAGTAGAACAGAAACAGAGAACACTAGATAATGAAATTCAATATGTCGACCAGTCACTAAATCAAATCAACTGAAGTTGTAAATTATTAGGTACAGGTTACAATATAGTGCTGCCAAAATCAAATGCAAAGAGAAGAAGTCGTAGAAAAAGAGTAAAGTGACTCTTATGCTGAAGAAACAGGTTACTCGGAGAAGCAAATAAAGCATAGAAAGAGTAAAAGGGGGAAATAGGGGTTAGGAAAGAGACAACAGTAACTAAGAGGAGAGAGTAAGGACTATCATCAGAGATGTATCCAGGTGTGGTTTAGATATTCCTTAAGAGATCTCTTAAATTTGTGGACTTGCAGTATGCTTCTCAGGGTCATGGCAAGCTTGTTCCATTGAATGGTGGGTGAGCAGCTGTATAGGTTCTGTCTATCAGAATTTTTTTAGGTTTGTAAATCTGTAACAAGCATTGAACAGAGCTCCTTAGAGGTTGGTAAGGGATATAAAATGAGACTAGTGATAAAATGCTAGGTCAGGAAGAAGGTTTATTGATGATGGAGTGGATGGCAAGCTTTTGAGTAACTTTGAGTTGGTTAGGGAACTGTAGCCAATTGAGTGACCTGAGGGCATGACAGTGGTGTGATCTGCATGGGAGATTAGCAGCAAATCTAGCTACTTTTTTATAGGTAGATTCACGTTTAGTGAGAAGAGAAGACTGAAGATTTGTAAATATTTGTGAGCTGTAGAAAAGGTTGGGAAGAAGGTAAGCATTGGCTAGTGAGATTCTGAGGTCAGGGGTCAGGAACCTTTTGTTTCTATACAGGAGGCCAAGCTTTTGGTGAGTTTTCTTAATACAGTGATGTATATGAAGGTCAAGTTTCAGTTGGTCATTGACGATTACTCCAAGGAGCTTAGTCTGGCTAACAGGGATGATGTTAGCATTATTCAGTGAAAAGATGTAAAACGAGGATTTGAGGTGATAGAGGGGTTTTGGTAGGAAAAGTTGGAGTTTTGTCTTGTTAGGTTTGAGTATTAATTGGTTGTTCACCACAAATTCTCCGTCAACAGGATCCAGTGAAGGCAGTCCCACAAACTCCGTATAAATAATAGCAACTGTTAGTTCTCCTTCAAAACTGTTCAGTCCACAAACAGGCAATGAATAATATATTTTTGGTTTATTGTTTCGACAAACAAACAAAAATTCAAGCAGTTAGATTAAGCGCTTTCATTTCCAATACAGGAAACTTCATCAGAATAATTGGTATATTTCTAATTGCGTATTTATATGGGTCTAAATCCATTAATTATTAAATTTGTTACAAATATGTTTTATTTTTTATATTTTTTATATGTGTTATACATTTTATGGTTATTTATGTATTCATTCAACTTTTCATACAACCAAGTTCTATCAAATGGTGAAAATGGTGTACTGCAGCTTTTTAACCACAGTTACTTGAAGTTTCTCAAGTGGTGTCATCATTATTATTTTTTAGTGGAGTGTCAAAGTGAAATGTGTTTTTTTCTGATTAAAACAAGTTGAACCACGTGTTTTTAATTGTAACATTTTTAATTGTAACAAATTGAATAATTAATGGATTTAGACCCATATAAATACGCAAGTAGAAATATACCAATTATTCTGATGAAGTTTCTTGTATTGGAAATGAAAGCGCTTAATCTAACTGCTTGAATTTTTGTTTGTTTGTCGAAACAATAAACCAGAAATATATTATTCATTCCCTGTTTGTGGACTGAACAGTTTTGAAGGAGAACTACCAGTTGCTATCATTTATACGGAGTTTGTGGGACTGCCTTCATTGGATCCTATTAACAGAGAATTTGTGGTTACCAGTTTAACTTTTATACTCCGTTTTCCATTTTGTGTTTGTTATTAATTGGTTGTTAGTAAGCCATGTTTCGGTATGATTGTATGAAGTCTGTGTCAGGATAAGTAGTTCTGTTGGATTGTCAGCTGTAGATATAATAGTAGAGTCATCAGCATACTGTATGAGGGAAGACTTGGGGCAGGATTTATGTTGTTCATTAGTAAAGATATTAAAAAGAAGGGGTCCAAGATTAGAGCCTTGAGGGATGTCAGTATTAATGCGGGGAAATGGAGAAATAGTAGAGAGCCATTTGATGGACTGCTGCTGATCAGAAAGGCTGCTCTTTAATCAGGAGATTGTTGCTGTGGAAAGGTTGATCTGGGACAGCTTTGAGAGAAGTATAGGGTGGTAGATGGTATCAAAGGCTTTTGACACATCTAAGAAGAGGCAGGACACAAGTTTATTTTTATCTCTAGCAAGGGAAATGGTATTGGTAAAAGAAATGAGAGCAGTACTGGTACTATGGTGTGGGCAGAAGCTATGGGTAGGGGTGATCCGGTCCCCATGAGTAATGTGGGCTATGAGTTGTTTGTGGATGCAAGCATTTTTGAGAGGGGAGAAAGTATGTCAATAGATCGATAATTAGAAAGATCTGTGGAATTTCCACCTTTGTGAATTGGTATAGTACAGAACGGTTTCCAAAGTGAAGGAATAGTAGAGTCAGAGATAAAGGGGTTTATAATGATGGAGACAGGGTATGCTATAGATGTAGTAGCAGTTTTTAGGAAGAAAGATGGAAGATTGTCAGCAGATGGAGAGCAGGATTTAAGTTTGAGGAGAGGTTTTTTAATGTAGCATGTAGGAACTGGCCTTAGTGAGAAGGGGAGGGTTATGTTTTTGGGGTGCTGTGGGTTAGTAATAGATTAGTTGGGTTGGAACCCTGTGAAAGTCTGCTTAGGGTGTCAATGAAGTAAGAATTTAAAATGGATACAGTTTCAGAGGGTGCATTGTTGGGAAAGGGATTAGGTGATGAAGGATTGCCTGGGTAGAGTATTTGGTTTATAGTGTTCTAAAACTGTTTAGGATTTCTAGATTGTGTAGTCTGAGGTTGAAGTTAGACATTTATTTTATGATTATTAATATATTTTTGGTGAGATTATGAAGTTCCCTATATCTATGGAAATTAGAGGGGGATTTATACTTGGACCAAAGTTTCCAAGCAGAGTCACTTTTTAGCATAAGAGACTAAGAAGAGTTACTTAAACAGGCAGAGTTGTGGAATTTAACTCTAACAGTTCTAGGAGGAGCCAGAGAGTTGAGTATGTTAAGGAAAAAATGTGACACAGCTTCATCAAGAGGTAAGGTAAAGAGGGAGGACCAATCTAAACCTGAGAGAGCATTGTTGAAAGTCTCAGGGGTTAAGGGTAGTTAGTTTCTGGCATTCTTTGAATCTGTGGAGTCAGGAAATGTGGGGAGAGAGAGTTGAAGAATACAAATAGGACAGTGGTCACTGATAGAGTCAGGTAGTATTTCAGGGTTGTGGTACAGATTAGGGTTTGGAGACTAAAATCCAGTCAATAATAGAACTAGTATTGGTAGGTTTATGATGGAAGGTGGGAAATGAGATAAGTTGTGTGTAGCCGAAAAGGTTATTGCAGTTGGCAGGGGAGTTAGAGCAGAACGTAGGCTAGTTAATATTAACATCGCCAAGTATTTTGGTCTCATTAGGTATATGGTCTGACTTCCAATTTAGAATCTGTTCTAGTAGGTTTAAATTATCACCTGGTGGTGATATATCTTTATAAAGACTGTGTGAATTTATTTAGGGTGTTATTCGTAGTCATTAAACAAATGTGTTAAATCTATCTGCCAGGTCCACAAATAAGCAAAGGAAAGCCACAAATCATGGAGGCTACTTACACTAGTACATGATGGCTGCAAATAAGCATAAGGAAACAAAGTAATATTGAAATGTAAATGAGAAATGATCAAAAACAAGGTATGCTAATAAAGCATTCCCTCAACTCTTTGAAAATGTCCTGCTTTCCCACACCATCCACAAATATGTTACATAAAGAGCAATCTTGCCTATGCTATCTGTGCAATCTGACAAGATCTGTCACTTGCTGATAACTTTGCTTTTTCCCATAGTAAGCTGCTTGTCTTCGCCGAGTCAAAACTGCTTGCATCCATTGGTGCTAGCTGGCCATACAGGTGGAGACATAAGCAGGAAATAACCCATTAAAATTTTGACAATCAGGAGATACTAGATAGGTTTAGAATGGACAGGGATATTATAAAGGCCTTAGTCAGTATGTATGACCCCCTACAGGGCTACTGGAGGAATGCGTGAACTTCCTGTTCCTGTGGATACTAAGGTATGTGTATAGACCTCACTATAATTGCCATGGGGATCTTCCAGAGACAGACTGGGGACACATTAGGTATCTCACAGGCTTCTGCCTTGAAGAAACTGCAGCAGTTCTTGGATGTACTTTAGGCACATGTAGATCAGTATATCTATTTCCCTGTGTCACCTCTTAACTGAGCTAGCACTGTGCAGGCCTTCTATAGGGTGGCAAGTTCACTTGAGGTACTCTGTGTAATAGATTGTTTCCATGTTGCACTTACAGCCTCATGTGGTCCATGGGGTAAGTGATAATGCACTAGGAAGGGCTACCATTCCATACATTAACAGGTAGTGTGTGATGCAAGGTGATACATCACCAACATCTCTTCCCATCATCCTGGAACTGCGCATGATTCCAATATCTGGCACATTAGCTCATTCTACTACATCTTCCTGCAGGGTAGGATTCCCAGTGGTCATGTTGTTGTTATGTATGGTATATATGATAATATATGTTAGTACAGTAGACTACAAACTGTAAACCCTACCAAAACCTGACAGCAATACACTCTTTCTTCCCAAGTACACATTAGCACTTCCCATCACAGATAAGCATAAACACTTTTCCATGTCATTCTTCCCACGTACACATAAGTACTTCACAACTCACTAGACCCATGTATGCACAGGCTCTTCCCATAACCTGTATTACTTCAATAATGATTTACAAAAATAAAAACATTTTAAAGAAAGAAATTGAATACTGTGTAACAGGATCTGTGAATGTGTATTTTCTTTTTTGGCCTCACCTTTTTCTCTGTTTATCTTATTTTAATTATACATGTGTTTGTTCTTCTTTATTTTATTTCCCTCCGATTTATGTTCATTTTATTATAAATCCAAATTCCTCAGGAGCAGCCCAAGTATGTACCTCCCACTTTAGAGAAAATTCACTCTCAGTCTATCCAGGGACATTCTTGCAGGGTCAGGTCAGTGGCACCAGTCCTGCAGGCACCTCCAGAATATGGTAGTCTGGCAAGCATCACCAAATGGGTGTTTTGGGACTTGATTGAGGATGTGCTCGAGCATTTCATGGACAGATGGATTCAGCCAATGAAAGCCTCTCTTCAATGGATTCAAGAAACACTACCCCTACTGGTGCTAAACACCATGCCGACAAAAGGCGCTACCCCATCAACATGGGGTCATCCACTGCAGCACCATCTGGCAGTGGAAATGTTTGAGGCTCTGTGGACTGGGGACTCTTGTTGGTATCATTCGTCATCGCACCTTCTTCTCTTATCCTTTCTTTTGTACCTTCTATCCTATTTCTTACCCACACTACCCTCTTATATAAAAAAAATCTTTAAAAAATAGGGGGTTTATCCCTGTCCAAAAACATAGTGCTAATCCTCTCCCACCTCTTCCAGCACAACCCTCTTGATGTGTTCCTGCTGTGTCTCCATCTTTGTAGTGTTTTCAGTCTTTCTTATCTTCCCCTGTCCATTCTTTAAACAACAGGGTGTCCATTCTTCTTAAGAATACCCTTATATAAAATATTTAAACCCTGTTATTTTTTTAAATATTAATAGCAATAGTTGCCCAGTCCACAACTTACCTTAAGTCTTTCAAGCCTGACTTTGTATAGCTGCATCCGATCACAAAATCCTATTACATACAAAGTAATATAAAGCCTACGTCTTTCACATAGTACTTTGTATGTATTTAATACTTAACTTTCAGTACTTTGTGCTTTTGTCATAGGTAGGCATGCTTTTTTAAATGCCTTCACATTTCCTTAATTAACTTGATTAACCCATGCTTAGTTTATTGACATAAATATGGGTATGTTTATCTGTATATTTGCAAAATGGAATTATTGGTGGATAACCGCTACTTAGCTACAAAGTCCTGGACTATGAATTCCACCCAAAAATTGAGAGCTAAAAGTATCAAACTTGAACTGCGAGGATGTTGACATATTCATTTCATTTTTATAATGTCAGGGTGTAGTCATGTTTTGCTGTTTATATTAAATGAGAACTCAAAATGCTGCTTCAAACCTGAAAAGCTGTCAAGGTGTACATGTTTTCCACATACTTCATGTTCATTAAGATGCCAGACATCTGATTTGAAATCACTCCACATCTGCAACTTACTATGATAATCCCAGTAAAATAATATGAGTTTTTCAAAGGTCAAAGTTTGCTTCCCATTGCCCGCTTGCATAATGTATGACTCCAGTTCAGCCACTTATCTGACTTATACCTCTCAGGTCACCTCTGAAGCATACAAGGATGGCTAACTATCCCTAAGATTTAAAAAAAAGCATTGTCTAATATCAAGATTTGATGTATTTGAACAAAACACATCTAAAAGTACTGAACAGTCTCAGAAAGTGCTGGCAATAATACGTGCCCAGTCCACAAAAGTCTAGCAACAATAAGAACTACTGTTTTTCATTTTAACAATAGTATGCCTTATTAGCCTCAACATAGAATAATTTTTTGGTTTGCTAATTACCAAGTATTCATATCATAGATGATGTTTGTTTTTCAGCCATACGGAATAACTCCAATCATTCTCTTTCTTTTCCTAAGACCTGATATAAAAATCATTAGAATTTAATAACCCTACCCTGGGAAGTCCCTGTGAATGCTTGTAATAAAGCAGATTAAACCCCCGGTCAGTTATTGATCTGTTTATTGAAAGGGCGGGGGGCTTCAGACATACCTAACCTTCAGGTTTGCTTAGAAGTCCATTATCTGATCCATTTGAAATCCCTTAGAAAAGATAATCTAGAGAAGAAGGGGTAGGATTTCCTGGCCAAAGACATCTGAGAATTACATTTTAAATTCAATAGGTCAGCATGAAAGAATGTTGCATTGTTAAACTAACTCTGTGAAATGTCTTTTTTTTTTAGATTTAGTAATTTGTTAACTGCATATGTAAACAGACTGTAGGATACAATTTTTAGCCATGACTCCAGTCATGAATCAGGATATGCATGTATGTAGGAGTATCCTGGAAGATCCCATGAGAAGAAGGTTGTAGCATATAAATTCCTCCCAGCCTATAACAGGAAGGGAGGACAGCATCCACATGTGAAGCAACAGTTATAACAACTCTATCATTGTATTAATTCAACTACTGGCATCAAGATAATGTGTCTGCAACTCTTGAGGAAGATTTTTCATCTGCTTTCAAGTTTTATGCCTTGATTGAATGAGGACTGTGCAAAGACTTCCAGTAGATATGGCCTACAAGGAGGTTTCTGTGTTTGATGTTGTCTCATACAGGGACATTGGGAGGCATACGCACTGTACTGATTTCAGTACAACTTTTTTAGAAGGGGGTGTAGCTTTTTTGAAAAAAAAAAAAAAAAAAGTACATATTTAAAGGGTGTTGGCTCCTTTAAGGAGCATACCAGCCAGTCGGAAGTGAGCTCACATCATGTCCGGCTGGCTGCAAGCAGGAAACCATCTGAGGTGGAATTTGGAAGGCAAGCAACAATCGCAAATGGATTATCGGAGTGTGCTGCAAGCAACAATCCCAAATGGATTATCAGAGTGTGCTGCAAGCAACAGATCATCGGAGTGTGCTGCAAGCGGGAAACAATCGGGAACTTGGAAGGCAAGCAATAATCGTGTGTGTACAAGGAAGGCAAGCAACAATCGTGTGTGTGTGTACTTGGAAGGCAAGCAAAAATCGTGTGTGTGTGTACTTGGAAGGCAAGCAACAATCATGTGTGTGTACTTGGAAGGCAAGCAACAATCGTGTGTGTGTGTACTTGGAAGGCAAGCAACAACCGTGTGTGTGTGTGTACTTGGAAGGCAAGCATCAATCGTGTGTGTGTACTTGGAAGGCAAGCAACAATCGTGTGTGTGTGTACTTGGAAGGCAAGCAACAACCGTGTGTGTGTGTGTACTTGGAAGGCAAGCAACAAGTGTGTGTGTGTGTGTACTTGGAAGGCAAGCAACAAGTGTGTGTGTGTGTGTGTGTGTGTGTGTGTGTGTGTGTGTGTGTGTGTGTGTGTGTGTGTGTGTGTGTGTGAAAATGCCCCCACGTAATACACCTGCTGGCTATAGGTGTTCAGGCTCAAACTCTGTACCTTTGCTTCAGGGTAAGAACAGCCTAAAGTCCCTAACCACCACCATTTCTGAACTTTGTTCAGATTTGCTTTCCTAATGATTGTGAGCTATGGTGAGAACTGAAGTTGTATTTCTCCCATTATTGTTTTTGATGTTTGTCCAGGTTTTTTGTGCTAAGGTGTGAAGTGAGAACTGAATTTGTATTCCCTCATTATTGGCTTTGTTTGTCCATTTTTTTGTGCTAAGAGGTTGAGAGCTATCTAAATGATAGCCATTAAGTTTGTCTTCCCTTTTTTCAAACTGCTGATTTAGCATAGTGGTATGTTGCATTGACTATAGTGCATATGGTTCTGGGTTCAAGACATGCATGGTGATAACACAGCATTTTATTCTAGCAACTTTTCAAAATTATACAAGCAATGTTTAAAACGTGTCCCTGTTTTTTGGGCTTTTGCCCCCCCCCCAATAAATGTTGGCTTTTTCCAGATTTCTTGTGCTGCAAAGTTCAGAGATACAGCTGAGTGTCAACATTTTACAAGGAGCTGAGAGATGCAGGGGAACTTAAGTTTAGTGCTGCTTATGCAGAGTCTGCTTGTACTGTTAATAGCACAACAGGTAGTGTACTTACTTTTGATGCAGAATGCTGTGGGTTCTTCTCCCACAGTAGGTAGATGCATTGCTGATACTGTACTGTGTTGTAAAGGGGGGTGGATGCTGTAGTCTGTTTTGACGAAGATATCTAGTAGTAACTATGAAGCTGTTATCAGTTTGCCATCCATTCCCTATTGCAATATTACTAGCGTATCATTGTTTTTAATGCAACATAGGCAATTTATTCCTCAAGGGCAACAGGCACATTATTTGTAGATGAAACCATGAAATATAAAGTTGTTTGCTAGCAGCAGCCTCTTCATTAGTTACAGATTTCTCTAATGTGGAATTATGTAGATGGCTTTTACTAGTTCAGAGATTGTGCATATTTACTGATACTGGTGGACTGTAGAAGTTTGAGTAGACTTTTATGATGGAAGGTGTATCAAAGAGCACATTGTATGTTTCATGTGCAAGGGGCCTATGATTTGAAAACAGCCCAAAGTTAATCTTTATCTGCCACTGGCAAAATGTATTTTCTTTGAATGTGGGTATCAATGCTGTTTCAATGAATGTGAGTTTCAAGGGCAGAGAAGTTTTAATGCTAAGTCTAGTTTCATTGTGAGACTGCATTGCTTTGTTTAGCAGATATTTATTGGTGTTTGTGCTGTAAAATGCAAAATAAAAATTTTTCTGGCAAATCATTTAGGAATGAAGTCAATAAATAATGACCGATGTTAAGTTTCAGACGTCATAATCTTCAGAAAAATGCATGCTAAAGCGAGACCTAATATTCTAGCAACTGTCTTAAGTTTATACAAGATCAATTTTTAGTACTGTTTGTATGTTCCCCCAATATATTTGGCCTTGTCCGGATTTCCTGCATTAAGAGGTTGAGAGGTATGTGCAAATAAATCGCTTTATAGAATTAGGAATATCCAAACCTCTCAACTGTCCCCAATTTTGGCTCAAAATGTTGCTCTCCCCCTAATAATCTCTCTGCAAAATAGCAATTTTGGAAGAAAATGTGGAGGGTTTACTTTACTTTTATAAATAACTGTAATGATCAGAGTTATACATTACTTTTATTTCAGAAATGCATGTAGATTCTCTAATTTTGTCAGCTGCTCTAAGTTAACTGTGCTCATATTAAAATGGTGTCCCTTCTTTGACAGGTTCCCAGCTGTGTTGTCTGGCAATTTTATATTTTTGCATCACATTTTTGGTCTGTTTTTCATAAAATTGCGGTTTTCTGGCAAATTAGTGGCAAATTATTAAAGACTGAAGTTAGAAAATAATGGCAGACATTTGAGTTTCAAATTTCATACCTTTCAGAAAATTCGTACTAATGCAAGACCTACTACTATTCTATTATCTTTCTAAGTTTATAAGAGCAATATTTAAAAAAATGTCCTTATTTTTGGGCCTTTGCCTCAGTTTTATTTATGAGTTTGTTGCTCTAAGAGGTTGAGAGGTGTGTGTGTGTGTGTGTGTGTGTGTGTGTGTGTGTGTGTGTGTGTGTGTGGTAGGTAGGTAGGTAGCATACCTCTCAACTGTCCAAATTTTGCAGAATGTCCAGATTTTTGCCCCATATTTTTTGTCCCTCATAAATTTTGTGATTTTCTAGAAAATCATTTGAAGGCTGAAGTTGCTAAATAATGACAGACATTTGAGTTTCAGACTTCATGTCCTTTAGAAAAATTCATACTAGCACAAATCCTGTTATTCTAGCAACTTTCTCATACTACCACAAATCCTGTTATTCTAGCAACTTTCTAAGTTCACGAGAGCATTATTTAATATATGTCCCTGTTTATTTTAGGCTTTGTCCATATTTCTTGCACTAAGAGGTAGGTAGGGGTGTGTGTGTGAATGAAACATCCTAGTTAGGGGTAGCAGGTGGTTAGTAATTTACTCAAGCTCAAAACCTGTACCTTAGTTACAGAAAACAAAAGCATAAATTCTCTACCCCAACTACCATGCTGCATTTTTCAAAGAACTGACATTTCAGGTTAATTTTCAATTCAAGGAACCAAGTTTGAGTGAATTTATATTATATTACTGAAGAGGCATTACAGCAAATGCCTCTTCATCAACCCTAAAAGAGCGAACCGTGAATTACGAGGATGGCCATAGCTTGGCTGGGGGGGGGCGGGGGGGGGTAGCAGTTTGAGAGCTGTGAGTACAAATTTGAAAATTCTAGCTACACCCTGATCTCATACATATGGCTGTAAATATAACTGGAGAAGTCAGAGTGGGGACTAAGCATGAGTACATTTACTAGCACATGGTCAGAGGGTTGGAAGACACATGGGGCATGGTGAAACTGTGAAGAAGAGAATTGCAGTGGTTATTTTTGAATTCAATACTCTTCAGTGTCTGCTTTTTTCAGACATATCAGAGAAAACAAAGTAGAACACAGAGAGATGAATGAGTGAAGCACATAAAAATAATGGAAGGAATCATTTGGAAAGTGCTAGGTGGCAGAAAGGTGGCAGTTTTGATGCATTTCAGACAAATATGAAACAGTGTACTTGGAGCACAATGACCATGGGTGTGATATAGCAGAAGAGGGGTGCAGAACTGGGGATCACAATAGGACTGTACCATCAGGAGCACAGTTACAAAGCAGTAGTGATAAACACAATTCTGGGGTGTGTCCACAAGAGATGGACAGCAGAGGAAAAAGATAATATTTAGACTGTATTATGACCCGGTGTAGTCAATTCTTAACTACCATAGAAACTTATGGAGAACATACAGGGAGCAAGTCATCCATCTATTAGAAGGAGTCCAAAGAAAACCATGAGAATGGTGTGTGAACTGGTAAGTCATAGCCAAAGGAGCTGAAAATCCTCACACTAACATATCAAATGGATAGAACACGTAATGTGAGTGTGCAATATCATGTCCGGGAGATATGAATGGATCACCCTGAAAGGGAAAGATTAGGAGAAGGGAAGCAAACAGCAAAGTGAAGGGACCAATCTTCCAAGAAACTAAAAAAGTCAGTAGAGTGGACCTAGAGAATAGCCTATCAAAGTGGGTGCTGGAGGAGGGAGCCACAAAGGTATTCAGGACTGCATTGAACAGGAGGAGAAGGAGTGAGATGAGAAGGATGAGTGGTAGAGAGGTAGAATCTAAAATGCGCATAAAGCATGAACTAAATAAGCTAATTGCACCCTTCTGCTATCAAATAATGCAATGCAATATACTTGTGTATATCAGCATTACATAAATCTGTTTCATTTCTCTTGGGAATAAAGATAATTTTGGAGCAGGTTAAAGTGAATATTGAATGATTAAAAATAGGATTCTTCTATGAATTAGCATTCGTCTCTGCTCAGAAATCACTCCTGTGAGCATAACTAATGTAAACATATCTGTGACATTCAGCACAATAGCATGTATTTGCACTGGCAAGTTCCCCTGCCTCCTCCACACCCCTAAACCAAACACATGGTTGCACAACACTGGAAAAGAAATGCAGAACTTTGTAGAACAATACACTAAAGTCTCTGGCAATCATATAATTTTTGCTCAAATAATGGCAAATAAGGAATTTCAGACGTAACTCAAAAAATTGAAGTGGCATATTATAATAGAGGCAAGGGCCGACAGGTCCATGAAGGGTCCATGGCTAGTCAAGAAAATAATTTTAATTTTAAAAAGTTTTGTTACATTCAGCACTGCTAAATGTTTTTGTAAACTTTGCTTAACAAAAAAAACTGACCACCAAACAATTGTTTTGGCTTAAAAAAACAATATATGACAGACATCATGACTACTATCTTTATGTACTTGTAGTCGCTGCCATTTGCACATGCATAGTGCAGGGTGGTGAAGATATTTAGCTGGGACAAATAAGTTAATTATTCTTTTAAGCAAAGAAATGTTTCTTTACTTAAAGACTTCCCCATAAACTTACTTTACAGGATTTACACTTGGACCACATTAATACAGCTTTAATAAATATAACTATATCCCTCATTCCTTGCCTATCAGTTTATTAGCTTAAAGATACTGCATCCAGTAGAAGATTATAATACTTTAGATTTGTGGGGAGTAGAGCTCCAGTAGGGACAATGGACAGCCACAGAAATAATTGTGCATTAAAACATATTAGGTTCAGCACTGCTGACACATTTTAGTAAGCTGTGCTGAACATAAGTGATCACTAATCACTAATCACTAATGATCTATTTATATGTCAAACAACGGATAAGGAAGTTAGCTGCTCCTTGGATGAAAGAAAACAACTTGCTCTCTTCATTTGCATAGTTTAAACTCTGCCACTAATGGCTACTGTGTGTGAAATAAACTAAAATATTTACTCTGGCTACTGTTTATGTGAAACAAATTTGAAAATTTCCTTGATTTCACAGAATGCCCCATTCTTGCCTATTATTTTGGTCTGCAATGCATCTTCTAGTTGTTTCCTAAGCTTACAGTCTAGCGTTACAGGGCAAGTATGCCTTAGTGTGCTATAAGTTGGAATGTTTTCTCTCTGGCTACTGTTTCTTTTATGTGAGGCAAAGTTGAAACTGTCCATAAGTTTGCAAAATGTCCTTGACTTTTGTTATAGTATTGGGATCTCAAATAATTCTGAGACACCAGCTTAAGAAATTGTCCTTGAGCAGCATGTGGGGTTGTATGTGAATACCAGTGACTGAAAACATGAATTCAAAGCTGCATGGAAATACAGTGCCTGGCTAAAAGGGAATCAGCCAAAATAAGATAGTGCTTATGAATAATCCCTCTCTTTATCAAGGCATAATTATTAATATAAATAAATATTTATGCTGAAAATAATTCCTCTAATAATCAAATGTCAGACAACAGATGTAAACCAGCTATATGACTTCGTAGTTGTTTTTAGAGTTATTAGCTCAGCTATCTGTTAGGGAAAAAAAGGAAGGTAAAGGTCACAGCAGCCTGGAACAAGGGTCACACACTGACACACTCTGATGTACTGTAACAGCAGTGAATGACTCTTCTAATAGAAATGGTATAAATATGTATCAATCAGTAATTTTCCATTTCTATCAAAACATTCTTAAACCATACATGTAAAGAATAAAAAGAATGTAAAATACATGATTTGTAAAATGCACATATGTGCCATAAACATCAAAGAATCAGAAAATGTATATATTCATAAGCACTATCTTATCTTGGCCATCTCTTTCAATTTTTGATTTAAAAGCTCGTGTTTCCACTTGTTTTCCTCCTTTTCTGTAACTAGTCTAGTCCAGATACAGATTTTTTGTATCCAGGACTGTAAGCTTCTGAGTGGTGCCACAGTCTGTTCTTCAATTTTTCCCTTAGATCTGCTAGTTCTCTCCTCTCCTGCACTTTTACTAGCTGTTTAGTCTAGCATTTTACCAGACTTCTTGTAGCAATTATTGTAACACACAAAAATACTACCAGCACTAAACATTCTACTAGGAAACAGCTCCAGTACTTTTTATTAATGCCCAACCTTCCAGACATGTCCAAAGGGCAGTTCCCTGTGCTTTTTCCTACTAACCTGGAGAACTTGGGCCTCATGAGGCAACGTAGCAACTGCTTCATGTACATCGATAACCCTCTCTTCTTACCTCCCAACACTCAGACTTGCAAGAAATGCACTTATATATCCAAACTAGAAGCCACACACTCTCCAGCCAAGACCAGAATAGCTGGTGTAGAGAAGAAGGTCAACACTTGCACCGCACCACATGGAACACATAACCCTCCAGAACACACACCAGCACTGCCTTCACATAAAAAAACAAATCACACACACCCACCTTCATGGAGGGGTTCAATAAAAATTTACCCAAACAGCAGAGACCTCCAAGGCAGAAACACACTCAACCACCACAACTCAATGCTAATCACGAGACACATAACTCTCCTAAACAGTGTGCCACTCAACCAAGGCCCCTAAGGCTAAATGGCATGCTCAACACATTAGTCATAGGTGACTTGATAGTGAGGCACATAGATTTCCCTAGGTTGAATAAAGAGAAAGTAACACTCAGATGCCTGTCAGGTGGCAGGATCTGCCATGTAATGCACACACACTCAGGTCTCTTAACAAGAGATACAAAATTGACTCTGCCATTGTACATGTGGGTGTGAATGACCAGAGATGTACCTTGCTGGACTACATGAAAAGAGAAATGGAGGAGTTCTCAGATTTTGTAGCCCAGGTGGGTATAACCCTAGCCCTGAGCAGCATCCTACCATCACCCAGAATGATACCACAGTACAAGCAGAAAAATTATTGATTTCAACAATTGGTTAAGTTTGTGGTGTCATTCTAAGGTGATCCAGTATCTGTCTGCCTGGGATGACGATTGACAGACTTCGATGCTTTGCCAGCAATGGCCTACATTTGTCAGCCCTGGGCTTCTGGATACTGGCAAAGGCTCTTGCCACCCCTATAGTGCCTTTTTTAGGCTGTGTTCCAAAGATCAAATTACCACCATAACAGCTACAAACAAACGCAATCTGAGGGTCATGCTGCTCAACACTAGAAGTCTAAATCTCAAAATGCACTCACTTGAAGCACTCCTTAAAATAGAGAACATTGACATTTGTGCTGTAACAGAGACCTGGTTCAAGGTAGCAGAAAGCAACCCTGCACTACTAAGCTATAACTCATTCCACACTTTCGGCCCCAGAATTTGGACCAAAGCTCCAAAGGCAGTGGTGTTTCCATATTCACAAAGGATGTGCAAACCTCCTGACTTGTAGCTCAACATAACGCATCAGAGATACTTCAGGTGCAGCTAACATTGGGTAAGACAGCTATTCAGGTCGTAGCCTGCTATAGGCCACCAACCATGTCACAAAACTCACATTCCAATGTCCCCAAGCACCCTGGAGAATATTAGGGTTCAGTCTAACACTCTCATACTGGGCAACTTCAACTGCCCCTCAGTCTACAAGGAAAACTACTTATGTACCAATACACTTGCCCAACGTTTCCTGAAATTCATTAATTCCAATGCCCTGGACCAGCTCGTTCTTACCCCACTAAAGGTAGCAACATCCTTGACCTGGTCATTACTTACATGGGCGACCATTACTCTACACCAATAGTCAACTCCTCCCTGGTTAGATCCAACCACAAATGAATCACCTTGGAAATCCTCACCCCCCCCCCCGCAAAGGTAACCACCATGAAAACCCTCTCCAAAACTAACTTTGGGCTCCTAAAAACAGAGGTGGCTACTTCATGGCACCCATGCAAAAGGAGAATAGTTACATGACCACCAAATCATACACCAATGAACTGTACGAACACATACACAAATGCATGGATCTCGCCATACCCAATAGAACCAAGACACTCTCCTCCAGAAAAAGTTTATGGTGGTCCCCTGCCATAAACAAACTCTACAACAGAAGGAGGAAACCGATGTGGAATAAGGTGAAGTCCCAAGACTGGAATAACTCCCTTATCAGCCTCAACAAAAAGTTGAACTCTCTCATCAAATCCTCTAAAGCTAGCTATGAAAACAGAATTGCAGCAGATAGTAATGACAACCACAACACCATCTATAGTTATGTAAAGAATATCCATGGCAATACCCAGATTTGCTCTGAGATACTGCACAATGGTACCTCCTATACCCAGCCAACAGATATTGCCAGTATACTGGCCAACAGATTCAGTGCCAACTTTACTCCTCTCCCCCCAAAGGACCAATAACAGTACCAGTAGATTGCCAGGCACCCAGTATTACTGCTGAATAGGTTAAAACAGCACTATCCAAGGCGAAGAATACAGTTTCTATGGGACCTGGCAATATCCCTGGCTGTATTCTACATGAAATACAGAGTGAACTGACACCTCACCTGCATGCCCTATTCAATCACAGCCTCACCTCAGGCTTTGTTCCTACCAAATGGTGCACTGCTACAGTCATCCGTCTCCACAAAGGAGGATCAACTACAGATCCTGGGAACTTTTGGCCCATTAGCGTGACAAGTCTGATATGCAAAGCTATGGAATGTATCATCTTGGACCTAATAAACAAGGATATAGGGAATCTTCAAACTCTGGATCTGACACAGTTTGGTTTTGTGAAGGGTAGCTCATGCCTACTCAACCTGGTTAACTTCTTTGAGTCAGTCACCGGAGCTGTGGATGAAGGCAAGGTGGTTCATACAGCTAACCTTGATCTGATGAAGGCCTTTGATACCATTCCCCACTCAGATATCATAGAAAAACTCACTAAGCTAGGCATCAACCCCTATATCACTAGGTGGGTTGAAAACTGGCTCACAGATAGAACCCACAATATGACAGTAGCTGACTCCAAGTCAGACTGCCTACCAGTCACAAGTGGAGTCCCACTGGGTTTGGTTCTTGGTCCTCTCCTATTTGGTACCTACTTCTTTGAAGTCTGGGCCAACACAAAGGGACTCTGGCTGACAAAGTTTGAAGATGATTGCAAGTTGAGAACTATTATTAACTCCCCGAATGATGTTGACGTCCTACAGAAAGGCTTCACTGAGGCTGACTGGTGTCAGAACTGGGTCTATATTAGAACATCGAAGTGTCAGGTCTTTGAATGTTCTAATATTGACACCTAGTAACCAAAAGTTGAAAATAGTGAATTTTTAGATAACCGAATTCTTTCCTAGGGAAAGAATTTGGCTGTCCGTTATTGTCGCTTCTCTATTTTTAGCTCTGCGGTGGAAAGTTATGGTCGGGTTCAGGTAAGTGTGCGATTGTCTGGACGCGAGGGTTAGTGTGGGATATGTGAGTTAGGATTAGGGCGCGGGCCAGGTAAGTGTGCGAATGTTTGGACGTGAGGGTTAGGGTGGGATAGGTGAGTTAGGGTTAGGGCGCGGGTGAGGTGTGTGTGCGATAGTGACGGACCTTAGGGTTAGGGTTTGGGTTAAGGTAATTGGGTAGATAGTGGTGTATGTAGAGTTTAGTGTAGGTTTAGATGTAAGATTTTAGGTGTATGTGTGTGGATTGCTCTGTGTTTGGTGTGTTTGTGCTGTGTGTACGTGTTTTGGAACAGCTAATTTTTTCCCTAGGAAAAAAATCGATATTCTAAATTTTCGGTCTTATCGGTTTTCAGTTACTAGGTGTCGATATTAGAACATTCGAAGACCTGAAACTTCGATGTTCTAATATAGACTCTCAGAACCATGGCCTTAAGCTCAATGCCAAAAAATGTGCTGTCATCCCTTTTCGGAAAAACCCAGTTCCCATGAATTACCACATCAATGGTAGTCCACTGAACACAAAAGGCATTACAAGAGATCTTGGAACACAGGTTGACAGCAACCTCTCATTTGATCACCACATTGCCACTGTGATCAGAAAGTCCTTCTATTTGGCCCATCTCATTACTAAGGGTTTTGCATCCAGGAAGAAAGAGATCATTGTCTCTCTCTACTCTTCCCTCATTAGGTCAGTCATCGCGTACAATGCCCCATTTGGCATGTACCTCACTAGTCACCTGCAACAACTGGAGAGGCCACAAAAGTACTTCACAAAGAGGATCCTAGGCCTTAAGCACTTGTCCTATATGGACAGACTCAAAAAACTCCAGCTATTCTCTGTCTCATATCTTCTACTAAGATGCGATCTCTGCTTGACATACAAAGCCATGTCTGACCCAGCTCTGTTAGAAATGCTACATCTAAAGAAATCCCAGTCTCTCCACACCACACACTCTAGAGACCTCAACCTCATTACCACAATCAACAGAACCTGCTGGAGGGGCAGGTTCATAACTCAGAGACTGCCCATGCTATGGAATAGACTTCCCATACATGTCAAACAGAGCACCTCACTGGCCCTCTTCAAGAGAAATCTTGATGAGTGGATGGGAAATAGAAAATTCACCCTGGCTCTACTCGACAGAGGCACTGGGATCCAAGGTTGGATGGCATGATGCTAGGGTAATCCTATGGGCTAGGCTTGTAATGGCTCCAGGGCCATTAGCTTAGTACACACCTATGAACCTATGAACATATTCTATTTCATACGTTATCTATAGAATGAATGCCAGGAGCAGATGTGCCTTGCATATACATGCTACAGATTTTATATGAAGTTTTTATTAAGCTTATGTATTGCATTACTTTTTAAGTTGCAAATTTACATTAATTCTGAATTATTCAACAGTAGTAATAATGTAAATAATTGCAGCTGTAACAACAATAAATAGTTTCTCTCTTTAGAAATTTTAGATAATTAATAAGTAAGAACATATGGTGACAGAGTTGAAGCAAGAAATGCCTGCTCTGTACTTGTTACAGAAAAGGAAAACCTTTTGTAATAATTTTTAAATAAATGCATGACTAATTTAGGACACATTGTATGACCAAATTAGGACACAATGCATGTCTAAAGAGGCAGGACTGCATCTGCCAAAACAGTATATAAAGTGCTGCACTCACTTGTAATCTTTGTCAGATACATGAGAAATAAACTGTACTGACCCTGGGATGCCTTGCTTTTATTAATTATTTATCTTTCTTGTTCTTCTAACTGCCTGTATTTTTTCCTGATAGGTGCAGTGCTTTTAGATACTTTTACAACTTTACTTCATATTTTTGCTCTGTACCTGATAAAATGCACATATCAAAAAGTGGCTATAACTGCTGGGTGGGGTTGCAGGCTGTTTGATTACCAAAGTAACTTACCAGCTTGACATTCGTTTAGTTAACCATCTAGCTTCACAGGAATAATATGCATTTGTGGAAGACACATGGTGCATAGTGACACTGTGAAATAAACTGGAATACTTGTGGCTAGCTACTGTTTATGAGAAACAGTGAAATTCCATAGCTCTTGTCTGTCCCTGAATTTGTCAAATGTCCCTGCTTTTGCCTCATATTTTTTGGTTTATTCCTCATGAAAGATATGACTTTCTGGGAAATCGTTGAGGACTGTAGTCCCTAAATCACAAAAAAAAATCTCAATTTCAGACTTTGTGTTTTTCAGAAGATATAATCTAATACAAAGCATTCAATTCTGTAAACTTTCTAAGTATATAACAGCAGTGCATAAAATGTGTCCCTGTTCTAAAGCTTTCCCCTTCATTATTCTTGGTTTTATTCTGATTCTTGCTTAAACAAGTTTACGGATATTATTATTATTATTATTATTATTATTATTATTATTATTATTATTATTATTATTAATGTTGTTGTTACTACAAGCATTAAGAGGTGTATACAACAAAGTAGTAGTAATTGCTGGATGGGTGTGGGGGTTGTGTCTACATGAAAGCAACTTACCTTTTTGTCATTTGATCAGTCTAAATAGCCTGGCATTGCAGAGTAGTGTGCATTTGAGTGAAATAACTTGGACCACTTGAGCTGCAATGTACTAATGTGACACAAATATGAAAGACATAGTATGTCTGTTTTACTCACAGTCAGACATTTAACTGTATACAGTCAACAATGGTATTATGATTGCTTTGAATGGGGGCTGTCTGTGGATGGGTGTGACATGCCTTACTATCATAGTCAAGTTAAATAGTCATTAGTCTGACTTTGTAGGAATAGTGTGCATCTTAGTAAAGCAAGGTGGAACACTTTTCTGTGGCCATTTTTTTTATCACAATTGGACATTTGAGGTGTACATAGCAAATGGCTATAGTCAATGTATATGAGCATTAGGGGACTGTAATGACAGCAATTTGAGTGATCTTGAAACAGGAAGATAGATCCAAACAAGCACGTGCATTTGTGCATTTATGATTGTTCACCCCAAGAGAAAGTCTGGAAGTAGGAGACCCATGGATCGAAAATCACCCATGTCCCAAGGTTCAGTAACCCACCTCTTGAATCATAGCCCAGACATTAAAATGATCTAAGCGTAGTACTTCAATACCCTGTGGGGCAAGCAAAGTATGCTTCCTTTTCAACTTGTTTGCCCCAAATTTTAAATGTATTCTTAAAGCAAAGGTTTGAAAACACTGATTTTGCTTATTAGTTCTGTTTCATATGGTAAGTCCTGTTTTAGTTATTTAAACAGAATACTTTTAAAATATTTTTAGCCTGACAAAGTTTAGTTTGAATGTTGAAAGATGAATGCACTTATTCTTGTTTAGTCATTTGTCATTCTAAGAGATAAAGTTTATTTTTTTGCATTTTCTTCTAATTTTGCCAATTTTTGCTATTAAAGTTCATGGCATATAGTTTTCTAAATTCTTTGGAGCAGATGAAAAATCAAATTAGGACAAGAAAACTTTCTCTCTCTTCAGTTGATATCTTTGCATTTGGTACTTTTCAATGATTTCACAGACAGACACTACAGAAGTCATTCTTGAACATTTACTCTGTAACTATTAACAGATCAGGTATGGCAGTGGTTTCTTAGAGAGTAGAGTTTCTGGCACTCATTAATACTGTAGATGACTTTATCATGGGAATAGTCCTTAATGCCAGGAATCAGAGCTAATACTTTCACCTGCTTAACATATCATGCTATCATGCCAGCTAACAGAGATGAACACAAAAGCAGTTCCAGTTTATTGCCAAATTAGTTTCACCAAAGGTTTTATTGACTTATAACTTGCCTAGTACATTTAATTACTTCACTACCAAGAAAATGTATATTCACTCCCTTCTCATGTGTCTGTTGATTTTAGGTACTCGTTTGCTGAACAGGTAAGACAGATGTGCCACAGATTTCTGTGATAACCCATTGGTATTGATTTGATTAACTCAGTCACATGTAGCAGCTGTGGAATGTCACAAATCTAGCAACCTATGTATTATTTAAATGAGCATTTTCTGAAAAGTCAAATTTGAAAAGCAAATGTTAAACAAATGTAATTGTCTTGCTAATTGTATATTCCAATAAAAAGGTTCATACAACAAGGTCGTCAGCATGCAATACAATAATAAAAAATAATGAACTCCCAGTCTTCAAACAAATAGTCTAATATATTATAATACAAAAAATTTACATTTATCTTGTCACTTTTCATAAATAACTTTTCATGCACTAGAAACTGTACAAGCTAGATAAACAGCATGTACAGAGCTTTGTTTACTCTGACTTGAGCACTTTTTTCTTGAGTATTTGTATATTCAAATTTACAAACTAAGAAAAAAAGTATGCCAATCCAGGTAATTACCAATATTGATACTCAAGTTCTTTAGTACTTGCCAGATTACAGTGCAAGTATCCATGCCAGTAATTGTTCAATGTCATCGAGAGTTTCACATTATGTTATACTCTAGTTTGTAGGCCACTTGGCTTTGGAAGTATTAATGAACCTGCAGATTATGTACAGTGTATTCCAGTAGCAAAGCACAAAGCAGCAGCATCTAATCTGAATCACCTGCTGAAGTGTTCTCAAAAGCAGTAAGTGTAGACCACAGCCACATCAGAATATGTATCTATTAGAGATGGGTTTTTCAACATCATGAATGCAAACTCATGGAGAACCCTAATGAGAAGAAGCCATGGAATTACAGGGCAGTGCCTGTGAATTTACTAGTGAAGTACAAGAAGCCTATGTGCAGAATTAATTGTCCTGTACAAAAAGCATTCCTTTGAATTTGTTTTGCCATAAACCTAATTTTTGACTAGTAGGCAGCTTTACTAGAGCTGCAATACCTGAGAACTGCAGTACCAATGTATTACATATTAGAGAGTTTAACTGCTCAGACAAAGAACTGAAAGGTAAGGAACAATTGTGCTTTTGTTTTCAGTGAAATATTAATTTAAACGTTGCCCTGTAAGTAATCTGCACATGAATTAATGAACCCTTCTCCAGTAAGTGCCACTTCCTACGATGGTAAAAAATGTTTACACTATTTGGTCAATATTTACCAAATTAAACTGTCTAAACTCTGTAAATTCAGTTTTTTTTTGTATGTGTTTACCTCACATTTAACAAGAATAGAAAAAGAGAACTTGTTTCTTGTGTGTATATTGTTAAATATAAAATGTTCAGAAAGGCATGGAGACTGTGGTGCAGGCCGTCAAAATTAGAAGACATTATATGACGGTGCTTCAGGAAAGAAATGAGACTACAGATAAACATCTAGCCAGTCTCCATCAGCAAGTGAATTTGTTTGTAACTGTACTAATGATCCCAAAGGTTACCAAAACACTAGAAAAAGGAGCCATGGAGGACATTATTCAAGCATACACTGTTACTTTTAAGAGATATTACATGCTGCAAAATCAGGCTCACTCTGATCATAGGTTCATAGATGTTTATTGCACTAATGACCACAAGGGCCTTTTTCAGCCTAGCCATGCATCCCAAATCTCTGACATTTTCTGATATCCTTGATAACTGTAAGCAGGGGGTTGGGAGATGAACCATTTACAAGCAGGGCCTGGGAGATGAACCATTTACAAGTTGCCTGTGTCCATTAGAGACATAGGAGCCAAGCCAGGGATGAATTTCCTGTTTCCCATCCAATTGTCCAAGTTGCACTTGAATTGGGTAGGGGGGATCTGCTTTACATTGATAGGGAGCCTGTTCCATAGGCAGGGTGGTCTCTGGAATATATACCTATCTCTCCAACAGGACCTATTTATATCACAGGCAAGATTTACATTTTTAGAATGGGTAATTCTGGTGCTGTTTGTTTTATGGATATGCAGGAGGTCCATCAGAATGGGGTCTGACAATGCTCTATATGCTAGGCATAGAACTTCCCTCAAAAGCATGTAGGAGACAGAATACAGAGATAGGGCCATGAGGTAGTCTGCATAGGACATTTTACTTATGCCCTGTATTCTTTTAGTGAGGAACCTCTGTGGATGTTCCAGTTGTTGGTTATGCCTGGTTATGTACATACCAGAGGGGGTACTGTACTCAATGACAGATCTTATGAATGCCAAATACAATGGAACAATGACTTCCTTGTACTTAGATGACATGCCTTTGTATATAAGTTGCACAAAATAGAATGATTTCCTTACTATTGTAGAAATGTGGTGGTCAAAGGCTAGATTACTATCTGTGTGTGTCCCTAAGTCCCTGACTACTGGGTCAGCTCTAACGGATGTTTTGTCAATATGATAATTACAACTTCCCAAAGGATACTACTATGCATTTCTTGGCATTTAGTTTAGTCAATGGCTCTGACACCGGTTGTTTGTCTGTATCAGCCCCTCCTGGAGAACATTTGTGTCAGTGTGGGATTCAATGACAGCTCCTAATTTGCAATCATCTACAAATTTAGTAAGCCAGAGACCACTGACATTGGCCTTGACTTCAGAGAAGTAAATGCCAAAAAGGAGCAGTCCAAGGACTGATCCCCGAGCGACTCCATTTGTGACTGGCCTCTTTGTAGAGGTAGAGTCCATAATTCTAAATTCCTGTGTCCTGTCTGTGAACCAGTTGGCTCTCCACCAGGTGACATACGAGGTTGTAACTAACCTCTTGAGTTTGTCAATAATGCGAAAGTGGGGTACTATGTCAAACACCTTGGCCAGGTCACCGTAGGCAGTGTGCACCATTTTGCCCTCATCCATTGCTTTACTTACCTTCTCAAAGAAGTCTACTAGGTTGAGTAGACACGATCAGCTCTTGATGAAACCGGACTGGGTTGCAGCCAGTGTCTGGAGATGTACTATAGCTTTATTGATCATTTCCGTGATAATGCTTTCCATGGCTTTACATATAAGACTAGTGAGACTTATGACTCTATAGTTTCCAGGGTCTGTAGATGGCCCACCTTTGTGCAGAGGGATGACTGTTGCTGTTCTCAATTCATGAGGCAATAAGTCTGTTTGGAGACTATCGTTAAACAGCAATTCCAGAGACCCTGTATGTCATGTTTCATGCTATTTAGCTATTCTCCAGGCCCATTGATGCAGTGTTCTTGGTCTTAGAGACAGCATTAAATACCTCTTCCATTATGATCATAGGGAGGTATATTTCATGGTATTTCCTGAATGAAGGTTGAGAGGGAGAGAGGAGTAAAGTTGGATCTGAATTTATCAGCCAGGAGGTTTTCTATATCTTCTGGCTCAGTATAGGTGGCTCCATTTACAATGAGCTCTGCACACAAATGTGTATTGCCTTTGAGGTTGTGGACATAGCTAAAGAATTCTCTGTGGTGGTCCTTGGACTGGAAGGCCAAACTTATCTCAAATTTGGCTTTGGTAGACTTTATTTGTCATCTGAGTTGTTTATTTAGTTTGATGACAGTGTTTTTATCCTGCTGGGTGCTGCACCTCCTAGTTTTTGCCATGGTTTCTTCCCTCTGTTATACAGCCTATTGATTTTGTGATTCCACCAGATTGGCTTGTTTTTTTTTTGTTAGTTCTGTACTTCTTCCTGGTGTGTGCAGCTGCCTCTAAGAACCTATTAACATGCTTCTTTCTGTGAACAGTTCTGCATGTTCCCAGGGTTTATGAGGACTTGAAATGTTGTCAGGTTATCACTTAATAGCAGGAGATTAGCCATAGAGTAGTTCCTAAATACTCCAGGTTTAGCTGGGGGGTCCATGTTTTATTTTTACTTCAAAGGAGACCATTTTGTCGTCTTACCTTACGAGGGAAGACATTACAGTAAGGGGTGTGCAACACTCTCCCATATTAGTGAGAACCAGATCCAGTATGGTTGCACCCCTGGTTGCTGTATTGACTGTCTGGTCTAGGGACCTTTTGTTTACAAAATCCAGGAATCTCTGTGCCTGTACGTTTGGTGTCATATAGGATTCCCAGTTAATAGTGGGTAATTAAAGTCACCCATGAATATGATATTGGGTTGGATGGTTAGTGTTTCTAATAAGTTTAAATACATGGTATGGGTTTCCTGGGTCATAGAGGGGGACCTATAGCTTGCAAGGAAGTGAGATTGGATTTTTCCTAAGGTGATTTGAACATGTTGCAGCTCAAGTGCATTGTTCTGTTTGACTAGCCTTGAGGTATATTTATTTTTGATGTAATTAGGGACACCTGCACCATTAGTCCCTGCCTGTGAAGTAGCTGGTCTAAATGTGTGGAAGGCATTATAACCTTGCACTGTCGGTGTGCTCTCCGAGGCTGTAAACCATGTCTCAGTAACCACACAGATGTCAGCATTCACTAGGGTGAAGAGAGCTTCTAGTCAGTGGAGTTTTTTGTTTAGACTTCTAGAATTGAGCAGTAATACTCTTAGATTTTCTTGATTTTGATTTAGTATGTCAGAAGTACTTTCAGTCTGGCACTGCCTAAAAAAGGCACTATGGGGGAAGACAGTGTGTTTTAGCTAATATTCAAAAGCCTAGAGGGGAGAAGTGCAGACCATCCCTGGCAAAGCAGTGTGGTCTGTTTACTATTATGTGTTCTTGACACAGATGCCAAGATTCACCTCTCAAGCTTCATTCTCAAGGTGAATTTCTAGGCATCCATGTCTAGAACACATAATAAGAGGGTTATGACTGGATACCTCATCGTAATCCTCTATATTAACAATTGAAACCAGACATTATTGTAGGTTTCCAAAAAGGACAAGAAAATGTGGAAAACGTTTCATGCAAAGTAATGAGGCTTGATTCAGTTACTATTCAACATTTGCTATGAAAATATCATTTTGATTTTTTGATGAAATATGCAAAGCTTTTAGATTTTTAGATAATTTGCAGTCAATTCATTCTGCAGTTTGAGTGGAGTTATTTTTATACACTAAAAACTATTACACTTTATTAATGTCTATTTCGGCAAGACTTCATGCATAATGGACTAATTTACACATCCAAAGTTCCACTGTATTACATTTATATAGTGCATTTCATATCAGTACTTTTTTTTCAAAAGTTCAGCTGCAGAATTTCAGGCATTTTGCATACTGAGCTAAAGTGATGAGCTTTGAGACCAGGACCATAAGCGACCCTTGCTGGCCTTTCATTAATTACCTCATATCTCGTTAAATGTATCTGCCTTTCTGTGTTTCAAGAATTCAGTTTCATAGATTACAAAAATGCTCAAAATATGTTAAGATTGCAATTGTTCTTTTTTCTTCATGAGTTCTTGTAATCTGATGTTTGGATTGGAGCCAGTAGAATAAACTAAAGTACAATATGTACAGACTATGTGAATTGTTACCACTGGAGACATAACAAAAGTGTGCTGACTATCTTTAAACTATACAAAATTATTAAACTGTTAATACAGCAATGCATTTCTTATTAATTAGATTTATGCATGTAGTTACCTGCAGTTAGTGCAGGGGATAAAGGATTGTCTACTGTGATGAGTGCCACTCCCACAGGGTACATGTCTAGATTGCTTTCACCTCCATCTCAGTACTGTGTGACTCTTAAGTCACTAAAGCAGTGTCCCTTGGTCACACCTGAAAATAGACACTTATGTCTACTGTTCTTACTTTGTTATCAAATGTAAAGATTTTTTTTATATTTTTTTTAATTTTATTTCATACTGCATCCATGTAACACACCGAATGCTGTTTTTTTAAAAAGAAACACACTGTTGCTTTCTAACACATTGAAGCAGAATTGTAGAAATTTGTTGAAAATAAAGAACTCTTGACATAAACAGCTCAGTTGCTTAGCTCATACATGACTTAATGGTGTCATACGTTTTCCTTACAGTATGCATGACTTGTCCTTTGTGGAGTTTAGTTTCACTCTGCTTTATGGATTCAGTCTAGTCACAAAGATAAATCTATGTATGCATAAAATTCTTCTTGTAAAAAGTCTGATTATCATCTCTAAAACCACCCTTTCTCTCTTTGACTATTCTTGAAAAGGTTCTTGTCTAAAATATACCAGAATCACAGATTCAGTCATTTCTCTTGAAGTATTTAAATATTCATGCTTTGTATGGCTCCTTTCACCATTTTTACAAGATGCAATTTCCTTTAGCTCCTCATCTTCAGTGTTTTAACACTGATCCTGTAACATTTTGTTGTGTTTATCATTTTTCAACGTTTGTCAAATGTTTGTAAAAAAAAGTCTGACTGTAAAATTCTACTGATGATGCTTGTAGCTGTTAATTCAGGTACCATTAACTCTTTCATTTTCTGATAATCACAATCCAATTTCTAATTGTGGGGCAGTTAGAGTCTACACTGACCATTCATTGAGTGCAAGGTAAATGAACAACTCTTAAATACAGTGCCAGCTCATTGCAGAATACACATGCACACACACACACACACACACACACACACACACACACACACACACGCGCACGCACGCACGCACGCACGCACACACACACACACACACACACACACACACACACACACAATGCGTGTGTGCTCATTCACTCATTTTTACCTAACATGTATCCATAAAGGCAATTGAGAGATAAGCCAATTAATGTATGGCATATTGTTGGTTTTATGGGAAGAAGCTAAAGCACTGGCCAAAAGCTTAAATGGATGCAAGGACAATGAACAGACTGTGTACAAGTTGTGTCTGTCACAAAACAAACTGAAAAATCACAATCTGTAAAGCAGCAGCACAAATCTCTGCACCATTCCTTCACAAAAGTATATTACAAGCTTTACACAGTGACTCTGACATTGACAGCCCACATTTGAATTTACTTGATATAGTCACATATCAGTTTTCTTTCTGCTGTAACTGTACTTAGTGGCACATTCTTTAACATGTACTTTTCCCTTTGACGTTTGGTATCCTGGCATACTATCTCACAGGTGAAAATAACCAAACTGTTGGAAATGGAAACAATGATGTCAGTTTTGACGTGCATATCCATCTGAACCTGGGACAGTGGACAAGGGTGAGAGGAATACAATACCTGGGCAATCCCGACTGGAACCCTGACTAAAACCCAGGTCCCAGGCTCAGATGGAGGAACCAGCCACAATAACAGGTGCTCCACTTATCTGGAACCACTCTGTTAAAGCACTGACTGAAGATGAAAAAAAGTGTGTTATCCAAAGAATTTACTTTTGTACCAAGCTGCAGGAATGAGGTAGCTCTTAAACACTGAAAGTGTGATAAGAGACTTAGGGACACAGGTAGACAGTGGTCTCACCTTCGATAACCACATCGCCACAACAGTCAGGAAATCCTTCAATGTGGCACATCTCATCACTAAGGGCTTTTCATCCAGAAAAAAGGAGGTCATTGTCCCACTGTACTCATCCCTCATTAGACCCATTATAGAATACAACGCCCCGTTTGGTATGCACCTCTCAAGACATCTGCAACAACTGGAAATGCCGCAGAAATACCTCACTAAAAGAATCACAGGCCTAAAGCAGATGCCCTACGCTGACTGCCTTAAAAAACCTCCAGCTATACTCTGTTGCATATCGTCTACTCAGAGGCGATCTCTGCTTAACATAGAAGGCCATGTCAAACCCAGAGCTGTTGGACATGCTACACTTAAAGAAATTCCAATCTCTCAGAGCCACATGCTCCAGGGATCTAAACCTTGTCATCACAATAAACAAAACATGCTGGAGGGATAGGTTCCTGACCCAGAGACTCCCCAGACTCTGGAATACATTGCCCATACATGTCAAGCAGAGTGCCTCTTTGGCTCTCATCAAAAGGAACCTTGACGATTGGATGGAAGAAAGGAAATTCACCCCGGGGATCACGTCAGTTGCCCTGCTAGACAGGGGTCCAGGGAAGTAAATAGTGTGGGAAGAAATAGCCAGGGTATTGTTATGGCTAGGCTTGTATAGGCCCTAGGGCTGATAGCCTAGTACCAACCTATGAACCAACCTATGAACCTTAGCTACTGATAGACCTTAAAATTTTGTGAGGATGTTCAATTTAAAGGTACAGTTTCATGGCAAAATTAATGACAATGAAAATAAGCCTATTGATGAAACTATAAAAAGGCCTAACAGATATTGTCCACCTCTACATCAAACATTAGCTGCTTTCAAAGTGAAATGTGAGATGGATATCAGGAAACTACTTTAAAAACCTCCTAAAAAACCTTTATAACTTAACACAAGGTGAAAGAAAACTATCGACTAACTTAACTATTGACGTGGAATCCTTGTACACAGTGCTACCTCACAATTATTGTATAATAGCAGCTATGAAATTTTTAAGAAACATAATCAAGGTACACAGGTGCAACTACAAAAGTTAAGCAAGCTCATTAATCTTGTACTGGACTTCAACTTCTTTACTTTCAATGGCTAACACTACAAACAAAAAACTGGTATAGCAATGGGGTCTGCCATGGCTCCCAGCATCACTAATATAGCCCTAGGCAAGTAGGAGGAGGACTTTGTATTACACAACACAGACTGCATGCAGCATATCACATGCTATTTGCATTTTACTGATGACATCTTTATTGTGTGGGAAGGTGACACCTTGCAGCTTGGAGATTTTATCACTTACCTCTATCAAACAACCACCTTCTTGACGTTTACCTGTTCCCATAGCTATACTTCAACCACTTTCTTAGATATGCTGATTTCCAAGGACACCAACAATAACAGAATCACCACTGATCTATTCAGAAAATCAACGAGGGTTAACTTATTACTCCACATTAAAAGTCTACATCCTACAAAAACCAAGTATAATGTAGTGAAGTCCCAAGGCTATAGATTAGCTAGAATTACCACAGAGATGGAACCATTTTTGAGAAACCTGAACAACTTAGAGAATGATTTTCTAGTGAGAGACTATGAAAGTTAGATGTAAAAAGACATCCTGGAACCCATTATAGAACTGAAAAGTACTGAAGTACCTTCACTCAACCTCACCATTAGGGGAATGTTAAGAAATTCCACAGAGAATAACAAATGCAAAAATAGCTGCATCCCGGCATACACTTTGGATTATCACAGTATCAAAAATGTTATTGAAGAAAACATGGACATTGTCACAGGAAACCCTTTTCTGATTAACATCTTAGGTGAAGCCCCATCCTTTATTTATAGGAAGGCTAGGACATTAGAAGTTTTGTTGATTTTAAACCTAGACCATATGAGAAAACACCAAAATATGTGAAGCTAATTGTACGTATGTGTACTTAATAAAGGATTTTTTAGTGGAGACAGACTGCCTACAGCTTGGATTACTTTCGAATATGTAGTGATTCTGGAAAATATTTTAAATTATATATTTTTTATTAATTTTTTTGACTTAAGACGAGTTTAAGTTTGCTACTTCTACTACCATTGTCTGATGATCTGATTAATATACAGTGATTAACTAGATACGTATGGATTGAAAATCTTCCATACAGAGAGGTTTCTTATACTGTTTTGCTTTTGCTTTTTGACCCACTCTACTTGTTTAGTAGGTTGTTTGAGACTTCGGGGATACCACAGACATTACTTGTTTTTTTTATGATTATAGCAATCCTTACAATTAATGTGTAAGTTAGAGACTTACCTTGAAAATGCAGCAGCTGACAGAACTGTAGTTCAGGGCTGACACTATGTGATGCAAGTGGCACACAGCCAATACATGGATAGGTACATGTTGTGTAGGTTGCCTGGCATCAGCTATTTTATTATATGTATGCGATTGGGAGTAAGGTGTCAGTCCCGGGCCCTAGGTTGTCAGTGTATGTGCTATGCGTTGTCTATTAGCCTATGCCAGGGCATACTGGGCACACCTATGTTTCCCTACAGGGACATCATCAGAGGGCTCCTCCTCTGAGTTCTCCTGTGAGTGTGGCTGTGGTGACCTAGGCATTGGTGGGGGGCTGTATATCGCTTCCCTTTGTGGATCCTGCCACAGCTGCTTCCACAGGATCATATTGTGCAGCATGGTACATACTGTGAACCTATGTGCACATGTGGCTAGAAAGTACTGCTCTACCAGATATATTGAAATACCCGAACCGTGACTTCAGCAACCAAAACATATGCTCTATAATGTTCCTAGCTTGTGCGTGTGGCTCATTAGGGCATTCTTCAATGGGTGTGTGTGCATTTCTGATGAGTGTCATCTTCAACGGTTCTAGTGCATAGGCAGCATCCCCCACTAAATGGCCATGTGGGATGTCCCCCCAGCAAACATCTGGTACAGGTGTAATGTGTGCTAGATATGGGAGTCATGATACCTGCCAGGGCTGCCAGCACACACATTCATGATAATGCCCTGGGCATTGCACATGACCTGGCAGTTGATGGAGTGGTACCCCTTGTGGTTCACATAGATTTTACCCTCCTCAGCGAATGGTGCCGTGATGTGTACATGAGTGTAATTTATGGCACCCAGTACCTCAGGGTAGTGTGTTGCATGGTAGAAGCATTGCATATTGCTGGCCCTCACCTCAGGGGTGAGGGGAAAAGAAATGTGCTCATTGGCATGTGGTAGCATGACATCCAGGAACTGGTGGAGTACCCTGGATACTGATGCCTGCTAGACCTCCATCATGTCCCCAGTTGGTCTTTGGAAGATCCCTGTTGTTATTGTCCTAAGGGCTGCACATACCTTTATTTCCACTATGCTAGGTTCCCCTTTGTTGGCTCTGGGCCTGAGTTGAGAGCAGCAGAGCTCAGTGAGTTCTTGTAGCATGTCCCTGTCCACCCTGTAACGTTCTCCAATCTCCAGCTCATGTAGCTCCTGGAAGTTTAACCTGGGCCTGAACACTCTCCTCCTTCTCTGTCTAGGCCTATTGTCAGCAGCAGCAGTAGTAGCATTGACTTCAGCATCTAACACATACAAATGTAGCAGACCTGCAGCAATCCCTAGCATTCTGTTAGTTAAAATTCCCAAGTCTGTACTCCAATGGTGTAGAGAGTGGGGTAAAAATCAGATTGTAGGGTGTATGCATACTTTATAGTGCTCTACTGTAAGTACTGCCTGCGTGATTTGCTACCTAGGATGCATTGCACCTGCCTAGTATATCACTGACAACATTTAATGGCCCTAGTTTAAGTTGTGCAAGGATCAGAACTAATTAATACATCATTGGCCTTTTAGATACTCTGAGCACTATGGCACACCATGTAAATGCGCACCCCATAGATAAACACTGCTAAACAGTCAGTGCACACCCCCCCCAAACTTCCACACTCAGCACAGCAGCATGCCACACAAACACACTGAAGCATGTACCCCATAGGTAAACAAAGCTAAGACATCAGTGCACACCCCCAAACTTCCACGCTCATCATGGCAGTGTATTGCGCAAACAAGTTCAGCTAAGCTCCAGTCAGCTTACCAGTTATTGGACACACCCTGTCTTGATGTCAGCTACCTCCTCTGTGGACATCAACACTGTTCTCTGCCTACACGGAGGTTATATGAGGACACGCTTACCCCATTATGCTATTCAGTATATTCACCAAAATTGCATAGGGATCTGTGCTCACAACCTGGATACGACATGCTTCCAAGCCTTTTTGCATTAACAACAGCACCAATACACCACTGTAGATACTGCACACAGGGTCATGTAATGCATTTCTGTCTCATGATATTAATATTTGATTTTTCCAGTTTGTTTTTTTTAAAGGTATGTTTGCACACTTGAGTGCGCCATACAAACATGCTAAGATTATTTAAAAAAAATGATTTTAATATATTTGCTGTAACTTTTGGAACACATGGAAGATAGTTTTGCTCATCTCTGTGTGTGCTACAGCATTTCTGTCTATCTATTTACATTTTTACAGGTCTTTTGTCTGTCTACAGTCCTGTACACAAAATGTTTCAGTGTACACTATGGACACTGACACAAGGTCTACAGAGCTACCTATCTGTTTGCTGGATCACTCTACCTGGCTCATTTGCATGAGATTTACCTGCTTATGAGGTGATTTGCATGCCACAGAAATGTCCATGTTGGCACGCTTGTGCTGGCTGCTTAACAGTGCTTAATGAATCTAAAAATGTTCACGCTCATGTTAGCAGCATGGCTTGATGCCTACACGAAAAATAAAAAACATGTAGGCTTTATTAAATTCCCCCCAAAGTTTTAATTGAATCACTGCATTTTCATTTCAAGACTTCTTCATGTAAAATTCCATATAACATTTTTGGCTTTACATATCAAAAACTCCCCCTATTAATTATACACCATCCAATAGTAGTCAAACACTCATTAAAACAAGTTACAGATTTAAAATGTAATCACAGTACTTCTTTTGTATAAAAGATGCTATAAGTAAATAAATGCTACATCCTGTATAGGAAAAGAAAAACTTTCAAATTTATAAATGTTAAAAATTGACAAGTAAACATTTTCACATGTAAAGAATGTTGTATAAGTAAATTAAAAACGTAAACCTTTTCTGCATTTAAAACATCAAAATATTAATCTCTTTTTATTTCCATCTAGAGGCCAAAACACAAAAGTCCAGGTGGACGTAAACAGAAAAAATAAAGTGCAGAAATCTTATCCTATAACAAATAATTCACAATCTAGTCGCTCTCATTTTTAACACTGAACTTATACTTAAATTCTCATTAAGTCCTGGACTTCTGTTAACTACCAGGATTAATTGCCACTACAGTTCACAATACTCAGTTTTGTTCTCCCAAGAACCCCCCTTAACATCAAAAGGAACTGCTTCTATCACAGAAAAAAATGTATATTTTGCATTGGGCAACCTTTCAAATGCTTGTATGAACTATTTTTTTCTCATCCTTAGTTTTAATATCATAGTAATGTTCATATAGTGTTCTCTTTAAGGTTCTTTTTGTTTTACCAATATCGAATGCATTACAGCATTCACAAGTAACCAGCTACACTAGCCCCTGACTATTGCAATTAGAAAGATCCTTTAATAACTTTATTCTTACTTGCCAGAAAAACACTTTCTTTCTTGACAATATAGGTACACTGGGCACATGCACCACACTTAAACATACTCATCCTTTTATTGCCCTTAGTCTTAACCTTACATTCCACGGGTCCTTTATATTCTGGGCCATCCTAAAATTTATATTTAGAGGATTCTTTAAAAGCACATCTAAATCAGAAAATTGAGAAAACTTCCTCCATTCCTCCCTAACGATCTTAGCAATTACTTTGGCATCCCCCATTATAAAAGGCACCATCACCCATATTAACACCCTTCTATTCATTATTTTACCCTTACTAACTTTTTCACCAGCTTCACCCAAATCTAGTATGGGCTGATATTTATCTTTTCTGCCCACTGTAACTTCTTCCTGTACCTGATCTATTAGTTTCTCTGGGTATTTCCTTTCAAGAAACATACTATTCAAATGTCTGCTTTCCTGGACAAAATCATCTTCATCCAATATCATTCTACTTATTCGGACATATTGTCCTTTTATTATGTTCCTTTTTTGCTTAAAATGATGGTGACTTGTATAATATAAATAAGAGTTAGAGAAAGTACTCTACCTATAAATCCTAGACTTAAACCTCTTGTCCTTAACAACTTTAATAATAGAGACATCTAAATAATTCACAACTTCTTCATTTATCTCATGAGTGAATCTTAAAAAGTAGGTAGTTCTGTTAATATATATATGGATTACCAGCCTCAAACAGATGCCCTAAGCAGACCATCTAAAAAAACTCCAGCTTTACTCTGTCACATATCGCCTACTTAGAGGCGATCTCTGCCTAGCATACAAAGCTATGTCAAACCCAAAGCTGTTGGACATGCTCTACATAAAGAAATCCCTCCAAGCTACATGCTCTTGGGACCTAAACCTTGTCACCACAATAAACAGAACATGACGGAGGGATAGATTCCTGTCCCAGAGACTTCCCATACTTTGGAACAAACTACCTATCTATATCAAACAAAGCTCCTCATTAGCACTCTTCAAGAAAAATCTTGATTGGATGGGAAATAGGAAATTCACCTCAGGGATAACTTTTATTTTATTTTATTTCACATTTGTTGACCGGGCTAGTCTAACTGGATATATGTCCATTTTCAGTAGAGGCCCGGGGAGAAAAGCTCCAAGCATTAGCAGTGACAAAGATTACAATATATAGTAATAGTCAAAGCAAATTACAGGACATTGTTACATTGAGGTTGACATAAGTTATTTAGAGTACTTAGTATGTTAACACACAGATCAAATAATGTGAGCAAAAATTTGAGAGAGAGCAATCAAAAAAGCAAAGACAATATTGAATTGTAAAAAAAAATTTTTTACAGGTATGTGACATAGAACAGTGGAGTACAGAAGTGTAAGGAGAGCAAAAAGGGGAAGGAGACAACAATCAGGGTATATCAGTCTGGGTTAGAGCAGGGACAAAGCCAGTGATTTTTAAGATATTCTTTAAGATGCTTTTTAAAGATTTAATAGTGGAGACTAGAATTTTGTTAGCTGAGCGTAGAGTTGCAAGATTTTTGTAGTGGGTAATCAGCTTAGTAAGGATTGGGGTATTATTAGGGTGATAAAGGATCTTTTGGGTGATAACAAGTTGTTGACAAAGTAGTAGGTTCTGCAGTTCTAACCATCCCAGTTGTTTGAGGTTATGACAGTGGTGAGTTCTGAAAGGGGTGCCAGTGGCAAATCTGGTTATGCTATTGTAACTAGTAGAAAGTTTGGCGAGGTTGTTTCTAGACAGGTTGGTATATATTGCAGAAGCATAGAAAAGGGTAGAGATTAGGTGAGTCTGGGCAATAGTGATTCTGGCTGAAGGGGTAAGGAAGGGTTTGATTCTGTAAAGGGTGCCTAGTTTTTTGTTGACAGACTTTATAGTAGCATTAATATGGTCATCATAGCTAAGGTTGTTATCAATTGTTACTCCCAGTAGATGGGTTGTAGTGTCAGGGGATATGTTAGTTCCATTGCTAGAGGTGACTGTGAAGTGTGGATGAGGTGACCTACGAGTAGGAGCAAAGAGCAGTAATTTTGTTTTTTTGGGATTTAAAAGGAGACAGTGTTGCATAAACCAATTTTCAACACTGTGAAATACTGTTTGAGTGAGGGACTGGAGAGAGGTTATGGACTTGGCTGAACAAATTAAAGTCGAGTCATCTGCATATTGTATGCAGGTGGCTTGAGGAATTTTGGTATGTAGATCATTAATAAACAATGAAAAGAGAAGGGGTCCTAATATAGAGCCTTGTGGTACTCCAATGTTCACAGGGAGGGAAGAAGAAAGAGTATTGTCCCAAAGTACTGCTTGTTGTCTGTTTTCAAGGTAGGATTTAAACCAATGTAGTGCTTGTGTATCGAGTGATTGGGCTTTTAGTATGTCAATAAGCAAGTTATGGTTCACCATATCGAAGGCTTTGAGAGGTCAATAAACAGTGCAGAGGAGAAAGTATTATTATTACAATTTTTGTTTATGGAGTCAGAAAATGATAGCAGGGCAGTTGTGCTATGAAATGGTCTAAAACCATGCTGGCAGTCTGCAAGTAAATTGTTATGGAGAAGGTGGGCAAGTAGTTGTTTATGTATGCACTTTTCCATTATTTTAGCTATTGGAGAGAGTAAGGCGATAGGCCGAAAGTTGGAGAGCTCGGTAGATGATCCACCTTTGTGTAGAGGGATAATGTGAGATACTTTCCATATGGAAGGGATTTTGCTTTCTAAAATTGTTCTGTTTATAAGGATGGGGATGGGATAGGCAATTTCTTTAGCTGCAATTTGCAGGAATTCTGCTGGAAGACAGTCAGCAGAAGGGGAGTATGGTTTAAGTTTTTGAAGGAGGTTGCAAATGAGGGATGTGGGTACAGGTTGTATATGAAAGGTTGGAGTTACAGTATTATTGGTATGTAATGGTGTTGTGGTGATGGGTGGTAAAGTATTAGCTAGGGTTAGAATGGCTTCTGTAAAATAGTTATTAAAGGCATCAGGTATCAGGTTAGAGTTACTAGGGTTAAATCCTGAAGGGGTAGGAGATTTAGAGTGGCCTGGTTTAAGAAGTTTATTAATGCCTGTTCAGAATTTTTGTGGCTTTAGTTGGTGGGTTTGTTGACGGTTAAGGTAGTAATCTTTTTTGTCTCTGAGAATGTCTTTCTTGGTAGCATTTCTTAATTGTTTAAAGTAAAGGTGATCAGATGGACTTTTGGAGGCTCTCCATTTGGCCCAAATCTTATTTCTGAGGAGGATCTTTTGCCTAGTATGTTTTGTAAGCCAGGGGGCAATTTTGGTTCTTATTCAGGATGATTGAATGGGTGCGTGGTAATCTAGGATTTGAAGGAATCTAGTAGTAAAGAAGG
This sequence comes from Protopterus annectens, assembly GCF_019279795.1. Taxonomy (NCBI): domain Eukaryota; kingdom Metazoa; phylum Chordata; order Ceratodontiformes; family Protopteridae; genus Protopterus; species Protopterus annectens. Next base: position 511,874,060 of record NC_056744.1, read on the forward strand.
TCACTGCTTCATCAAGTTGAAGATGAGACATAGGTGATCAGTCACATGCTTTTAGTTCATTTTGGAAACTGTCTGGATAAAATAATTTTTTGGAGCGGGAGGATTTAAAATTATTAGTGTTAGGGCTATGAATTTTTTGTTTAATGATATAGGTTAGCATATGGTCACTGATATCAAGGGAAGGGTTCCTGGTTTATAAGTATCAAGATGGCTGTTGAGAAGAATCCAGTCTAGGGTGGTTTACTTGTTGCTTGGCTTATGGATTCTAGTAGGGGTGGTTATTATCTGTGAGAAATTGTGTAGATTTATGTGATTGGTAGGATTGGGAGAACTACAGGTTGTCCAGTCTATATTAAAGTCTCCTAATACAATGGTTTCCTGAGGTAGGTGGGTAGATAGGTGACTAAGTATATTTTCAAGTGTATTAATGTTATTTCCAGGAGGGAGATATGTGCAAATTAGATAGATAGATTTGGAGTTATTGATTTTTAGCTTGGCAGTAAGGGTTTCTGCATTGGTATCTGAGGGTAGTGGCAAAATGAAGGGTGACACTTGGAGTTCAGATTTATACAAAATGGCTACTCCTCCACCCTTTTTAATTTTGCGGTCATATCTTAGGATATTATATCCAGGAGGGGTAATCTCCTGATCCAGAGTAGAGGGATTTAGCCATGTTTCTGTAATAAAGAGAATATCAAATAAGTGCACCTGTAATAGTGCATGTAGGTGGGTAATTTTATTGTTTATGCTGCGGATGTTAAGGTGAGCTATAAGGAGGGAGTTAGCTGGTCTTTTAGGGGTAGTAGAAATAGGAAATGTTTGATTGTGGGGGTTATTGTGAGTATTAGTATTGGGGCCAGGGTTAGGATGAATATCATCATCTAATAAGGGGTATTGTAGGGGATATTGTACAAACTTAAGGATTTTGTAGTAATTGATTGGAGTTTTTTTGACAGGGAAGTAAGTAACATGGATAGATCTATGGTACTTAGGAAATATGTAGATAAAGGTGGCAGTTATGTTACTATGTTTTAGTGAGTTTATGTGAGAAAGAGGTAGAGTTTGTTGGTAGGGGTGGTGTTTCTCAGGAAGAGAAGAAAGTTCAAAAAAGGTTAGTGTGCAAGGAATAGTTAGAGCAGCAAGAGTTGTAGTTAAGAGTAGTAGGTTTGTGAGTAAGGATTTGTTTGTTGGGTCCATTAGGATGTGTAAATGAGGAGTTAGAATATGTAGGGGGAGGGATAGAGGTAGGTAAGTATAAAGGTGGGAGAAGGAGAAAAGTGTTATATGAGATGTAGTAGTTTGAGGGCAGGTAGATAAACTGGATAAAATGTGGTTATAAAGAGTGAGGTTGCAAACTATAGCAGTACAGGAAAAGGTATGGAAAGGTTAGGGAGTGGTACTAAAGGTAAAATGGCTTAATTAGGTATTTGTTGAGGTAGGGGGTGTGGTTAAGTGGAAGTAGTTTGTGATGGGGTAATAGTGGGAGGGGTGTGGCAATGGAAGTGTAAAGCTAGGACCACTGGGGTGTGTGGGAATTGGGGGTAGGGTAGGGGAGCGGAGTGAGCCCGCAGGGCGAACGGAGCGGGTTAGAGCAGCTATGTGAAAGATTTTCCAGAGACAATCAGGGAGGAGGAGATTTCCAAGGCAGGGAAAGTGGTCACCAGTAAGTAGAGTGTGGTGAAGCAGTGCAGGTATAAGATAGGATATTGGAAAGTGAACAATAAAGGAAATAAAAAGACAGCTAGGAGGAGGAAAAGAGATACTAGTGGGCAGGGAGTATATTACAGTGTCTGTAATGGAGATAGCAGTTTGAGGTGGCTCAGAAAGAGGAGTCAGGGAGGGGGACAAGTAGATGGTACAAGGGCAGAGAGGAGTCTGGCTGTTGGCTTCCTAACTCAGTGTCTAGAATTTATACTAAACTAGGTACATTGTACTTTGCAAAGTACAGGCTAAGTTAATAATAGGTGCAGTATGAAATAAATCAGATCAACTATACTTAATATGTTGGAGCAGGATGAAACATACTTTCTTAATCTTGTTTTAAAACAGGGAGTTATACGCTTCAACAGCAGAGATTTGTTGGCCAGTCGTCGGGATGGTTGAAGGTAGAAATTAATGGGTCCTTAATGACCAGGCAGGTCCTTTTGTGCAGGATAGGAGGAAAAGAGCTAGGAGGAGAGGAAAGATAAGATAAACATTAGGTGTGAAAGCTACAAAAAAATGCTAGTGGTACTATTAGGCAAAATAAGATAAATATAGAGCAGTCAGTAATTATGCAATGTGTATTGATTACAAAAAAACACAATCTTAGATTAGTACCTCAAGAAGGCTACCATGACACAGTCTAAACAACACGTAAAATATGCAACCACAAGGGATTGGAGAGATACTCTTTAGAATTACAATAAGTAAAAGGTAAGCAAACAAAATAAAAAATAAACAATGTCTGACTTGTGCTGGCATAAAACTAAATAGAATTACTAAAATGCAACTCTTTAACAATCATTTAATCACAGTAGCTTATTATTAGGATTATTAGGTAAACTACCACTTAGGGCAGGATAACTAATTCAATGATTACTGGCCTAGTACTCTGAAATGATGTGCAGGTAACAGCCACTAGGAAAGATATGTGCAACTTCCACAGAGGTTAGCCAAAAGAACATTCACAAGACAGCAGTTAACGTGTAGATCTAATAGGGGAAGAAAGAGCATCTAAAAGCAACACAGCAGGCTTTGAATCTGGGGGGGGTAGGCCTTTCTGTAAGCCTGCACAAGGAGAAAGAAGTCCTTATTTACAGGGCAAATGCGGATACAAAGTATGGCTAAAGAGGCATTAAGCGATCATGTAGCAACAACTGTATGGTCAGGACTTTAAACAGAGCATTCCACTGTTGATCGCTAAAAGCAGCTAAGCAGCCCAGCCCACCAAAAACTGATAGCTGGCAGATCAACACCTAAACATAACAAGTCAATCAGGCATAGATGGTAGTAAGCAGATACATTAGCAGCAACTAAGGTACTTTAAGTCGGTCACTCTGAGAGAAAATGGAGTCAGAGGCCAGTTAAGCCTTAGATTAAGAAGAACGCTAACTGAGTTTGAATAGAACGCTCCCACAGGAGCGTGTACTGCTAGGCAGATTACCCTAGATGTTAATTACGCACTCCAGTAAGAGGTTAAGTGAAGTTCTATTTCTTTTTCAGCAGGGAAACATAACATTTGGGACGCTGACTGAATTACATAACACACTATCACAGGATAGCGTATTTCAAGGCAGATTCAGTTAGGAGCTAATTAGGTACTTTGGTAGGAGGTTCAGTTGAATTCTATTATTTTTCCAGCAGGGAATAAACAAGAAATCAAAGGGAACGCTGTCTCAAAGTGAAGAAAATGCTATCGCAGGATAGCGTACTTCAGGCAGAGTCCATTAAGTTCTGTGGCTCTGCTTGATAGGGGCACAGAAAAATAATTTTCTTGTGTGGCAAAATCCAGGGTACCATTTGGCTAGGCTTATATAGGCCCTAGGGCCAATAGCCCAGTACCTACCTATGAACCTATAATAAATTCCATTAACGTTTCTTTGGAATCTACTGACAAAATACAAATGTCATCCAGGAATCTCTTGTATAAAGTCCAACATCCAGTATAATTTGAATTATAAATATATTTCTTTTCCTATACATAAAGTATTAGGTTTGCAAAAGTGGGGGCACAACTAGCACCCATAGCTACGCCAGACCTCTGTTGGTCAAATTCTCCTTCAAAATGGAGAAAATTATATTTTAACACTAAATTCATAAGGTCTACTCAAACCTGAATATCATTCTCAGACATACACTTCCTTTCCCTTAACTCTTCTTCAAACCAAACCATACCTTCATTATAGGGTATACTGGTGGATAAATCCACCACATCTATGGTTACAAAATAATCTCATTTCTATAAACCTCACTTTTAGGGCTTTTTAACATGTCCCATGAGTCCTTTAAAATATTTTCATTTCCACCCCACAATTTTTTTATGTTAAAATCCAAACTTTTGCAGGGGGGGTGCATATTGGACCCATTTGCCACAAGTATTGGCCTAAGGGAGGGGTTTTCCAAATTCACATGTACCTTCGGAATACCAAGCAAGGTTAGAATAATAAGGTCAGCATTATGTAAGTAGTCATACATCAGGATTTAATAAAATTCATGTAGGCACAGTGTAGAGCCTACATGGAATATATCCATGTACATGGCCACGGTTCCCTCTCGGCAGCACGCCATGCATATTAATAATGGCACGCTCTCAAGGGCAGCCAAGGAACATGAATATTGACACAGTATAGATAAAGGTGTAGCAGCCTACCCATGGCTGCGGATGAGTGTAAGGCTCAGTGTAGTGCTTCCTGTTCTGTTGTGAAGTGTGTCAACTGCATAATATGTCATTTTAATGATGTGTTATGTTATTTTTAATTACTTTTTTTACTGCATGTTTGCAGTGTGCAGAGCACAGCAATGCCAACCTGTACTCACATATAGACAACTGACATGCCAGCCTGTACTCACATATAGACAACTGACACCTGGCAGACATCTCAAAATAGAAACTGGATGTTATTAATTATCAACATTAATGTTTTTTTTTTTTTTTTTTATCATTAGTTTTTTTATTTACTTTTGCGTGGTGTGGAGTGCAGCAGAGCTGAGTAGAGCTCATAAATACTTGGCCGATGCCTGCCAGACATCTAAAAATAGAAACCAGATATAATTATTTATTTATTTATAGGTGTGTTTCAGTGTTTACATGGCACAGCATGGTGCTCAGCACACTAACAGGTAGTCTAGTAGTATATGTGAAGGTATACAAGTTTTCATAACATTCAACTAGCTACATGGATAGAGTTGCTATCGGATATTTTGTAGGCCCTGGGTTCAAGTCCATAACAGGCAGAATATGACTGCAAGTAAGTGTAATTTTTTTTTTCAATTTTATGAAACTATAGTGAATTTTGGCACTGCTGCAGTCTGCTAAGCACTAATCATTCATGCTAAGTAGTGTATAAACATGCTAATGGCCACCAATGTTTGTGCAGTGCTAAGCCTCACTAAAACCATTATTTGAGCACTACTAAATGATAAGGGGCTTTTTTGAATGTTGCTCAATGATGTGTAAGAGTGGGAAAACAGCCTATATTAAGCCCAACAGGTGGGAATTCTATAACAGGCATTGGAGTTCAATCAGCTGTTGGTATGGAGGGCAGAGTTGCTGAATGTGTGAATTTTCGGGTGCAGAGGTGGGGTATTCAGGAGTCCAGGGTCATGGTCAGGCTCCTTATTAAAAACCATGAACCCCATCTGATGCAGGGTGTATTACAGGGATCAGAGTGTAAGGCCTCGGACCATTTGGTCAGGGAACTCACCAGTGTTACTGGTATCCCCCGCACAGGTGAGCAGTATCACCACTACCATAATAACCTGAAAAGGAGAAGGAGGGTAACCCTGGACACCTGGATCCAGGAAGCTCGAGATGGGAATGCCCCACAAGTATGTAAGTATGTCTTCCTCTCTCTTCCCAAAATGCAAGCTGAATGTCTGAAAAACTGGTTTGCATAATGGTGTGCTTCTCTCCTAACATCTGCAGCTGAGAGGGCTCATGATGTTGAGTCTCATACCATGTGCCTGGCCAGGTTGTGCTGTGAGTATGGTAAGTATGGCTTTAGTATGCCAACTGTAGTGCAATAAGCAAGAATGAGTAAAGCATGTACTGCAATAAAGTATAAACAAGAAAATGTGCATTGCAATAAATGGGCAATTAGAGCTGTAGAGCTGTAGTGCTATAAATGAGCACAAAGAACTGTATTTACTTAAACAATAACAATGCCAATAACAGTAAGAAAAATGTTGTTCAGCAGGATTGTGTTGTCAATACCACTGCAGTAAGGCTGTATGCATTGATTATCTATGGTAAGGTTGCTACAGTCAAGTGTAACACTAAAATAGCTGTAGCCAGCAAATCTAATGGCCTGCAAACTGTATTGCTTAACTCATAGTACTGTCCAAGGCTGTCTCCAGGCCAATACCAGTCACATAATGCTCTCTTTTCCTCAGACATCAGGTAGTAAAGAACCAGACTAATTTCACCTGTTCCTGACTTTCAACATCCCTAGATCACACATGTACTGTGAACCATATGTTTAGGCCACCTTTATTGTTATGATTTCTAGTTTATTACCCTGTTTTTCTATGGAAACTTCTTTTTGAATTTATGTTCAAGCAATTCTATATTTGTTGTATAATATCTTGTTTAATTGTTTCTCAATATTCTAACCATTGCATGCTGCATCAATTGTAAAACTCTGATTTTTACTCCTTTTATATGTTCTATGCTCTTTGTACAAAATAGCTAAGTTTATATAATTTTTATATTATTTTTATTATTTTTTATAATTTGTTACTATGTATTTGGACATTTTCTCCCTGGGCCTCCGCTGAAAATGGTCACCATGTGTCCAGTTGGATTAACCTGGTAAACAAATGGAAAATAAAATAAATAAAATAAAAATAAAAATATGGGTCAGGTAGCCCAGTCTATGGTCAGATATTGTATGTGGACTTCACAGATATTTCAAACCAATAACAATAAAATGTGTTCACTAACATTGTAGATTCTAAAATACAGCTTATTTAGTATATGCTGTATGGTTGTACTCCATGAGTGTGTGTTCTACTGTCACTGCAGTCTACTATAACACCGTAATAGTAATAAAATGCCAGAGGAATGTCCTGTAACTTGTATTGCACAGTTCATAGTATAGTTCCAGGTGATCTCCAGGTAATTATCAGTCACTAAATGATTGGCAGTGACTCAGTAGCTCAGTCTGTTAAATGGATGTATGCAGTACATTTTGCCACAAACAGCCCTGGGTTTGAATCCAGTGGTATGTATCACAAAATTTTCCGTATCAGCCACATAATGCTCACATTTTCTCTCTCACCAGGAGCACAACAAATATATGGGTGAGGTGGCCCATATTATGAGCAGATATTGTGATTAGATTTCACAGAATGTTAGCATCAATACTAAGAATGCGTTCATCAGCATTGTTGATTCATGAATAAAGCTGTGTAATTCCAGTATGGCTGTATTCCTTGCATGTCTATACTAAGTTGCTGCAGTCAATTATTACATTATTTGCAGATGTCCCATGCAGTCACAGCTATTGGATTCTACTCCTTTACCTGACAACTAAGGCATGATGGCTATGTAGTTTACTTATGGTACACAAACATGCCTCTCATGTGTCACAGTTTCTCGTGATGTAATTAAAACTGCCTAATTCATCCGTCACATAATTAGGAGATAAATTATTACCTGGAATGCAATGTATTACCAAATCCATTTACAGAACACCCTGGTAGTTATATAAGTCCACATTATGTGAAACTGTTCTGTGTAGTGGTGTACCTGCATTTATTATTGCTTGGCCCATACTGACCCTTGCTAACAGATTGAAAGGTATGTATGTGCTACATCAGCTATAGGAGAACTGTTGTCACTTTATTCAAAACTGTCATTACACACCTGTAGAGTATTTATCAGTATTTTCAGGGATATAATCTGCAATGTCGCTAATGGAATGAATTCTCTCTTTCCCCACCCCTTATACTCATTTATTTATTACTGTTATTTATTATTATGATTTAATATTAACATATTTTGTTAAACTAACTATATTTTGGAAAAATGTGGTTGATTATTGTTATGTTTTATTATGATATAATAATAACATATTTTGTTAAACTAACTGTATTTTGGAAAATGTGGTTAATTATGGTTATGTTTTATTATGATGCAATATTAACATATTTGGTAAACTAACTATTTTCTTGGCCCTATGGTTTACTTTTACTGGCATGTTGTTACCAAACTGACTGTTATGTTACTTAATGTTGTGTTGCACATAATATACATTAATATGAATTTGGATGAATAAATATGATGTTTGATTCTGTTAATACTAACAATGGTTTAGCTATTACTAACTGTAACTTATTGCTGTACCTCATTTACCACAGCATGTCAAGGTAGGCCAGTTCCAGGCGATCCTCATACCTTGTCTCAACTGGCTGTGGCACTGGGTCCCAGCACATCTGGGACCCAGACTGGTGGTGACCCCTCTGTGGTGTTGTGTAGTAATGCCCCATGGAACAGGGATGGGCCTCGCTCGAGCAGTGGTGGTGGAGAGGGACTTTTCACCTGAGTGGAGCTGCCAGTCTTGGAATGCAGGGTAGTCCACTCGGGCTATGACTCCTGCCTTTGCTGGATTGAGGGCATGCTGACCAACCTGGTGGATCAACTTCACCCTCATCCCCAGCCTCATGCACAGCCACCCTTGAGGCAGTGATGAATCAGTGCTAACAGTCCCATGGGTGGGGATGTGAGTCACACTGCTGCTGTCTAGAGGCACATGGGACTTGGATTCCACAATACGCTCCCTATCCAAAGTGTTCACCCGCCTCATGTGTCACACATCGTCTCTGTCTGCTGTCTTGTCTGTCTTGTCTGTTTGCAAATTCATCCTCACCTACCCAACTTACCTCCCCCACAATAGCCTATGTCCCTTCCCCAACATTTCACTCTCACCTTAAAAATAAAAAAATGAGCACCTGTCCCCTCCAAAAAATATCATCCCATACAGAGCTCTCCGTTTCACACGTGTCCACTGGACACACATAATTCAGTCCAATTGGGTTGACAATGCAGTTTTGTTGCCCTCACCCCTCTCTCTGGGGTTTGAGAATCCAAATTTATCTACAAATTCTGTCAAAGTGCACAGTTGCTGCTGTACAAGAAATTGATAGTTATGGTTATTTCCTACACCATTCCTACACATCACTCCCTGCCTTTCATTATGCATTTCCCACTGCTTGCCTCCATTTCACCACTTTCCTCTCTCTCCATTTTTCTTTTCTTTACATTTTTTAGAGATGTGCTGCTTGACATGCTGCTTCACACAGCTTCATTCAGTACAGCTTAATAGATCTCTAATGACTATATGTGTTTCTAACATTGTAAGACATACATACAAAATAAACACCTCTGCCATGTTTCAAATTCGAGCCCATCACACCTGCAGCACACTGCATTAACCTGCTACACCACTGTTAATTAAAACAGGTAGTTTAAACAAAACATAGCACTTGCCAATTACAGTCATTAGGCGTGTTTCAATGGAGCTGTGCAGCGAGCTGCACCACTCAAACTGGAATAAAAAGTAATGGAAAAACTGGGAGTGTATCTTGGACTTTGGTGCAATAGCACACCACTAGACAGCCAAAGACATGATAATGGATATAACTGAGGTTTGTGATAGCAGGTAAATGTGCCCTTTTATCAACAACATGTAGAAACTCATCAGCTAAGGCATTCCTGACAAAATACATATTCAACTGGGACTCTGGTGCAGAAATACATTCATATAAAGCCATGCACATACTGATGGATGTAGAAAATGTTTGTCCCAGCCTGTATGTGTACACATATATCTTGCAAATGCATATGCTGTAGCAGTGGCTCAGTAGCTCGGTCTATTAAATACCTTGCCTACAGTGCATTGTCCACTCACAGTTTTGGGTTCAAATCCAGTGTTGTGTTGCATTTCAATTACATTATTGTGACAACAGCATTCAATTAATGACTCATGCACTCATTATCCACACAAAGCATTGCAAATTAAATAACTGCTTTTAAGTGCTGGAAGTCACTGGCCTGCAGGTAAGGACACACTTCACATATCCATATAGCATTACTATATGTTGCCTAGCACTCTGTTATTGGCACAGTTGCCTAATATATGTACCTTAAACACATGCCATAACTGGAGTGCAATGGGTACCCTCACCCTGGTTCTGCCTCTACAACAAGGCTGACACAGCTGACACAGATACACCTACAGCTTGTTGTCCTCCAAAGTGTTCATGCTCTCTGCCTATGTCTATTAGCTGCAGCAGCAGCTGCAACCTGTTGTACACACAGATCTCTATAAAGGTTTCTGCTACAGACATACCCTCTGAGATTATGTAGATTCCTCACCACTGTAATGTCCATCTCAACAACTAAGAAAGGGGCCCTGTCCTACATGAATGCCTTATATATTACACAGTGGTTGCACGTCACTGGCTAATGATAGTGCAATTCAGCTGTTTTGGCTGCAATTAACATACCAGAGTCACAGACTGGTTTATGAGCAAATTACTTAATAATGAGAAACATGTTAAAATGCAAGCAGCTGGCTATGGGGAAACATTCTGTATGAGACTTTCCTCACACAGAGCACAACATTGCAAAACATTACTAGTAGCACATTTCAACAGAAGACTACTGCACTGGACCAGTTATATAACTGTTTATTGTGTATAGCATGATGCAGGTGGGAGAATAGAGGTATGGGGAATAAGGAGTACAGTAGTTAGCCTGTTTTAGACCTGTGTTAATGACATATCATTGATACCCTACTGTCTTATATATACATGGGACGTATAGTAAATCCGGGTTGCATTGTGTTTTGTCATTGTGGCACACTGGTGTTGTTAGACTGTCCTTATATAGTGGTCATAATAGCACATTATTTGTCTGGCACTGGCCTTATGACATATTATTGGGTGTCTGGCCTTAGGGGACACACCACAGTGGACCGGAGTGTTGGGTGTATGATCATACAGCAGAATAGCAGAATATCTCATGGCACACAGGGAATTACCTCAGTAATGATACTATCTTGGTTGTATCCACACAAGTAGTATGTTGTCTCACTGTAAGTTATGACATGTGTGAGCAAGCAGTAGATACTGCCATCCAGTTTGTTCTTTCTGTATCTGTACATAGTGAACATTCATGTATTTGATCTTGTAATGTGTTTCTCTTTTGCTGTCTTTCAGGATTAATGTATTGTAGATATCATGCCCCCATCTCAGATGTAGAGAATGAACTAATAATTCAAGAACTAAGGCAGCATCATTACATCCTCCTATCCAGGGGGAGGCATAACAGGGAACAGTGGGCTGTATTGTGGGCAGACCTTGTCCGAGATGTGAATGACAGTGACCACCACAACAGGATGTATAAGCAGGTTCAACTCCACATTACAGACATGGTGAATGCTGGCACAACAAAGGGCAGCTGATGTAGCCAGGGATAGTGCCATCAGCAGTGGAGAGCCTGCAACATAACAACCACTCATAGCCACTGAGAAATTCCTGGTGAACCTAGGGACACATGACAGCTCCCAGGCATCCATCACATCATACATCTTGGAGGTTGGTGTCACAGTGTCCACAGCAGAGGAGCATGCAGGTAAGTTTACTGTGATCAACATTGTAATACTGTAGCAGTCATTCTGTCAGGCTGTACATACCTTTACGTGGGTGTCAGGTCTATGTGCTGTGGGGGGTTTAGCTCAGTTGTGCACTCATACTCATAATAACACCAATACATCAAGTAACACAGTAGCTACTGTATATGTGAGATATATGCAGGTTTTACCTTGTTGTGCTGCATAATGCAGTGGTACTGACATTACCTCACCCTCACCTTTTTACAGGTCCATCAGGAGTTCTCCAAAGCTGTGGTCCTGCTCCTGGTAAGCTTGATACGGTTTTGTTATGGAATATATATATATATATATATATATATATATATATATATATATATATATAAACTATTAAGGTTAAGGGTCAGGAACATTCCCTATGTGCACTTAATGTTGTGTGTAACCAGAGTAGAATGTTTGTATGTTCCATTCTGGAGCAGTTACCTAAGTTTCCTATTATGGATAATCACAGGAGTGTAGTTGAATGAGCATAAGCACTTTTGCAGTTATAGTGCAGAGTGAACAAGCCTCCTGGTGTACATGAAGGAATTAATCTGACATGCCTTGTACATACCAAAAGGTTGATTGTACAAATCTTAGGCATTGAAACTTGTATTTGTATATATTTCTTAAAATAGGTGTATTGGGTTTTATGTGTTATTTTATCAGGTATAGTGTCATATTGCATACCTAAAAGGTACAATGTACTGGTCAAGTGTCACGTGATTTACCTGACGTGCTTGTCATATAGCTTTGAGTTGAATATATATATATATATATATATATATATATATATATATATATATATATATATATATATATTGCTGTGAGGAAGTATGTTGTGCATGAAAGGGAAGATGAGAAGATGTGAGCTTGATAATGCAGTTTGTGGATCCTCATTATTAAGACTCTGTGGATTTTCCATACATAATAGTGCAGATAGTAAAGTATTGCTTTTGTCTTGGTTTCCACAGGTGACCAGGGGGTTTTGGATCTCCCCCCTCACAAACTGATGTCAGTGTCTCTTTGGACTCTGATGATGATGGTGCCCAGGTGGGGTTGTTGGGGGTTGAATCTGTCCCAGAAGTTGACATTCCTCTTCAGCTCCCATTCTCAAGGCACACAGTCAGTATGTCCACACATACTCAGATCCTACAACCCAAAAATACTGGACAGGCATAGGGTGGAGACATTGAACAGGCCAATGTGGCCACTATGGCTTCAGTGAGTGTAGACACTTGCCATAGCCAGAAAGCTGGCAAGGTCCCACATAGGCAGATTGACAAGGGTGCTCATGGGAGGACTGCTGTCCATCCACCATCTGTTACAGGTGTCACATCACAGGTCAGTCAGCACATGTTTTGGGTCATCATGGAGCAGAAGCATGTTCTGAACAGAACACCAGAAGTATGCCTAGGGTTATGGCTGCAGCACATTCTGACATGTCTGACTGCCTCCACTGCACTGGGGACACTCTGTATCAGTTCACTGATGCAGTGGACAGAAGGTGGGCTGAGACAGTGTCTGTCTTGGACCACACATTGTCTGTGCTGGAACATATGGTTGGAGTTTGGTGTGAGACCTGTGGACATAGGTCAGCAACACCATCTGCTTAGAGTCCACATGGCCATGTACAGTTACACCCCAGTAGTGGCAGTACATCCAGTGCTACAGAGGGGAGTTTGCTGTCCACACCATGAAGTGGCAGGCCATGGGCACATGGTCCTGAGTGGTCCTGCGGGGGACACAGTCCCAGCAGACAGCAGTCACTGTCAGGTACTAGCACTGCATCTGACCTTGGACATGGTGGTGCCAGTGCAACTCCTGGCAGAGCCAGTTTCTGTGTTCTGGGCCAAAGACGGTGAACTGTCAACTCTACCATGTACTGTCCAAAGCTGTCCAACATACAAACATGTAGGCCAGCACTGAATTTGAATGTGTACACACACACACTCACATACCACTGTTACATGTAGGTCACCTACAGACACAGATGGCACTTCTCCATGGTCCATCTAACCCACTACCCTTCCTGATTCACAAACATGCTGTTAACTGTTTGGGTCTGCCTAGGCCTCCAGCACCCCCAAACATCACCCTGTGCAAGTGATCATACCTGTGCCACATCCCTGTCATCCTTCCCATTGATGCAGGAGAATGAAGTTATGTGTCTGATGCACAGGGTGGCTGTATTACTTGACATGTACTTGTGAAATGCAGTATTGTTTTGCCGTGCCACATGTAGTGGTCATCAACATACACTGAATGTTGGCATGTGTACGCAACATACTTTTGTTGATCTTATGTTGCATGATTTTGTACTGGTGGTATTGTTACACAATGACAGGTATGTTACAGACCTATGTTTCTGTTGCAGGAGTCTGAGGGGATAACCTATGGACACACAGCAACAGTGAAGCAGCACAGCATGGCATGGCAGCACAACAGAGATATGACATCAGCAAGGTACAGCAGTTTACTTGCATGGCTCCATAGGTTCACATCTGTATGACAGTATGCCAAGGACAATGGCAGTGGTCATCATACTCATGCATTCATAATTTGTTATAAAGTCTGCTACAGGGCAAAGTGTGACCTTGCTGGAGTGTATATGCTGCCAATCTGTAGGGACCACAGCAGATGGATGATTCACTGTAAGGACATTAACTTAGTACTACATGCTTGTTGGAGACATTTGTCTAGTAGACATAAACACACCCTTGAAACAGACCCTGCCTAATTCTACACAGAGCACCTCACTGCACCTCAGCATATGGCATCTGTTTGATTAGCCTGCAGCTGTCATCTCAACAAATGGCATCTGCCTGAGTCCCTCTTGGACTGGGCAATATGTGCTGGTCCTGTACCGAGAGGTATACAGATGTCTCTGATGGTGAGGGCTGTATGTCCATTATGATAGTTAAGCTCACATGTCCTATGGCTCTGTAACATGATGTACACTGCTGCAACAGCCTCACACACAAACATGGCCACATTCAGGCTAGCACCACTTCCACTCACTGTATGCAGGACATGCTAAGGCACACACATACTATAAGTTGTCTGTATGTAGATTAGGACACATACCTATGTACTGGTACACACTACAGATCACAGTACCTGATGTATGCAACACAATTCATGTCTGCTAGTACTATCAGTTTAGAACATATAATGCTTGTTGATATCAGCAAGCCCTGTTGTGGTCAATCATTTAGGGGGGACCACATCACCTGCTACACATAAAATGATGCAAAATCCTAACTATGCCAAGTTACAAAGGTTATCACACATATGTCATATGGATATACTCATGAACCATGTTGGGCAAACAGAGATTAGAACCTCTGTCTAGGCTTTTATACTACAGATCACAGTATTTATCATGTGTGTCATGACTTACACCTGATACTACACTGACAGCTGATAGTCTTAAGGTGGCTAACATCAATAGGCCTTGTAGAAAAGGACAGTTTGGAAGACAGCAGCAAGTTACGGTCCCAAAAAGTGCATGACCATTGCTGTTGGATAGCCCATGAGGGCATGCCCATTGTTTTACAGGGATACACACACACACACACACACACACACACACACACACATACATACACACATACACACACACACACACACACACACACACACACACACACACACACACACACACACACACACACACACACACACACGTGGGCTGCAGTGAGAATGGAACCCCTACCTATCTAGGCTTATTCATTATAGAACATAGTACTTATTGCATGCGCCACATGCTATGTTTGTTGTTTATGTGATTGCAGGCACAGTACTTGTACATTATACAAACTAGGCTTGTGTTGAACAGCATCTGTTGTCTGCAGAGTGATATTAGGTCATACTGTTATCTGCAACTAGTATCCAGGTAGAGAGATAACTGTTGTTATCCTAGCTATGTGTGTACAGTTATCAGTATGGCCATATGTCGCTGCTTGCAGTTAGGTGACACTGTGAGCAGGGACAATGCACCCTGTCCATATGTGCATTGACAGCATTTTACATTACACCACCTGCTCACTTGTGTTTGTCTACATGGTGACATCCAGCAGGCAGAGGGGTCTATAAGTAAGTGAATTATGTACTGCTGTGCCCTTAGTTTGGATCCTTTGAGCAACATTATTGCTGCATAATGGTGCAGTTTACTTATCATTATTAGGGTATGTCAGACAATGCAGACATCCACACACATACTTCTGTGTATAACAGGGATGTATATATACATATAGCTGTGTGTATGATATGTATATATGTTATGCAGATATATGTTGGGAGTCTATGTATCATTTTAATATATATAGCTATATATGTCATTATATATCTATGTGACACTATGCAGTGATAGGTATACTATGCATATGAGAGAAAGATACTGACAGACGGATATGTAAATGTATATGTCTGTATGTATAGACATTTATAAGTAACAGGTCATTTCAATGAAGGGGCCAACAGAATTGTGATCAGTTTTACTAAGTGTACAGGCATACCCAGTGGGACTGTCAGTATTTATAATATGACTCCAGGCCACACCTAGCTGTATCCCAGTCCGTGAGTTTGTATATTACAGACATTAAGATCTTCCCCTGTTTCTTCAGTACTGCACTTCACACAAAATATCCACAGCATTCCCCAGCTATCTGCTGTACTTAATATGTGACTGAGGCTGGTAATGTTACACCCCCAACATATTGACAGTCTGCATACGTCTCCACTGTGCTGATTTTCACAGAATGTCCAGAGTTTTGCCTCGTATCTTTGGTCTTTTCCTCACACATCTGTGGTCTCCTGGTGATTTATTGACTGTTGACATAAGTATGTTCTACAAACTACAGACAAACAATTGTGTGGCATACTTTATATCCATCAGAAAACATATACCACTGCACCACCTTTAATTCCAGCAACTGTCTAGGTTTATGTGACCAATATTTACAATCTGTCCCTATGTCTGCGCCTTTGTCTCCCCAGTCTTTCTGGTTTGTCCAGATGTTTTGCACTAAGATGTTGAGAGGTATGGCATTCTGTGAAAACACCAACATACTACTTCCTCACATGCAAAAGATGCGAGTAATTCCAGATTAGAACCATCAACACCATCACCCATGCTAACTTCCCTAGTTCACAGAGCCATACAGGTCGCTAGACAGAGAGGGGTCATTCATCATGCAGTCAACAGCATACTTATGTGCATTGTTATCCTGCGTGAAGAGAGACATACAATGTGTGAGCACTGTCTATGTTATAACCCTGGGATTGCCTGGTCCACTGATATACCATAGCTGATTTTCTGTTAAAGCAGTTATATGGGTGCACTGCTGTGTTGGAGGTGGGGGAACAACAGCACATGGTTAGTTTGGGTTGACAGTAGTCCAAATATCATGTGTGCCCACTGTTTAACATCTCCCTTGCCTGATGTTGTGAATATTCCAGTCATGAGGCCTAGTGAATATTAAGGAATGCATGCTATTGGACTGGGTATCAGTTGTCCCATGTGGATGTTAAATCTGGTCAAATGGTCCACTATATTTCCTTGCATAACAGAAGCAGATCCATACATATGATACCTTATTATAATAATCTTTATAATTAGTTTGTAGGTTAGAGACTTACTTGAGAATGCAGCAGTTGACAGAACTGTAGTTCAGGGCTGACTCTGTGTGATGCAAGTGTTACACAGCCGTACATGGATAGCTACAAGTTGTGTGGGTTTCCTGGCATCATCTATTTTATTATATGTATGTGAGTAGGAATACAGTGTCAGTCCCTAGGGCCCTAGGTTGTCAGTGAATGTGGTATGCATTTTCTCTTAGCCAATGCCAGGGTATATTGGGCACACCTACATCTCTCTACAGGGACATCATCAGGGAGCTCCTCCTCTGAGTCCTTCTGTGAGTGTGGATGTGGTGCCCTAGGCACTGGTGGAGGGCTGTGTATCTCAACCCTATGCTGATCCTGCTAAGGCTGCTTCTGCAGGATCATATCGTGCAGCATGGCACATACTGTGAACCTATGTGCACATGTGGCTGGAGAGTACTGCAGGGCTCCACCAGATATATTGAGGCACTGGAACTGTGACTTCATCAACCCAAACACACACTCTATGATGTTTCTAGTTTGTGTGTGTGCCTCATTATAGTGTTCTTCCATAGGTGTGTGTGCATTTCTGATGAGTGTCATCATCCACAGTTCCAGTGCATAGCCAGTATCCCCCACTAAATGGCCATGTGGGATGTCCCCCCCAACAAACATTTGTTACAGCTGTGATGTCTGCCAGATATGGGAGTCATGGCAGCTGCCAGAGGTGCCAGCACACACATTCATAATAATGCCCTGGGCATTGCATATGACCTGGCAGTTGATGGATTGGCACCCTTTGCAGTTGACAAAGATTCTACCCTCATCACTGAGTGGTGCCTGAGTGCAAGCTATGGCACCCAGTACTTCAGGGTACTGTGCTACATGGTGGATGTGCTGCATATTGCTGGCCTTCACCTCAGGGGAGGAGGGAAACATATATGTGCTCACTGGCATGTGGTAGCATGGCATCCAGGAACTGGTGGAGTATCCTGGATGCTGATGCTTGTGAGACACACATCATGTGCCCAGTTGGTCTTTTGGAAGGTATCTGTGGCTATTATCCTAAGGGCTGCACATACCTTTGTTTCCATTGGGATGAGTTCCCCTCTTTATCTCTGGGTCTCAGTTGAGGGTGACAGAGCTCAGTGAGTTCTTTTAGTATGTCCCTGTCCACCCTGTAGAGCTCTACAATCACCAGCTCATATAGCTCCTGGAAGGTTACCCTGGGACTGAACACTCCTTCTCTGCCTAGGCCTATTGTCAGCAGTAGCAGCAGCATTGACTCCAGCATCTAACACATACAAATGTAAAAGACCTGCAACAGCCCCTAGCATTCTTTTAGTTAAAATTTCTAAGTCTGTATTCCAGTGGTGCAGATTATGAGGGGGAAATCAGATTGCAGGGTGTATGCATACTTTATAGTACTCTACTATAGGTACTGCCTGTGTGATTGGCTACTTATGATGCATTGCACCTGCCTAGTATATCATTGACGTAATTTAAATAAAGCAATGATCCACACTAATTCATCATTGGCCTTTTAGATGCTCTGAGCACTGTGGCGCACCATGCAAATGTGCACCCCTTAGGTAAACAATGCTTAGCAGTCAGTGCACACACCCACAAACTTGCAACCTCAGCATAGCAGCACACCTCACAAACAGGAGCAGCTATGCTCTAATCAGCTCAAAAGTTAGTGGACACACCCTCTCCTTATGTCAGCTACCTCCTCTGTGGACAACAACATGGTTCTCTGCCTACACGGAAGGGATCTATGAATACGATTACTCCATTATGCTATTCAGTAACTCCACCTCATTTGCACAGGGATCCATGCACACAGCCTGGATACTACATGCTTCCACGCCCTACCACATTAGCAACAGCACCAGTGCTCCATTGTAGATACTGCATACAGGGTCCTCTAATACATTTTTGTCTCAAGATGTTAATATTTGATTTTTCCACTTTTTTTATAAGGCATGTTTGTGCACTGTGGTACACCACACAAACATGCCAAGATTGTTAAAAAAATGTATCTTAACATATTTACTGTAACTTTTTTTCTGTCTATCTACCTACATTTTTATAGCCCTTTTTGTCTGTCTACAGTCCTGTACATGGACCTTCTCCATGTATACTACAGACACTAACATGGGGTCTGCAGGTCTGCCTATCTGCTGCTGGATCACTCTACCTGCCTCATTTGCATGAGATTCACCTGCTTGTGAGGTGATTTGTATGCCATGGAAGTTTCCATGTCGGCAAGCTTCTGAGCGCCGTTCAGCAGCCCTTACTGAATCTAATGTTAACAGTGCAGCACAATGCCTACACAGAAAAAACATATAAACTTTGTTAAATTCCCCCCTTAAACTTTTTTATTTAACAAGCCATCATGGTGTAACCCTCTACGAACAAAGTCAATCTTATGATAGGCTAAATGAATTTCATTCTTAGATACTATAATGTACTTAGGAGTATCACTAAGAATTTCCATCATTTTATCAGTATAAATAATACTATCCATAAGTTTCCTTGAATATATCTTAGTATTTTTTCTCTTCCACAGTCAAATTCGACAAACTTATTTTTAGTAAGCCCTTTCCTATTGTGATGCTCCAAAACTATTTCCAGGTTCTTTAATTGTGGAAGTAAAGGGGGTCATAGGTGCTTTTCTTATATAACTCAGTAAGACGTCCTGTTCGATTCTCAGCTAGAGTGTCTTCTGTGTGGAGACATGCATGAATGGGTGTACCTTGGTTGAAGGTTGTGCATCAGGGCCGGCAACTCGGCACATAAAAATCTACTGCCAATCATTAGCGGACCGGAGTTCCACTGTGGCGACCCCTAACCAGGAAAAGCCAAAAGACACAACGGCAACAACCCTCTGTTTCAGAGTATTTGTTCCCAGGAAACAATATTACAAAATTCTTCCTGAAAAAAGCTTTAAATCTATCAATATTTTACTGATGTCACCCTTCCTTCTAGGGGCAAAAGTAAACCCCTTAGAAAACAATTTAAAATAAAAATCAGTGACCGCCTCTGAACTGTAATTATAAATATTGTAGCTGCCTTTCACATATTTAACCATTTTTAATTATTTGATGATCACCTGTTATTCATTTCTCTCCCTCCCCTGTTGGGCCAATGGTAATAACTGGGCAGAGAACAGTTCTGAATACGTTCAGACCTCCTCACGGGGGATATTCAAAAGGGTCATCCAAATGCATTGACCTATCATTTCTAGTATTATTCTGTTCAATCCCCTCTTTCCCATTAATCACTTGTCTGTCTAACATTGGTTCTTTCCTAGTCCATCTTTCTTCAAAAGAAAGTGCCTTTATTGGTTTGGGGTATGCTCTCCTTTCCCCATATTCTATATTGTTCCTTTCTAATTTCTTAGCTTTCTTTTTTATCTTGTTTCAACACTTTTCATCTATGCTGGCCATAATATCATAATACTTTTTCTTTTCTTTATCAACAGTAAAAAGCAAATCATTTACAATTCATTTCTTTATCAACAGTAAAAAGCAAATCATTCACAATCCAAGTGTTAACCTCTTGTAGTTTCTTATATAAAAAATGAGATTTATGTCATTCTCTTTAATAATAGCTTCAATTATTTCTAGCCCACATGCATCAAATATTTTCAAAAGTTCAGCATGATACTCATTGTCCTTCATTACATTGTTAGGATACTTAAACACTCTTAAGCCTTTAGGCACTATACATTTCTTTACACACTGTCTTAAATAAGCATTTTCAACCAACAGTGTCATATATTTCAACATAATTTCATGACAAAACACAAATTTGAACCATAAGCCTGTCCATTTGCAATAACCATATCTGCAGAATTCTCTAAATTGTCATCAGAGGAACTATAATTTATGTTTAACCCATCAGATACTGGTATGTTGTTAACATAATGACAAATCTTATTAGATCCATGAAAAGTGTGGTAATTACAGTCTCTTTTTTGAAATGTCCTTCTCAAAAAGTCACCATTTGTTTCTCTTTGGACTCCATTCCTTCCAGGCATACAGTCAAAAGGTTAGAAAAAGGCTGAGATCCTGAAAAAATGCACCTCCTTCATTCTCTGTTTCTCGTCCAGTATCTTGAGAATCAATTGCTTCCCTCTCACTCTCCTACCTCTCTTTCCTGATTGGTATCAAATGTTTTTGGCCACCAGATGGAAGTAAAGTGAGATTAACAATTTGCTGATTTAAATGCAGAAAACTTTTTTAAGTTTTTAAGTTATTTATATAAAATTCTTTATATGTGAAAATGTTAACATTTATAAATGTACATGCTTTTCATTTCATATACAGGATGCAGCATTTATTTATAGAATTTTTTATACAGAAGAAGTACTGTGATCATTTTTTAAATCTGTAACTTGTTTTAATGCATGTTTTGACTATTACTGGATGGTGTATAATAGTTAGGTGGATTTTTTTTGATATATAAAGGCAATCATTTTATGTGGAATTGTATCTGAAGAAGTCTTGAAACAAAACCATAGTGATTCAGTTAAAGCATTTTTTTGGCTATTCTTTTAATAAATTGCTTATTTTGCACTGGACACACTGCTTCACAAGTGATTTTGTATTTTACTATTTTTTTTTCTCTCCAGCTTGAATACAGAAGTGCATTAGACAGCTTCTGTGAGAATAAAATGCTCCATAAATACAACTTTTTTTCATGTCACAAGACCTTTTCAGCTCCTTTAGCAGCTTATCACCCTTTTTTCAAAATTCAGTTGTTAATTATTGGCATGTAATTAATATCTCTAAGCTTTTTCACATGCACCAGAAAGACAACCTCCCATAAAATAGATTATATCGCTCTTAAATATAATTATCTTAGTGATCTCCACACCTTAGGGATAAGTCGTGTATTATTCTACTGGAATTCTATTCAGTTTATTAATTTTGATTAAAAGGCTTGTATGCATATTTAATGAATAGATATATGATTACACTGTGCATCACTCTCTTCCAGTTCAGTTTAATAGGATAAACATCCTAATATCTCGTTGAGTCATGGATTTAAACATGGCTGTTCCAGCAGTCATTTAGACAACCTCCATAAGGTGCATATTATTAATCTCTTTGTCATTCCCCTAATAGTCACCCCTCTTCCAAACTTCACTTTCTGACTCTGGGACTGTAGTAGTCATATTATTGTTCCTTGTTATGTTACCACTGTCCATTAGCAATACCTTTTAAAAGGCCACAGCAGAAACCCCATCTGTTTCCATTTCCTCTGTACTTCCCATGTCCTTCCCTGTGTCTTATTTGCTTTTTCATCTTTAGAATTATTGGTGTGTGTACTGTGAAATCTGTGAACCTGTGCTATTTGTGAGAAGCTTCCTAGCTTCCTCATGTGTACATTTTGCCCTTTGATGGGTCAGATCTCCTCTCGTTTACTCTTCTTTCACTTATCTGCTTAAGCCACATTCCTGTTTTTTTAACTCAATGATCACTCAGACTTCAGTCTAACCCATCTCACCTTCCATCCTGGGAAACATAAGTTAGTTCTCCTATCTGATTCTTGACGGTATTTTGATGTTCTGTCTTTTCTCACCATCTGTCCTTTCTAATTTGCATGAAAGTTTAAGACTAGCTTATGCTTCCTTGCTCCATCTGCTTCCTTTCCTCCATCACCAACTGTTGTTTATTCTTTCTCTCTCTCACTGTCTTCCTTCTCTGATCTACTTTAATACCTTAAATCTCGCCCTGCCTTCTGTTTTTCATCTGCCTGTCCTTTTCTGCCCACATCTTTTACCGGTCCACCTTCAGTTTTGAGCTGCTTCTCTTTAATCTGATATCCTCATATTCTTAATTATCTTGCATTCTCCTATGTCCCATCTCTACTCTGCTTCCTAGTTTCTGTTTTCTTCCACATGCCTCCTCCCACAATATCTGTCTTGCTCTATTATCTCCCCATATCTCTGTCTACAGCTTACTGATGTGCTAAGAGCTCCTCCATGTATCCCCTTTACCTAAATTCCTTCAAATCCTAACCATCATACAGGATCTATACCTATTTCCGTCTCCCAGGTCCTTATGTCCTGCTGCAAGTCTTATCTATACCACTAGACTCATTTCAGTCCCTAAGCCCACCAACAGCTTTTTTTTAAATCTTTTGTTTTCTCTATTTGAATACTGTCTATACTGGCTGATTTCAGTTTAGTGATTTATGATCTGTTATTGCTTCCTCTGGGCCAGCAACCATTTCTAACATCTCTTTACTAAACCGTCTGTCTCCTCCGTCTACCTGGCTCTTTTGTATTCTTCTTTAAACCTTGTCCTGTTACTCTAACTTCATTCAAAGTATGTTACTATTGTTGTCAATAAGCCTCAGAGAGGAGAATATTATTCATGCAGTTGTAGTTACCCACATATAGAAGCAACTCTAGATGTAGTACAAACTGAATAGCTACATTAAGCATCTTAGGCTAAACTAATGAGAAACTACTTGTTTGATGCTAAGCATGAAACCTTGTCCAGGAAACATTTGTTCCTGAAACTTAAAGCCTTCCCCTCAGGGACTTAAATTGATACATACTCTAGGGATAGGCATCAGTCTAGCATATTCAAGTTACTGAAAACAAAAGGAATTACTACACATAAGAAATGCTTACATTGTTTAAGTGATATTCAAAAATGTTAAGGATTATCTTTGGGCATATTGGGTATCTGGTTTCCTCCCAGTCCCTCCCCCAAAAGAAAATGGAAAATTGACTATTGTAAACTCTTTGTCCTCTATCTGTCTGTCTATCTATCTTTCTAAATACATTGAGTCGGCACATTAAAGTAGTTTAATTTCCTATCAATGATATGCAAAATATGTTCACCTCACCCTACACATATATAAGTCTCCCATCAATTGACTGCATGACAGAAAAAAATAAGGTCATAACATATGAAAGATAACACATGTTGAATTGAGCACCATACAAATTTTATTGCCTAATGAGAATCTTAAGGGACTCGCCAGTTAGGCACATATCTCACAATATCCTTGAATTTATTCAGCACACAAGCTTATACATCAGCCATGCTTTGCTTTTGTGCGTACTCCATTTGCCAGATTTGTAAAACAATGCTTTTCCTGTTGATAATTTTCCAGATCGCCTAAATAAAGAAACAAACAGAAAAAAATGCATACCTCCTGGTCAAGCTGTATGACTAAGCTTGTTAATATAATTAAAGTAAATATAAATTACAGGATATGATTAATATGTAAGTAAAGCAGAGCTGACACAGTTTAATATGTCAATAGCTGGTGACACATTAGTACTATTTTAGTATTCATAAGTAAAATCATTTTTCTAATTGCTGTCTGCATTACTCAAGCTCATTCATGCAAATCAAGAAACATATAACTTTAAAGCAGATAACTAATTTTCAAGAATGAAGTATTTAGTTACTACATGATGTTGTATGCATACTTATTATATGATTAGTTGACCGTGTCAGGGCTAGGCACACAGTGATCTTAACATTAGCTCTACATGACTGCCACTGGTGGAGAGACACCCTGAACCCATGTGCAAAAATGGAGTAAAAAGGGGCTTGTGGAAGGATGGACAGTGATATCATATAGGAATACAGTTACTTTCTGTTTAATTTTTCAGAATGTGTAAATGTGTCATTACTATATGTAGCAAAGCATTGTTCAATGCAAGATAACAATTTGGTTGCTTGAAAATAAGAATATTCTGTTTTGCATCATATGGTTTGCGTTCTCCGTTACATCAGTGTACCTATACCAAACCCTGTAATCAACCCTGGATCCAAAAATAGTGGGTAATGTTATGATTATTGTTATTATTATTATTGTTATTACTATTATTATTATTATTATGTATCCCAGTACCTTCTCCTTATGATAAATCCATGTCACTTTAAATATATTTTATGTGGGCATGAGGCATATCCTGAAGCATACTACATTATTTCTATTAGATGGAATGCTGGCAAGGTTTATAAACTAGCCATATTAATTTATTAAGACTGAAAATGCACAAGTCTAAATAAAATGTGTCTGGTCGGGGAAATACTCAAGTCTATTTTAAGTTAACATTTCTGAATGTAGAAATCTGGTCGGCAAATGGCATATGTCTTATGAAGATTTGTGCAGATAAAAGGTAATGAGCCTAGAGGTTGCTGAGTAGATAAATGACCAACAAACAAACTGTAACAGCTTATCCACTGAAATGCACTGAGATAAATGGGAAGGGGCTATGTCTAATTGCAAAGCAAACAGCATAGCAAATTGGATGTTCATGCTGTGAAAAATTAATTTTGACTTTACCAATTTTCTTCATCACTAACAATGAGAAAATGTTACATAAATCATGGTCAGAATTACTTTTTAGTGGAAGAAAATATTCTCCTTCTAAACAGGTGGAACAGAAAGCAAATAGTTGATTTTTTCCATGTCTTGGATCTCATAAATAAAGGAGCTGGGTGACTTGTGATTACTTAAGTTAGAGATGTGACTTTCTGGTAGACATGCTTATGTTCGCCAGACTTGCAAACCCAGTATTCATTTCTGTATATATTATTAATTTTTGGAAATGACAGTTTCACATATGCATATATCACATAGTTTCATTTATGCTATTTTAAGGTTGCAGATGGGGCTGTATTTGAATGAGCTAATGCATCACCCAGTTTAGCTCATGTTTTAGCACTGCAATTTATGTTTGGAATGGATTCCAGGGTTAAGTATTTCCACCTACTTAATAATTCCATCGTTTCTCTGTGTGGCAGAAACAGTGAGTGCTCCAGATTTATATAACATTTATCAAAGCAGTTTTACAGTGATGCAGTACACTCTGCACCCAAGTGAGTACAGCAGTGCAGACCTACATATCAGTGCCAGCTGAGAAGAAGAGGAGCGTGTATGCTGTCACATACATTTACTATATTCTGTTGACTTGCTAGATGACTCGAGTTCAGAAATGGCGCTCAACAAATGTCACTACAGCTATTAGAAATTGCTTTGTATACTTAATAGTTATCAAGGATAAAACAATATAATACAATACATCACTGAAGAATGTGCTTCCAAATGTAGAAAATGTCCGTATAAATCATTGATTTCTAAAATGCATGATCATCTCAGACATGCATGTGTTAATTCACTTTCAGATAAAATGTCAGTAGGCAGATATGTTTGTATCTCACTCTAAAAAGTACCAATAAAGCAAAGCAGATCCACAACCTGGAAGCGGGCTCTGGAAGCCCAGAATGAAAAGTTGATGAAATGCTGATATTCCTTCTTCCGCAAGGCAGAAAATGAAAGGCTGCAACTTACATAAAACTTTCTTGCTTTAATAACAAACAAAAATTTCCTCAAGCGCTTTCGCTCAGCCTGGTGCTGAGCTTTTTCAAGATACAATAAAATCAAGCTGGTTGTTCTTTATATACATAGTCAAAACTTGACCAATAATTCAATTAGTAAAAGAGAAGGTCTAATTAACCCTTCAAATTACTTGCTGGTACAAAACCTGCTTGCAGGCAAACCATTACTAAGCACAACTCACTGCAATGTCCAACAAAGTATATGCATAAACTTAATAATCAATTGTTGGTGTACACACAGATTGCCATAAAAATATACAGTGTTAAAAATATGCAATATTAAAACTATGCAATGTTAAAACAATATTCAAAAGCCAATACTATATACATACTAGTGTGTTAAAAATGTTTAAATGTGCTGTTTATTCAGCAAAATTTTTATTTCTGTATGTAAACCCTGAAGACCCTGGAAAACCGAAAATTCATAATTTAGCCTTCCTTAACCTCAGGACGCTGCTAATGCTGCAAGCGTCATTGAGCCCTGGTCGCCTTCCTGCATCTAGTCTTAGCTGCCATAATAACTCTTTATATTCTAAAAGAGACCCCAGTCCCCTTTCATCCAACCTTAGCTGTTCTAAAATAATGAATTTAATTTCCATGTTGGGACAAAAAAGGGAATGTCTATAAAAAGCATTAGTTTCCTTTTTCTTAATTATATCGTACTGATGCTCATAAATACGTCTTCTGAGGGTTCTTTCAGTCTTTCCTATGCAGTAACTTTTACATCTAGTACATAAACCTAAATAAACAATAAATTTGGCATTGCAATTATAATGGCCAATTGGTTGATAAAGGAATTTTCTTGATGGTAAATATAACCTATGTCCATTGAATATAGCCGGGCATTGCTTGCACATTCCACATTTGTATGTGCCTTCTTTTTTATTATCACTACTTGCCATTGGTTTGTTCTGATTCATCTCTAGCATTTCTTTTAAATTGGTACCCCTACGTCTAATGAATCTAGGAAACTCTGGAATCATATTACCCAGCCTATCGTCCAGTCTTGGGATCGGCCAGTATTTCTTTACACTGTTTTCCGCAACCTCATAATCAATACTAAAAGTATGGATGTATCCTTTTTGTTCCTTATTCTGCAGGCTACTACCGACTTGGCATATTGATGTGCCCGTAGTGTCTAGCAGAGGTGGATATTTTGTTTCCCTGCACCTAATAATCTCTGTTGCTAGCTCTTCAACAAGAAGGCTTGGATACCCTCTTTCAAAGAATCTTTCTTTTAGGAACCTAATTTCCTCCATAAACACCTGCTTTGTTTTGCACATTCTGGAGGCACGGATAAATTGCCCCTTGACTATGCCTCTTTTTTGATATTCAGGGTGGTAACTTTTAAAATGCAAAAAAGCATTTGAATAGGTGGGCTTCCTAAACGCACTTGATATGAACCTATTGTTAACTTTATCTTTAACCAAGTGCACATCCAAATAATTCAAGCTGTCAAAACTCAATGAGTGTGTAAAGGTTAGAAAAGAAGTAGTGCTGTTGATGTAATGAAAAAATTCCTCCATATTTGCCCTAGTACCACTCCATACAAGACAAATGTCGTCAAGAAATCTGACATAATGATTGATGTACTGTGCCCACTCTGTGCCAAAAATATATGTGTTTTCTCATTTATGCAACACTATGTTTGCATAAACTGTGGCACAGGCCGCCCCCATTGCAACACCTGATTTTTGCCTGTAGAAATGACTGTTGAAACAAATGAAATTATTTTCCAGGATTAGTTCCATTAACTCCACCAACAAGTTTGTGGTGTTGGAAGTTAGTGATGTTTTAGTTAAAGAGGCGAAACTTACTTCCAACACCACAAACTTGTTGGTGGAGTTAATGGAACTAATCCTGGAAAATAATTTAATTTGTTTCAACAGTCATTTCTACAGGCAAAAATCAGGTGTTGCAATGGCCTGTGCCAGTTTTTGCAAACATAGTGTTGCATAAATGGGAAAACACATATATTTTGGCACAGAGTGGGCACAGTACATCAAGCATTATGTCAGATTTCTTAACGACATTTGTCTTGTATGAGTGGTACTAGGGCAAATATGGGAGGAATTTTTCATTACATCAACAGCACTACTTTTCTAACCTTTACACATTCATTGAGTTTTGACAGCTTGAATTATTTGGTGCACTTGGTTAAAGATAAAGTTAACAATAGGTTCATATCAAGTGTGTTTAGGAAGCCCACCTATTCAAATGCTTTTTTGCATTTTAAAAGTAACCACCCTGAATATCAAAAAAGAGGCATAGTCAAGGGGCAATTTATCCGTGCCTCCAGAATGTGCAACACAAAGCAGGTGTTTATGGAGGAAATTAGATTCCTAAAAGAAAGATTCTTTGAAAGAGGGTATCCAAGCCTTCTTGTTGAAGAGCTAGCAACAGAGATTATTAGGTACAGGGAAACAAAATATCCACCTCTCCTAGACACTACGGGCACATCAATATGCCAAGTGGGTAGTAGCCTGCAGAATAAGGAACAAAAAGGATACATCCATACTTTTAGTATTGATTATGAGGTTGTGGAAAACAGTGTAAAGAAATACTGGCCGATCCTAAGACTGGACGATAGGTTGGGTAATATGATTCCAGAGTTTCCTAGATTCATTAGACGTAGGGGTACCAATTTAAAAGAAATGTTAGAGATGAATCAGAACAAACCAATGGCAAGTAGTGATAATAAAAAAAAAAGGCACATACAAATGTGGAATGTGCAAGCAATGCCCGGCTATATTCAATGGACATAGGTTCTATTTACCATCAAGAAAATTCCTTTATCAACCAATTGGCCATTATAATTGCAATGCCAAATTTATTGTTTATTTAGGTTTATGTACTAGATGTAAAAGTTTCTACATAGGAAAGACTGAAAGAACCCTCAGAAGACGTATTTATGAGCATCAGTACGATATAATTAAGAAAAAGGAAACTAATGCTTTTTATAGACATTCCTTTTGTCCCAACATGAAAATTAAATTCATTATTTTAGAACAGCTAAGGTTGGATGAAAGGGGGGGGGGGACTGGGGGTCTCTTTTAGAATATAAAGAGTTATTATAGCAGCTAAGACTAGATGCTGGAAGGCGACCAAGGCTCAATGACGCTTGCAGCATTAGCAGCGTCCTGAGGTTAAGGAAGGCTAAATTATGAATTCTTCGGTTTCCAGGGTCCTCAGGGTTTACATACAGAAATAAAAATTTTGCTGAATAAAC
This sequence comes from Protopterus annectens, assembly GCF_019279795.1. Classification (NCBI taxonomy): domain Eukaryota; kingdom Metazoa; phylum Chordata; order Ceratodontiformes; family Protopteridae; genus Protopterus; species Protopterus annectens. The sequence continues at coordinate 511,903,633 of NC_056744.1, forward strand.
AGCACATTTAAACATTTTTAACACACTAGTATGTATATAGTATTGGCTTTTGAATATTGTTTTAACATTGCATAGTTTTAATATTGCATATTTTTAACACTGTATATTTTATGGCAATCTGTGTGTACACCAACAATTGATTATTAAGTTTATGCATATACTTTGTTGGACATTGCAGTGAGTTGTGCTTAGTAATGGTTTGCCTGCAAGCAGGTTTTGTACCAGCAAGTAATTTGAAGGGTTAATTAGACCTTCTCTTTACTAATTGAATTATTGGTCAAGTTTGACTATGTATATAAAGAACAACCAGCTTGAGTTTATTGTATCTTGAAAAGCTCAGCACCAGGCTGAGCGGCGCTTGAGGAGATTTTGTTTGTTATTAAAGCAAGAAAGTTTTATGTAAGTTGCAGCCTTTCATTTTCGCTGGAAGAAGAATCAGCATTTTATCAACTTTTCATTCTGGGCTTCCAGAGCTAGCTTCCAGGTTGTGGATCTGCTTTGCTTTATTGGTGCTTTTCACTTGTTCTTGGTTCACTCTAAAAAGTGTTGCAAATAAAAATGTTCTGAATGACTGGCCATCATCCAGTGCATTTCAGAGATCCACAATTATGTATCGAACCTTTTAACTCACAAGTGTCAGCCTATTAAAAAGCCAGAAACATAACTTGGTGGCAATCCAGACTATAAGTGTGGCTAATTGACTGTTTTTTTTTTTTTATTGCTGTTTACTGAATACACCTTAAACAGAACAAGAGTTACCAGGTATTAATTGAAATGTGTTAAAACTAACTATGGTAGAAAAAATGGACGTCCTTATACTGTTAAGAATTGTAAGTAATGTATTCTAATAGGTTTATCATATTCTACAGGAAGAACATTTTATTTTAAGTTTACCATCTTCAGAAAATAGCATATGATTATTATTATTATTTTTTTTTTGTTATTAAACAGAGTAGCTCAGAATTTAAGGGCATTTCTGAATCCTTAAAAAACTAACAGATTTATATATATTTTTAACTAGGAAAAATATTAATGAAAAAAGCTTACACCACTTTTGTACATTTCATAAAGGGTTAAAGGATAACTATTAAACTATAGATAAAGTATAATTAATGAATTGTATAAGCAATTACATACTAATGAACATAATAAATAACCTGTTTAAATAAACTGTTTATATCTGCATATGCAAAATTAAAAATGAACATTAAAAAATAAGTATTATATTACTAGAGGTCTGTAAATGTAATATGTAAATATTTAGCATACATTAGAAATAATCTAAACTATTACTGCAGATTGTGAATTTCAAAGGCTTGGTTGTCGTTGGTCATTCTCTTAACTTCTGAAAGTGTTTTGAAAGCAACTAAAAAAACTAAGAGGTTAAGCATGAGGAAAATCTCATTCTGTTTTGTCATCTAACACCTTTTGGGGCTACATTGCTACCTAGAGCTAAAATGTGTCAACATGAGAGCCCTCCTGGCTGAATGGCTATTGTGTAAAGAGTTCTTTGCTGTATAACACCATTTTTAAATTTTCTGCTATATGTTTTTTTAATTTTTCATCTAATAAACAGGCATTAAAGGAAAATTGTTCTAATTGTTTTAGCCAATTTTCCCAGTAATTCTCTTTCCAGCTACAATGTTGATGTAGCATTCTGCTTGCAGCTACAATGTTGATGTAGCATTCTGATTGCAGCTACAATGTTGATGTAGCATTCTGTTTGCAGCTACAATGTTGATGTAGCTCAGCTACCCTTTGGGTAGATGTCAGCAAACGTGCTTTCTCATTGATTACTTTCTGAAAAGCCATTTAAATGTTTAAGCCATCAGCATAGGTTCAATGTTCATAGGTGGTTACTAGATCAAGGCAAGAGCCTTTACAAGCCTAGTCAATAATACCCAGGATATGGCAATATTATATTTTAATTCCCCAGATATGGGATGGGGCACTATCAGGGTGATGGGTCTTTGGGTGTTGGAGTCCTGAGTAATTTTACAGACTGCATCTGCTAGTACCCCAGGAATGAATTTATAATTCTCCATCCATTTGTCCAGATTCTTTTTGAAAATAGTGAGGATGGACTTTGTTTTACAAAGATGGGAATTTTCTTCCATAGACGTGGTAGCCTTTGGCATATGAATTTGTCCATAAAGTAAGTACTGTTAGAGTTACAAATATGGTTCAGGTCCATGGAACATGTAACCCTTGTATAATTTTTCTTATGAATATGTAACATTTTCATCAGGGTTGGATCAGAGAATGCCTTGTAGGTGAGGCATAAGTCACCTCTCAATAACCTATATGAGATGGAGTAATGGGATAGAGCCTTTATTCGGTCCACATAAGACATGCGTCTTATGCTTTGTATTTTTTTACTGAGAAACCTCTTGGGCCACTCCATTTGGTGTAAATGTCATTTTAGATACATGTAGAAGGGAACACTGTACTCAATTATGAGCCTGATGACCCTGATATTAGGCGATTTCAATTACCCTACCATTAACTGGGAAAACTACTCAAGTACAAACGTCCAGGTCCAGCGCTTCCTGGAATGTATCACCTCAAATGCCTTGGATCAGCTGGTAAACTCCCCTACCAGATGTGAAAACATATTGGACCTGGTCATCACCAACATGGGCAACAGGTGTTCCTCACCGGAGGTCAACCTGTCACTGGTTAGATCAGACCATAAACTAATCACTCTGTATGTCCACACCACATCACCACTTCCAACCAAGGAAACCACAGTAAAACACTTTTCTATAGCAAACTTCACCTTACTTAAGACAGAGGTGGTAAGTTTCACAGCCCCCACACTAAAGGATAACAGTGTCCAAGATGCAGGAACCTTTACAAATGCACTCTATGAGCACCTACAAGGATGCATGGATGCATGGATCGTGCCAGTTTGGTGGACCTCAGCCATAAACAGGCTATATAATAGAAGGAGGAAACTAGTTCAGCACTGCAATTTATGTTTGGAATGGATTCAGGGTTAAGTATTTCCACCTACTTAATAATTCCATCGTTTCTCTGTGTGGCAGAAACAGTGAGTGCTCCAGATTTATATAACATTTATCAAAGCAGTTTTACAGTGATGCAGTACACTCTGCACCCAAGTGAGTACAGCAGTGCAGACCTACATATCAGTGCCAGCTGAGAAGAAGAGGAGCGTGTATGCTGTCACATACATTTACTATATTCTGTTGACTTGCTAGATGACTCGAGTTCAGAAATGGCGCTCAACAAATGTCACTACAGCTATTAGAAATTGCTTTGTATACTTAATAGTTATCAAGGATAAAACAATATAATACAATACATCACTGAAGAATGTGCTTCCAAATGTAGAAAATGTCGTATAAATCATTGATTTCTAAAATGCATGATCATCTCAGACATGCATGTGTTAATTCACTTTCAGATAAAATGTCAGTAGGCAGATATGTTTGTATCTCACTCTAAAAAGTACCAATAAAGCAAAGCAGATCCACAACCTAGGCGGGCTCTGGAAGCCCAGAATGAAAAGTTGATGAAATGCTGATATTCCTTCTTCATAAGGCAGAAATGAAAGGCTGCAACTTACATAAAACTTTCTTGCTTTAATAACAAACAAAAATTTCCTCAGCGCTTGCTCAGCCTGGTGCTGAGCTTTTCAAGATACAATAAAATCAAGCTGGTTGTTCTTTATATACATAGTCAAAACTTGACCAATAATTCAATTAGTAAAAGAGAAGGTCTAATTAACCCTTCAAATTACTTGCTGGTACAAAACCTGCTTGCAGGCAAACCATTACTAAGCACAACTCACTGCAATGTCCAACAAAGTATATGCATAAACTTAATAATCAATTGTTGGTGTACACACAGATTGCCATAAAAATATACAGTGTTAAAAATATGCAATATTAAAACTATGCAATGTTAAAACAATATTCAAAAGCCAATACTATATACATACTAGTGTGTTAAAAATGTTTAAATGTGCTGTTTATTCAGCAAAATTTTTATTTCTGTATGTAAACCCTGAAGACCCTGGAAAACCGAAAATTCATAATTTAGCCTTCCTTAACCTCAGGACGCTGCTAATGCTGCAAGCGTCATTGAGCCCTGGTCGCCTTCCTGCATCTAGTCTTAGCTGCCATAATAACTCTTTATATTCTAAAAGAGACCCCCAGTCCCCCCCCCCCCTTTCATCCAACCTTAGCTGTTCTAAAATAATGAATTTAATTTCCATGTTGGGACAAAAAAGGGAATGTCTATAAAAAGCATTAGTTTCCTTTTCTTAATTATATCGTACTGATGCTCATAAATACGTCTTCTGAGGGTTCTTTCAGTCTTTCCTATGCAGTAACTTTTACATCTAGTACATAAACCTAAATAAACAATAAATTCGGCATTGCAATTATAATGGCCAATTGGTTGATAAAGGAATTTTCTTGATGGTAAATATAACCTATGTCCATTGAATATAGCCGGGCATTGCTTGCACATTCCACATTTGTATGTGCCTTCTTTTTTATTATCACTACTTGCCATTGGTTTGTTCTGATTCATCTCTAGCATTTCTTTTAAATTGGTACCCCTACGTCTAATGAATCTAGGAAACTCTGGAATCATATTACCCAGCCTATCGTCCAGTCTTGGGATCGGCCAGTATTTCTTTACACTGTTTTCCGCAACCTCATAATCAATACTAAAAGTATGGATGTATCCTTTTTGTTCCTTATTCTGCAGGCTACTACCGACTTGGCATATTGATGTGCCCGTAGTGTCTAGCAGAGGTGGATATTTTGTTTCCCTGCACCTAATAATCTCTGTTGCTAGCTCTTCAACAAGAAGGCTTGGATACCCTCTTTCAAAGAATCTTTCTTTTAGGAACCTAATTTCCTCCATAAACACCTGCTTTGTTTTGCACATTCTGGAGGCACGGATAAATTGCCTTGACTATGCCTCTTTTTTGATATTCAGGGTGGTAACTTTTAAAATGCAAAAAAGCATTTGAATAGGTGGGCTTCCTAAACGCACTTGATATGAACCTATTGTTAACTTTATCTTTAACCAAGTGCACATCCAAATAATTCAAGCTGTCAAAACTCAATGAGTGTGTAAAGGTTAGAAAAGAAGTAGTGCTGTTGATGTAATGAAAAAATTCCTCCATATTTGCCCTAGTACCACTCCATACAAGACAAATGTCGTCAAGAAATCTGACATAATGATTGATGTACTGTGCCCACTCTGTGCCAAAAATATATGTGTTTTCTCATTTATGCAACACTATGTTTGCATAAACTGTGGCACAGGCCGCCCCCATTGCAACACCTGATTTTTGCCTGTAGAAATGACTGTTGAAACAAATGAAATTATTTTCCAGGATTAGTTCCATTAACTCCACCAACAAGTTTGTGGTGTTGGAAGTTAGTGATGTTTTAGTTAAAGAGGCGAAACTTACTTCCAACACCACAAACTTGGGGACGCAGATAGATAGTAATCTTTACTATTACAATCATATTGCCAAAGTAGTTAGGAAATCCTTCTATGTAGCCCATCGAATTACTAAAGGGTTTGCATCTAGAAATAAAGAGGTTATAGTGCCCCTCTACTCATCACTCATCAGACCCATCATAGAGTACAATGCCCCATTTGGGATGTACCTCACAAGACACTTCCAACAGCTGGAAAGACCACAAAAGTACCTCACCAAGAGGATTACTAGCCTCAAACATATGTCCTATGCAGCCCGACTGGAAAAACTCCAGCTGTACTCAGTCGCATATCGCTTACTCAGAGGTGATCTCTGCCTGACTTACAAAGCCATATCCAACTCAGAATTGATGGACATGCTCCACCTAAAGAAATCCAAGTCACTGCGAGCCACTCACTCTAGTGAGCTAAACCTCTCCACAACAATAAATAGAACATAATAATATGCAACAAAAACAAAAAACAAGGCAGTAAAATAGAACATGCTGGAGGGATAGATTCCTGTCACAGAGACTCACCATGCTTTGGAACAAAATTCCTAACTACATTAGGCAGATCCCCTCACTAACACTCTTCAAGAGAAACCTTGATGAGTGGATGGGTAACAGAAAATACATCCCTGGGATCACTTCATTGGCTCTTCTTGACAGAGTCTCAGTTAATTAATCAATGGGCGTAGCTGACACACTCTGGCTAGACTTATAAATGCCCTCGGGCAGATAGCCTAGTACCTACCTATGAACCTATTAACCTATGAATACAATGGTACTGTGACTTCCTTTGACCCTCATGCCTTTATTATAAGTTGAGCCGCACAAAAGGATTTCCTCACTGCCATGGCTAGCCAGTGGTTGAAGTTTAGGTTACTCTATCTGTGTTTCTAGGTCCCTCAACACTGGGTCTACTTTTAGGGGTGTGCTATTAATTATAATTTGCAGAGATATATTATTTACTGAAGGGTATGATTATGCACTTTTTAGCATTTAATCTCAGACCATGGTTTTGGCACTAATTTGTCATTTTTAGGCCAGTTTGTAAGATGACAGCATCATTTGTGGATTCAATGAGTGCTCCCAGCTTACAGTCATCAGTTACCTCAGTGAGCCAGAGCTCCCCAAAATTGGTCTTCATTTCAGAGGGGTCCCAACACTGCGCCTGGGTGGGCAATGTTAAAAACAGGTTTTTTCAGAAGTGGATTCACCTGTCTGGACAACATGTGCCCTGTCAGTGAGCCAGTTTGCTATCCACCTGACAATGTAGGGGTTTATGCCTCATGCACTGACTCTGTTTCCATGGGTAACAGCTCTTTGCTGTACATCCCATTTATCAACCCTTCTATGACCATGCCTTGTCTGAAATTGTCAGCAGTGTTAATGTTGTAGGTGGTCAGTTTCAGAATTATAACATGGTCCACCACAGAGCCGATGGACATGATCTGTGCTATTGCTCAAAGAGCAGAAGCCCTGGCATGGGAACATACAGCAACAGGCTTTGGGCCATCAGCTGAACTACCTCTTCCAGAGATGGAAGGGTTCTAGACCTTACATAAAGAAAGTTCCACCTCCACAGTGTCCCAAAGTGCAGTGCTGGATGGTGAAGTAGAGATGAGCAGGCCCCAGTTACCAGAGACATTTATCTGCAGATGCTTCAGGATCATAGGTTCATAGGTAAGTACTAGGCTATTTGCTATTGTGGGCCGTTTTAAGTCTAGGCAATTTCTCCTAAAAGGTGAGAATCAAACCCTGTACCTTGAACCTGTGAGGTAAACACCTTAATCATTTTACCAAACCCCAATACTAGATCACTGTAGAAGTAGCTGCTAGTCCTCCTTCCCATATAATCAATCTAAACCTCATAAAATCTGCCTGACTTATGGTATACATGTGTATCATGGATCCAACATGCATGACCATCTGCACAAGGTATGGGTGAAGGTATTAGTTTTATCATGTTTATAGTTGTAAAGATGTCAGTTGCATGCATGGTTTTGGTGCTAGTTCATACTTACAGTGGATATTTTTTGTTTTGGTGTATTCACAGGTGACTGTTTATGTAGTACTAGCAGTGTCAAACAGCCCCCATCTGATGTTGGTGCAAATGTAGGCTCTGATTTTGATGGGGGATAAACTGGCACAATCTGGGGATGCTGTGTTTGACATAGGAAGCATGACTAATTCATCCCCTAAACAAACCATCAGTTCAGTTCCTATGCCTGTGGAAAACCAGGATACAAAAACATTTGACAGAAGACAGGTTGATGGGGGCACTATACATTAGGAAAGTGTGCTGGACCCCAGTTTATTAGAGGTCTGAATCTGCCACTGATACTTATGGGCAGAGAGGTCAACAAAGAGGGATTGGTAATGATGCTCAAATGGGATACAGTTACTGGCCTCCATCTGAAGGTGTGTCAATGGCCATGACCCAGTGTATATGCATTGCTATTTGTGGAGCTACAGGCTAGTTCCACCACAGCCATTGCAAAGATAGTGAAAATGATCCAGACTATGAATGCTGACCTACAGGACTGCAAGTGCTGTATGTGAGATTCCTTGCATAGACCAAATCATACATTGGACTGTGCCATATCTTCACTTTGTCCTCTGTGAAGGGAGAGAGGCTACCCTCACAGTCAATCATCTGCTACATCCACAGATGTTAGCCAACATGCTAGTGCCCATGATCATGGTTACTATACTGCTGGCACATATGTTAGCAGACTTCAGTTCAGATCTTGTAGCATAATTGCATCAGGCCAAGTTGCAGTACAACCAATGCAACTCCTGCAGAGCCAGCTCTCTTGGGCTGGAGAAGCTGAACTCTCTGTCATACATGCACCGGATCTGTCCAATACATCAAGCCATAGTGCTGCAGTGAATGCAGATATTGTCTCTCTGCGGATCACAACCCCCCAGCACATCCATTGTTCCTGGCCCTTCTTAAAATAAAACCTACTCCCTTACTGGTTCTGCACTTCCCATAAAACCACTTTTTCTTTTACTTCACTTCAACCCTCACACTCTCACACTTCTTTGTGAAAAATACATGCACTACTGTATTCTCTTCTCAACCTTGAAAGTGAAGACAACTATGTCTTGCCTTTTGCACATTGTTATTTGATTTGTCTAGGTCTGATGAACAGCATGACCCACCTATGCACAGGGAACCACATCCTGGTGTTTTTGCATGCATCATGTTTATTATAGTGTATTGTCTTAATGCTTATACAGTTATGTTGTAAAGCTATGTGTAATCCACTACCTCATTCAGCTGCCTAGGCATACTGCCCTTCTTGAGTTGTAATCCCTGCTGCTGACTCTTCATCTCACTCCTCATCTGCCTCCTGTTCTGCTGGGAACTGGGATTTGCAAGAGGCCATCCTGCAGTAACTACTTCCTAACTCTAATATTGTGTAACACTGAAACCACAGTCAGTATTTTGGCATCTGTGATGGGGTGCCATACTGCAGTGCTCCCTGGAGGAATCCAGGCAGTGAAAAAGTGCCTCATCTGTCCAAACTCATAATTACACTTAAGGGTCATTTAACCAAACCTGGAAAATTCATCACTGATCATGTGGGTTTTTCTATCATACATGTTCTTGTTATTCTAAATGTGGGAAACAGACCATGAAAAATTTCACCCTATCAGTATTGATATTTTCCCTGAAATCACTGTAGGTCACCAAACCAAGTCAACAGTTCATTTTATATTTTGCAACCACCCAGTTTTGTACATGGCTCAAAGATGATTCCAGTCCCTAATACATGTTCTGAAAGGTAAAGATTCTTTCTTAAATCTTGTTAGTCATTTTGTGTTGTAGTATGGTCCTGATGGAATGATCCAAAATGATTATAATTCATTTATAAAGGGCACTGGATGTTTTCACTTCCTATTTTTAGATGTCCTGATGAGAGTAAGAGTCTTCAATCTGTTGATTATTTCCTCAACCCTTGGCTTCAATTCACTTTTCTGTTTTTATCAACTTAAAAGTCAATAATTTCTTCCTGAAGTACTTCGGTCTGTTTGCCTCTGGTATCAGTCTAGAACCATTTTTCAGCATTTGCCTTTTTAGAACTTCAAGCCTAATATGTGGAATTTTAGACTTAAATGTTAAAGGAATTATTGCCTGGATCATTCAGTTTGTATCTGACATACCTTAGCGTTGCTTCTAAATTGTTAATGTCTACAATATCTGTTGTCTGGTAAACAGAAGAAATGACAAATTGTGTCAGCAATTCCAAAATTCTCACTTATCCTCTCCACAAAATCAACAATTTTTGTAATGTATGATGTCAACAACATTTTGACTAAAATTATAGAAAGTACTTTTACAGATGAAATAAATCTAATGAAGTTTGGGTTGGGATTGTCATGATGGTTAAGCTGTTTACCTTACAGGCACAATATACAAGGTTCAATTCTCACCTTTGGGAACTACGGCTGGGCTTAAAAAGCTCCCCCTGGAGTCATTAGCCTAACAACCACCTATGGACCTAAGCAAGTTGAAGGAGTCAACAACATGTTGTAGTACATTGTAAACAAGAGCTTAGTAAGTCAACTTTCAGGTGTTTTACTTGAATCTAAGTTCCAAGTTCTTAACCATTTGAGTTCAATGTTAAAACAATCAGAATAGAGATTCAGAGATATGTGAGAAAAGTCCTCTTTTAACATAATGAAAATGGGGTCCCAGAATTTTGTTTGCATTGCTGTGTGATTTTACAAGTTATCATTTCTTCATCCTGAATGGATATGAATTTGAACGAATGAGAAAATAAGATGGCTTAACTGTTTATAACACAGAAATTGTGGAATAGATTTGGAGGTAGTGATTATATTCTTGTACAAGTGACACCCTTTTGTGCTCATTAAAAATACAGAAACTCATATTGGTCCTTTTCCTAGTGACCACTGTCCCAGTTTTTACATTGGAAAAACAATTCAACCCCTGAGAGCTAGAATTTATTAACGGTTATATGATATTGAGAAGATGGATGAGTAGAATGCGTTTTATAAACATATTAATACCCACTGTTTACATAGTTTTAAATTTTCCAGTATTGATAACATTGCAATGCATGTAATGGCTAAAGGAAGTAAAATGGCAGCTTGCAACCAATTCAACTGTTGATTGAGGTATAAATGATATAGAGTCTATCAGCAGCATCCTTCGACTAAAGGCATCTTTGTCATGGGATACAGTTTAGAACATCCGAAAAACACAAAATGAAATTGAAAAATACACACCAAACAGCCAGTACTTCACCAGTATATTCCTTTATTGTTCCAACGATCTGGTACCTCGGCAATTCGCCTTCAAGGATCACAATTCACTTCATCATGGCAATAAAATTATATACCATTTGAATAGAAACAATGAATCAATTAATCAATTAAAGTTTCAGTTCAATAAAGGAAAGAAACTAATTTAAAGTGACCTGTAGAAAAACTGCAAAAATCCATTAATATAATTTATGTGCATATATATATATATATATATATATATATATATATATATATACATATATATGTACATATGCATATATATTTTAAATGCATGTTTTGTATTTTTTGTTTTTTTTTATTTATTTTTAATTTTTTATGCACACATATTAACCAAATGAATAAATATAAACAAACTGAACTATATTTTATATAAATATGTCAATATCAAATTGCTAACAAATAAATAAATACTTTATATACACACGAATGTGTTTATAATATATAAATTCATCCAATGACACTATGGTCAAAATAACAAATATGGTTAAATACCCAATTCCTGATTTAAACCATTTGGTTTTAGTGTGTTAAATTTTAATATCATCCTAGTTTCTAATTCTAACAATTTACTGACTAAATTATCTCCCCTTTGAATAAAAGGTTTCCCCAATATGCTAAATCTTAAACTGTCATATCGACCAACATGTATATCAATGAAATGTTTGGCAACTGGACTAAATTGATTCAAGTTCCTTATATCCTTCAAGTGCTCCAATATTCTGACTCTTATCATCCTCTTAGTTTGTCCTATATACCAAATGTTAGTGCAAGAACAACCCAATATATACACAACACTAGTTGATCTACAATTAAAAAAATGCCTAGGAATATCATTTACCTTATTAATTAACTTCACATTAATCACCCTATCACACACACTGCAAGATCCACATGCAAAAGTGCCCACTTTAGTAGAAATAGGTTTCTCCTGATTTAATAGATTGTTGTTTAGTAATTCTTTTAGATTTTTTCCTCTCTTATAGGAAAAAGTTATATTATTTGGAAATAGTTGACCTACTGATTCATCATCACTTATTAGATACCAGAATATTTTGACCAGTGATACAAATTTACTAGAGAAAGCTGTATATTTAGTTACAAAAAATATTTTCTCTACATCTTTTTTCATTCTCACTGGATGTTGGACATTTGCCCCCAACCTTGTTTGCGTGGAACTTCTTCCAACTACATTATCCCAACATCTTAATAAGTGATTATTATTATACCCTCTATCTAATAATCTAAGAAAAACTTTTTTTAATTCATTTTCTACTTCATCATCTATGCTGGTATGATCATGAATTCTTTTAAACTCCCCATGTGGTAATGCATTTATCAAATGTGGGGGATGCATGCTGGTTGCATGCAAAAACATGTTCACAGATGTGTGTTTTCTAAAAGGTCTAAATTCTATTTTATTCTCTCTTTCAAATAAAATCACATCAAGAAAATTAATTTCATTTCTATTGACCTCATAAGAAAACGAAATATTTTGTTCATTATTATTTAGCATCTCAAAAAAATCAAAAAATTCAAACATGTCCCCTCTACAAATTAAAATTAAATCATCAAAAAAACATTTATACAAAACCACATTACGTTTGAAAAAATCAGTTGAAAAAATAAACTTTTTTTTCAAATGAATCCATGTAAATCACAGCATATGATGGTGCATAAGCTGCACCCATTGTGGTGCCTTTCACTTGTAAAAAATATTCTTTGTTAAACAAAAAATAACTATGGGTCAGACAAAATTCCAATAAGCTAATTAGAAAACTGGTTCTAGGTCCATCACCTAACATGTTGAATATCGACTCAAGTCCCCATTTAGTATCAATGTGAAAGGCACCGCAATGGGTGCAGCTTATGCACCATCATATGCTGTGATTTACATGGATTCATTTGAAAAAAGTTTATTTATTCAACTGATTTTTTCAAATGTAATGCGGTTTTGTATAAACGTTTTATTGATGATTTAATTTTAATTTGTAGAGGGGACATGTTTGAATTTTTTGATTTTTTTGAGATGCTAAATAATAATGAACAAAATCTTTCCTTTTCTTATGAGGTCAATAGAAATGAAATTCATTTTCTTGATGTGATTTTATTTGAAAGAGAGAATAAAATAGAATTTAGACCTTTTAGAAAACACACATCTGTGAACATGTTTTTGCATGCAACCAGCATGCATCCCCCACATTTGATAAATGCATTACCACATGGGGAGTTTAAAAGAATTCATGATCATACCAGCATAGATGATGAAGTAGAAAATGAATTAAAAAAAGTTTTTCTTAGATTATTAGATAGAGGGTGTAATAATAATCACTTATTAAGATGTTGGGATAATGTAGTTGGAAGAAGTTCCACGCAAACAAGGTTGAGGGCAAATGTCCAACATCCAGTGAGAATGAAAAAAGATGTAGAGAAAATATTTTTTGTAACTAAATATACAGCTTTCTCTAGTAAATTTGTATCACTGGTCAAAAAATTCTGGTATCTAATAAGTGATGATGAATCAGTAGGTCAACTATTTCCAAATAATATAACTTTTTCCTATAAGAGAGGAAAAAATCTAAAAGAATTACTAAACAACAATCTATTAAATCAGGAGAAACCTATTTCTACTAAAGTGGGCACTTTTGCATGTGGATCTTGCAGTGTGTGTGATAGGGTGATTAATGTGAAGTTAATTAATAAGGTAAATCATATTCCTAGGCATTTTTTTAATTGTAGATCAACTAGTGTTGTGTATATATTGGGTTGTTCTTGCACTAACATTTGGTATATAGGACAAACTAAGAGGATGATAAGAGTCAGAATATTGGAGCACTTGAAGGATATAAGGAACTTGAATCAATTTAGTCCAGTTGCCAAACATTTCATTGATATATATGGTGGTCGATATGACAGTTTAAGATTTAGCATATTGGGGAAACCTTTTATTCAAAGGGGAGATAATTTAGTCAGTAAATTGTTAGAATTAGAAACTAGGATGATATTAAAATTTAACACACTCAAACCAAATGGTTTAAATCAGGAATTGGGTATTTAACCATATTTGTTATTTTGACCATAGTGTCATTGTATGAATTTATATATTATAAACACATCTGTGTGTATATAAAGTATTTATTTATTTGTTAGCAATTTGATATTGACATATTTATATAAAATATAGTTCAGTTTGTTTATATTTATTCATTTGGTTAATATGTGTGCATAAAAAATTAAAAATAAATAAAAAAACAAAAAATAAAAAACAAATACAAAACATGCATTTAAAATATATATGCATATGTACATATATATGTATATATATATATATATATATATATATATATATGCACATAAATTATATTAATGGATTTTTGCAGTTTTTCTAGAGGTCACTTTAAATTAGTTTCTTTCCTTTATTGAACTGAAACTTTAATTGATTAATTGATTAATTGTTTCTTTTCAAATGGTATATAATTTTATTGCCATGATGAAGTGAATTGTAATCCTTGAAGGCGAATTGCCGAGGTACCAGATCATTGGAACAATAAAGGAATATACTGGTGAAGTACTGGCTGTTTGGTGTGTATTTTACAGTTTAGAACATGTTGATTCTCCATCCCAGATGTTAACTCATGGGTTCCTGCTTATTTCAGTTCTTTTCTTTGGCAGTAACAGCCATTGTTCCTTATATGGGTATGTCTTTGGGTAAAGTGTTACCAATGTTCCTAAAATTATTTGTGTTGAATTCTTGTTTTCCTCCTATGACTGTGTTTTTGAGGTTCATGCATGATTTCGTCCTTGAGCAATAGCCGAATGTTATATGAGGGTAGCCTTTTTAAATATTTATAAATATATTTGTTTTGTATGTTTTTATATATTTTTTCTACTCACTTGTATTTTCACATTAACATTTATATTTATATTTTTACTTCTGTTCATATTTTCATCTCCATTCCTTCAGCTATTTATTCCTTGAAAAAAATTTCTGTTATGTTTTCTGTTCTGTGTGGTTTAATTACCTGTATGAGGTCTTTCATTGATGGGACTGTTAATTAACCAATAGGATTATGTGATATTTTCTAATGGGTGGTATTTTGTTATGAAAGTTTAACCTTGAACAGATTTGTATTATTCTGTTGAAGTCTAGCTACTAGGAGGAAAGAGCTAAATAATTTTATTTTAATAAAGCGAGTGTTTGGGTATTCCATTCCTGCTTTCTGTTGTGTTTACATCTCAATAGTGAATTTGCTTACACTAATTTATGGGCAGCATTTGTTAATGTAAATAGCCACTATGAATCACATCCTAGTTATGCTCACTTTTGGATATTGTGGATACCCATAACCCATTTGAGCACTGAGTGTAAACACCAGAATGATAAAAGATCCCACATACTGCATTTCTTTTAGGCCATCACAATGATATTCTCAGACTGTAAATTGCACCAAATTTAAATTATTCCTTTCTTCCTTGATTCAACTCAGCCTGCTATGTTTTTTGATACCACAAAGCAATCATAACTCAACATTAAATCCCATCACTGTGAATGAGTTAACACAAACCACCCTGTCGTTATTAGAAATTAATAATTCTTGGAAGGCATTTAGCACCATTTGCCAGACATACCATTTTTCAAATACTGCGGAAATATAAAATGTAATTCAAGCTCGATCTCAGTTTGGGCAACAACCTTAATATTCACCACCTTTGTATCTTACTAGGGTTATATTTCAAATACTGTATTAAAACAAGAAGACAAGGTGTGCTACCATATGTGGATGCCATTTAAGAACCATACTATATTCTTTTAATCAAACTGCGGTGGTGGTGCTGTGGTAGCATTGTCACCTCACAGTAAGATGTTGTCCTGTTCGATTCTCAGCTAAAGCGTCTTCTGTGTGGCAACATGCATGAATGGGCATACCTTCGTTGAAGGTTGTGTGTCAGGGCTGGCAACTCGGTACGCAAAAAATCTACTGTCAATTATTAGCGGACCGGAGTTCCGCTGTGGCTACCCCTAACCGGGAAAAGCCGAAAGATACAACTACAACAACAAGTATATTCTTTTAATCATTTTTATTGAATTCACACAAACCATGTTTGTCATAATACAAGCTTTGACATATCCATTATAAACTATTCCATGATGTTCAGCATTTATCCATTATGCACTGACCACTCAGTTCCATGTTTTTAGTCACTGTTATTGCCATCTGTTCTGTCCATATCTTTTATAGCTCATACTAATTTAGAGGTTAATCCACCCTTTTATTATATACTCCTTCCTCTTACCACACTTCTTCCTCTGCTCCCTTTCTCTCTTCTAATTCTCTATGTTGTGACCCACTTCAGCTTTAATCTTCCTAATTGACCATTATTAACCTCATACCCCTCTATTTGCTTTATCAGTTGTCCTATCCTGTCAGCCCTGTTGTTACTAGTATGCCTAGATTTCTAACACTTAACAATTTTGTTTTACAGCCATTCTGCCACTAACACTTTTAAACATCTTAGTCACTAAAACATCTCATGACTTTCATCTGTCTTCAATACCCATGTCCTGTATTTGACTCAGTACAGCTAATGACTTCTTTGGGAGATTTACCAAACCCTTATTCATTTACAAACTCCTTAAACTGTTAACGCCTGTGATAGCATCTTTCCCACATGCCCTAGCATACTGTTATTAGTAAACATATTTATACTGCTCCTTTAGTCACTCACTACCCAGCTTTCTATCAGGCTGTTTATCTTCTGTGCCAGCTTCTCTGTGACTAATGCGAAAATCCCAGGAACAACAAGACAGCCCTGCTGTTTCCTTACCTAATCTCACCTTACCTAACAAGCTCCCTTTTACTATAATTTGAACCATTATCTCCTTGAAAAATGCCCTAATACCCTGTTTACAACTCCTGCCTCCCACATTTGCTCATCATAATCTCACAGTTTAATGAGATGAAGGACATCTGAATATTCATAAGTACTACCCCACCCATTTTATCTTTTCACTATCACTTTAATTCATGGAATTCACCATTCCTTTCCACGGATCTGTTGAAGATCTGCATTTCATGAAAATGACTTGTGATTGTATATTTAGCATTAGAGTATCCAGCCAAGCTGCATATACCCTAGTCATTATTTTCACATCACTATTACATAAAGAAATTAAACCATAATTAAAAAGGTCATCCTTTCCCACCTTCCACGTATATAATGCTAGCATGCCTGCTTGTTGAACAGGTTCCAGCCTCATCTCTTTTCTTCTGTTTTATTAAATAGGTTAATCACAAATTTCTTTACCCATAATCCTGCCAGCTTATACTATTCAGTTAGGAAACCATGCAGACCACTTTTGTCATATTTCTGGTCAATGTTATAGACTACTCTGTACATATTTACAGAGCTTTTCTCTGATCCCTTCCTCAAGTTCTGGTCCATTTCAATCCTCAAGTATCATCCCACCTACTTTGCAATCCATTCTTAGGGAATGTCACAAATTCTTATCTAATCTCTTTATTCTGGTTAATTCTTTTGACTTCTCTTTCCATTTCATTTACCCATGTTCTCTTCCTCGAATCCTTTACCTTGTATAGTAATAATTGTTCAGCTCTAGCTCCTTTATTTCTCTTTTTTTATCTTACCTGATTTTAAGACAGTTATCAATATTAAATATATACACATTATAAAGAGATAGACCAGCATTCAACAAGATTTGAGTAGGTGAAAAGAATAAATTAAATTATCACTATTATTTAAAGTTCTATTATAAAAATAATATCTTCCTAGGATCTTTTTATAGATTAATTATTCCTACTAACTTATGCTTAGAAACTATTTAAGGTGCTTCATAATGACACTTTAAAACTTTCTGGTTTCCTAAATCCATTAGAATCTACCATTGCAAGCTTTCCACACTAAGATGCAAGGAGGCTTGCATTTGACAAATTTTATTTTTATTTTTAATATCTTGGCTTTTGAAACATCTTAGGATTTCTCTTTTCACTGAGCATGGACCCAATGTCTTTTTTTCTGTCTCAGACTAACCCACCCATTCATTCCCCTCCTATTTTCAGAGGCAATCTCCTCTCTAAATTTTTAAATTGACCTCCATTTGACATCCCTGTTCAAATATTTTATACCCTGCTAAGAGAATCTTTTTGACATCATTTTTGTGTAACCTGTTTTGCTAGACTTAACATTCTTTTAGGAGGGAGAGTAACTAACCTACCCAGTTTCCACTTGTGAACTCCTTCTTTGTCACTGAATCTTAATTCCTGAAGTTTTCAGCTCACCAATATGTTACCCCTATAACCTCCGTAATAGCTGTATTATTGATAAGAACATTTCTGGAATTACTTTGAAGAGGACTCTGATTGTGTCTGGCATTACAGCATTACTACTTTTGCAAACTACACCAAAACAGTTTCTCTCTTAAATCATTTTCTAAAGAATATAAAGACAAATATCAAAATTATGATTTTTTTTCTTTTCTACCTACAGAGAATGTACAAATCTTATCCTTGTGGAAAAATAAACATTTTTTTAAATTGTTGTAATACTCTATAAATGTATTCTGTTCTTGAAATTTTTTATACACAGTCTATAACAATGACAATACACAGTGGTTTCCTTACACCATTTAAGAAGATGTCCAATGAATGAAAAGTATTCCCTGATTTGTTACGTGTTAGTATTATAAAGATAATCATTATGTCTTTTGGTTTCACTCTGCCACTCAAATTATGTGCCAAAATATTAACCAGAACCTTGTTTCACTTAACATAATTACTCAGTGCCTGTCCTGGCACCAAACAGTTTTAAATATCTCTTTTAATATTGTAAACGGTGAAAACCCACAGCTGTTCATTATTGTTTTACCCACTGTTGGGAAATGTTATATAGTAATTCAATGGAAGCTATTACAAAAAAAAAATAATTGACAAGTATTTTGGGTCTATATTATAGTATTGAAGATTTTAAACTTTGAATGCTGTAATATTGACCAATTTTTGTAGAAAACTCAAAATAGCAAAGCCACGGAACTTCAAAATCTTATCTAGAGTAAGATTTCAGTTGTCCGTTCCATGGCTTCGCTATTTACTCTACTGTCATGGGAAGGTTACGGATCGGGGTAAGGTAAGTATGCAAATAGAGGTTATGGATCGGGTTAAGGTTAGTGTGGGAATGAATCGGGCTAAGGTGAGTGTGCGATAGGGACATTAGGGTTAGGGAACGGGAAAGTTGAGTGTGCAATAGTAAGGAACTTTAAGGTTAGGGAGCGGGTAAGGTGAGTGTGCGGTAGTTAGGGGCTTTAGGGTTAGGGAGCGGGTAAGGTGAGTGTGCGGTAGTTAGGGACTTTAGGGTTAGGGAGCAGGTAAGGTGAGTGTGCGGTAGTTAGGGACTTTAGGGTTAGGGAGCGGGTAAGGTGAGTGTGCGGTAGTTAGGGACTTTAGGGTTGGGTTAAGATGAGTGGATAGGTAGTAGTGTAGGGTTAGAATTATAGTTTTGTTAACTGTATGTGTGTGGTTTATTTATTTTGGTGTGCTTATGTTGTGTGTTTGCATTTCGGAACAGCTATTTTTTTCCTGGGAAAAAAATTGCTGTTCTGTATGTTAGATATTTTGTGGTTTAGATATTTTATGTACGATGAAATAGCATTTGCTATTTAAATTGTATGATAGGGTAATATAAACACAGTATTTCAGCTTGTATCTTAAAGAAATATTTACTCACTTTCATAGGTTTATAGGTATGTACAAGGCTAATGACCACCACTGGGGCTTTTATAAGCATAGTCAAGCATCCTAATTGCACCCTGCAATTTTATGTACCTTAGGGATTATTTTAAGTGGTATGTGTAAGCTAGGGAAAATGTGCAGGCTGCCTTAATTCTTTAGAGACATAGGTGCTAGGTCTGGGGTGAATTTCCAATTTCCCCATCCACTGAGTCAGGTCTCTGTTGAATAGGGTCAGGGAAAAGTTCTGCTTCACATGGATGGGAAGCCTGTTTCAGAGAATGGGAATAATGTGAGACAAATACCTGCTCCTCCCTATGTCCTATTTATATCACAAATGAAGTTTAAATCCCTAGATCAAGTAATTCTGATGCTATTCATTTTCTGAATAATGCAAAAGGTCCATCAAAGTGGAATCCAAGGATTCGCTGTATGCCAGGTGTGAATACCATCTAAACAGTCTATAAGAAATGGAATATAGAGACAGGACTTTGAGACAATCTGGATAGGATATGTTGTCTATGCCCTGCACTCTTTTTTATGAAAAACCTCTGTGGATATTCTAATTGTTACATGTGCTTGTTCAGGTACATACTTAAGGGAGCATTGTTTTCAATGATGGGCCTGATAAGATCTGATGAGATCTGAATATAGTGGAATGATGGAGATCTGATGAGATCTGAATATAGTGGAATGATGACTTACCTGGACCTAGATTCCTTGTCCATGCTTTTAAGTAGAACAACATAGAATGATTTCCTTACTACCTTAGACAAATATTGGTCAAACGGGTTACTATCTACATACACACCCAAATCCCTGCCTACTGGTTCTACTCTTAGGAGGTGTGTTATTGATGATATAATTTCCTAGGGTGTCTGACTTTCTAGAATGTACTATTATTAATTTACTGGCACTGACGTCTAAGCGATGGCTTTGCTGTTATTCATCTGTGTTTTTCCTTTCTGTAGAATGTTAGTGTCTAGGAGGGGATTCTGTGACTGCACCTAGTTCGCAGTCATTTATAAATCGTCAAACAAATTCAAGAAAAGATTCTGACCTAGATGCCAACATGGAAAGTAACACATACAAAGACTTTATGCTGCTCCAGGACATTGTTTTCTACTGGCAATCATTTCAACACTGAATCCTTCTTTAGATCACTATTTGTTCTCATTGCTGAAAGAACTGGTTTTGTCAACTACTTTGTTTGGTTTGTTCTCTGTCTCTCAGTGTTATTGGTGTCTCGTCTACTCTTTTTAAGACTGTACAAGTCAAATGCTCTTGCTGTATATTTGTGAAAATATGTTTTTGTGAGCAGCTTTTGTATCAAGTAATTTCCAGTATTAAAGAGAAACATTGATAAGAAACAATGCAAAAAAAAAAAAAAAAAACCTGAATATGCAGTCTGAATAGTCTTACTATTTCCTGTGGCATATACACAAAATAATACTATTACATTTAATACATTCTCAATGAATAAATTTAAAGAAAGGCAATTAACTCTGGTTTCAATTAATGGGTAAAGAGAAAATAAACTCACTAGATTATATTTTAACTAAATTCAATTTACATACTGAAATGTGGCTTGACATTCAAAATTGTGGATATGCTATAGAAAAGAGATTATCTTTGATGCAAAATTACCTTAAAAGCGAAATTCCCAAATTTATAGAATATTTGATGTTATCAATTCATCAAAAAAATGTTCCAGAAAAGGGTTATCTTTCTAGAATCTATAAAATTGTTAAAAATAATTTGGATTTTTGCAATGATAATTATTGTGAATATTTTGTAACTATTAACAACTATCACCCAAGTGATAGTTTAAAAAAAATTAAGCTTATATACCCTATACAAACTTCTACATCTTTAAGGTGGAAATTATCCTTATGGAAATTTCTACATAAAGCATTTATTACTCCACACAAAATACAGTTTATTTATACAAAAAAATGGCTGCTGGATGTGTGGATCAGATACTATGGCTGGCTGGCATATATTTTATGAATGCAATATAATTAAGCCTTTTTGGAATAATGTCATTTTTACAGGCTCTTTTTAGTGATAATTTCCACTCAAATAAATCTTTAATTCTGTTTAATAGACCGATGCCCAGTTGTGTTAAAAATGTTGATTACTCTCTTCTTTGGACCCTCCTTACAATTGCAAGGAAAGTGATAACAAAAAATTGGAAGACCACCACACTCCAACCATGAAAGAATTTGTTTAATATTGCAACTGAAACTTGTCATATGGAGAGCTAAACAGTTAAAGAAAGAACCACTACAATAACTTCTTCAATAAATTTGTGGATGAAACTAAAGAGATGGACACTATATCAGTTCTGATATAAATGGTTGTTAATGATGTAATTTGTTATTATACTTATGTAATGTAGATGCCTTGTATATAGTTGTTTCTTTGAAAGTTCTGTTGTTTTTGTTGTTTGTTGATGATTAATATGTAATATATATCTATATCTATATATATATATCTATATCTATATATATATCTATATATATATATATATATATATATATATATATATATATATATGTATGGGATCACTACATAATCTCAAAAGTTTGAAATACCGAATTTCAAACTTTTGAGACTATATAGCCGAAACCCCTAATTAGCAAAAGACCAGAAGTGGGAATTTCAAAATCCCAATCATCGGGAGTTTGACATTTGCGCTTCTGGTGTTGTGATATGGTGGAAGGTCAGGTAAGTATCTATGTTTAAATGTGTTGGTTAGGGGTTTAGTGTGTAAGTGTATGTTGTGACTGTGATGTCTGTGTGTGCGAGGGGAACGTAGGTGTGTGGTGGTGTTTCGTGTGTGTATGTAGTGCAACCTTGGAGTTAGAATATTTAAGTGGGGGGCTTGCCCTTCTGCTTGTCTTTAGTTTAAGTTTGTGTGTTTGTGTTCTGGGGGAAGGTGTGTGTATGTGTGTGATGTATGTTGAGTGTAGTTTTCGGTAGTTTGAATTTTGTGGTTTTGATGTTTCGGTATTTTAGTGTTTCGGGTATTTGGTCTTGTGATTTTGGGCGTCGGTAATTTGGGTTTTTGGGATTTAGTAGTGTTTTTATATATATATATATATATATATATATATATATATATATATATATATATATTTATATATATACATTTATGTGACAATTTTTTTACTTTATTTAATTTAATAAAAATAATTAGAAAAAAAATCATCTCTCTTTGTAATGCCAACCCTGAATGCAACAATTATGAAAACTTGGAACAAGGCGTGTGACTTAGCAGCATTGGCCAACCCTGAATGCAGCAGTTATGAAAACATGGAAAAAGGTGTGTGACTTCTGGATTAAAGATCAGCAGCATTGCTATGACAGTTTAACTGATGATAACTTGCTTTTCCCTACAAGCCCAGGCTGTTCCTTATATGAAACATGGGAAACAACCTAGCTACTTAGTCATAGTTGGCTTTAGGCACCAGTGATCCCTGCGGTTGCTGGGGGCCCCCCTGTTCCTGGGAGGCCCCAAACCACAAGTTATCTTTTGGTGAGATTATGTAACTTGTCTATCAAACTAACAAAAGCTAGTACATCAATCATGTATATTTAATAAACCAGCTAGGTAATAGCTCTTATTTATATCTCCTTTGGTATTCATTGATATGTCTTATCATATTAACAGTTTTTTATCAAGTAACAGGCTTCATAATTCCATTAAATATTTTACCAATGACATAGTACCCCTGGCTTAGTTAATCCTTGCTGGTGGATATTCTGTCCACTAAAACTAATACAGCCATCTTTAGATACATGCAATACACATGACTGCAGGGCAGCCCTTGAATCATCCTTGACTGTGTGGGGACTCCACAAAAGCCTCTTCCGCTTTCCCCTCTCACTTACCCTGCTCCACTCACCTCTCTCACTCACCCATGCACTTCTCTCTGTACTCTCCTCTTCAACATACATACATAGATACTGACCCAGCCTTTCTCTTTCTGCTTTTTATTTCAGCTTGCTCAGTCTCTTTCAACTCCCTCTCCGATTCACGTGAAACATATGTGCTACAGGTGACACCTCCAGTGACAGAAGGACCAAAGGTGTTTTACTTTTCACCAGGAGAAAAGTGTCTTATCCTGTCTTTATGTGCATGTACACTCCTGCAGAATTTTACCTTTAACTAAAACCTGCCTCTGTAAAGTCTTACTGTGTCAAGCACTCCCCAATAATGTGCACAATCACAGGGACTACCTCCATATCTATTCTGCTTGTACCACTAGTGCTGCACTGCCTGGTGGTAGCAGAGCTCCATAAATCTTTCCTCCTGAGCCAGTACACCAAATTGGATCCATCCTAGGTCCTTGCTGCTCAGTAATTTATTTTTATTCTCCTATTGGATCTGGCAGCACCTCTACCTAGTGTAACAGATAGGACTTAAGTGATACTTACTAGTAAATCATATTTTGCTTTCTTAGTGAAATTAATAGTTACAGGTTGACAAAAACTGTTACCTTTACTTACCTGCAGTCACTGATAATTTTTTTCTGCTCACCTCTGCTTGACTGGTTCAGCCTGCTCTGTTCACCTTCTGCGCTCACTCTGCTCACTAATCCTGCCCCCAATTCTCACCCACCCCCACATTTATCTGTCCCTAACTCCTGCCATACCATAATTCTATCCAATCACTTATAACTCCTTCTACTCTTCACAGTCCAAACTTAAATACACTAAATTCAACTATACAATGTCCCATATTAAAACACATTTCATCACGTTGACATTACTCACAACACTTCTTTCCACCCTTGGTTACCTTATGCATGTCCCTAATCCCTCCCATACTTCACCATCACACTACACATCCAATTTCCAACATGCTATTCCACCATCCTTCTCTTCTATAACTCTTCTAACACAACCCTCTTATATAACTACAAAGTACTACCTATCCTACCCTCACCTAACTTACCCTACCTTACACACTCCAACAAATATTCTCTCTATCACTACTCAAATTCTCCTTCCACATTAGACTATATTACACATACTACACCAAATCTCCCTCTCTCTTTCTAGTGACATCCACCCCAATCCCAGCCCCACCTACACCCCATGCATCTCTTATCCCCCTCCATCACACTCTTGCACCCCCAAGACCATTCACATCACCACAATTAATGCTCAAAGTCTTCAAAATAAAACTCCTACACTCCATGCCTGGCTTTCCCATAACCAGGTAGACATAGTTGCCATCTCAGTAACTTGGCTTAAACCATGCATAAAAGACAATGAAATTCTTCCATCTGGCTACCAAAAGATTCATAATGATAGATTCAGCAAAAAAGAAGATGGCATAGCCTTAATGCACTCCAGCTCTTATACAGTTACTCCATACACCAATCCCATTCCAAAATTTACCAATTCTGAATTAACTACAGCTCTCTTAAAAATCAACAAACACAAATCAATATGCACAGCTACCATTTATATCCCTCCAGGCAAAAACATCCCAATACTAGAAGACATTCTCTTCTGGTTCTCCTCTAACATTAAAAATGAAACCTTCATCCTAGGCAACATAAACATTAACTCGGCCACTATAAACTCTCAATCCCCTATTGAATCAACCCCTTTAACTTCACCCAACTAATAAATTATCCTACCAGGCCAAACAAAGATGGCACTTCTGGCTCCATCATTGACTGGCTCTTAGTATTTCATCCTATCCTATTCTCAAATACAGGAGTCCTTCCTGACCCTCTCAGTGACCACCTGCCAACCTTTGCAGACCAGCACCTCTTCTTCATCTTCAAAAACAGCATCACTACATATAAACTCAAAACCTCTCCAATTTCAACCCACAAATATGTTTGGACTGTCTAAAACTAATAGACTGGACCCCCTTAAAAACCTTGCCCCTTGACAATGCCATCAATTACTTTAATGAAACCTTTCTGAACCTACTCAATAGCCTTGCTCCTCTCAGAAGCAAAATAATTAAAGCTATAACCTCTCCCTGGCTATCAAAGGAAACTTAACAAACCATGCTCCTAAGACATAAAAGGTGGAAACAATACCAAAACAATAAACTACCTAATGTCTTACTAAACTATAAACAACTCCATAACTCAGTAAAACAATTAATGACTAGAGACCACAAATCATATTACTCCAACGTTCAATCTGAACACACTACCAGCCCTAGAAAATTCTGGAGTACTATCTCCTCTCTCCTCCACCCTCGAAATAAAGACAATATATACCCTAACACTAACTTCACAGATCAAGAAACAGTCACTCTATTTAATACCTTCTTTGTAGAATGTATAGCCAAACTGACTGCCAGCTTCCCTCAATCTTCTTCAATTTTATCCTCTCTTCCCTCACCCTTTCTGATCCTACAACTCATACCCCTACCTTCAGACTCAATCCTCTTCCCATGAACACAATCAAACCTCCTCCTCCAACTAAAACCATGTTTTAATGCACCAGATAATTTACCTACATCCTTCCTGAAATTATCTGCTGACAGCATAGCCTTCCCTGTCTCCATTTTAATAAACAAATCCGTCCAAGAATCCTATTTTCTCTCACCTTGGAGATGAGCATTCATCATTCCACTACACAAAAGGTGGTAAAAACACAGATACCACCAATTTCTGGCCTATTGTCATTCTTTCTCCATTCTCAAAAATCCTGTAAAAATGTATTCATTCACAATCTATGCCATATCTAACTCACAATAACCTCCTTACACCCACACAGCATGGATTCTGTCCTGGCCACAGTACCATAACTGTCCTCCTCTCCTTCCTCGAGACCATTAACCATGCTCATGACTCTTGCAAAATCATATCTACCCTGTTTCTAGACATATACAAAGCCTTTGACACTGTCTACCACTCTATACTCCTATCTCAACTCTCCTCCCTTAACCTCTCCCTTTCTACGATAGCCTGGTTCTCTAGCTACCTCTCCAAAAGACAACAAGCTGTTAAATGAAAATATTCCACCTCATTGTTCCTATACACCCCTACTGGTGTATTCCAAAGTTCTGTTCTTGACCCCTTACTTTTCAATATATTCATCAATAACTATTACCACTCCATCCCAGATACCTCACTAATCAAGTATGCTGATGATTCAACAATCATCTGTTCAGCTGACTCCCACCCAACTTTCTGTTGAAAGCTCAGTCAGCTTTCTCAAATACTGAAAACTGGATGCAAAACAACCACCTCACTTGAAGCGCTAACAAAACTAAACTATTGATCTTTCTCCATCTAAAAACTCCACCATTGATAAAAACTCCTTTAAAATAGTAAGCCAGAATAACATCCCCACTAAAATTGTGCCACACACTAACCTGCTCTCTGTCATCATTGATGACCATCTAAAATCCGATATCCACATCTAAACAAACATAAAAAACACCAAAACTAGGACTCCTATATAGATATGACCGTACCTTACTCCCTCCAGCAGAAGGACCTTAGCCTCCTCATAACTTCTCCCCACTAACATGCATGGCATTCCTCTGTTCATTAATCTTCAGCTCGGCCTACAAGCCAAACTGTGAGCCTGCTACAATAAAATCTGCAAATTTGCCACCAACTCTAGAAATTTGTCCCATCATTGCATTATTGCATCTCCCTCCACTCCCTACAATTGCTTGAGCTTGCCAACTACCTTAGCCTTCTTAAACTTACCACTGCCCATAAGCTCATATTCAAGCCTTCCAGCTGTCCCTCTCTCTCCACCACCTTAACCCCCTATATTACTAATCATTCACCTAGATCAGAAAATCAAAACCTCCTTAAATTCTACAAACCTTTACAGCCCCCTGGGCACCTTCTGCTGTCCAGCTCCTTAGCTAAACTATGGAACTCACTTCCTCTCTCCCTTTGAAATACTCAGTACTACTCCAACTTCAAATCCCTCCTGTACTCCTACCTATCATCAAAATGGGAATGCTCATGCTCTTCTCCAACATAAGTCCCTCTAATATCTACATCTAATCTTCTAATTTTTCTGATTATACTATACAGCGCGTACCTCCTCCAGCATCTATTCTGCACTCACAACCTTTCCCCAGCAACTCATATTTCAACTTACTCTAAACTTTGTTAATATTTAATTTCCAGCAATTTCTTTTATTTGTCTAAATTTTACACTCTGTAAATGACTCTAAGACTGTATAGTTGCAAGATTTTATATTCTGTAAATGACTTTTTAATATTATATAGTCTGCATGAAGTTGAGGACTTCGTTGTTTTGTATGTTTGTCATTGTCACTGGAGCTTTTCTCCCCGGGTCTCCACTGAAAACTGGCTCTCCTAGGCCCAGTGGACATCTCCGGTCACCAAAATGAAATAAATACATAAATAAATAAATAAAATAAAAGCTGTTATTGTTTGGAGAAAAATGAGGAGAAAAGTATATCAGTTTTCTGATTACACTCTTTAAACATGACTGTGATATGATCCTGTTCAGGTAAAGTTAATAATGGACTCTGCTCTTAGCCACACCCATTCTAAAATAAGACCTGCTCAGATTTGTGCACAGGACACTGCTGTATGTTATGATGGGTCTGGGGATTGTTTGGTTATTGCTACTTTAATTTTCATCACAGTCAAACCTTAGAGGTGTGCACAGAAGGTAATTACAGCGTGTGTTTGGGCTGAGGACAGTGAGGTTATTGTTTCTTTTACTTTTCTGACAGTCCTCAGAGATGTAGAAAGAATGTTATTATAGCTTGCATTATTTAGTTTGGACAGTGTACTGGTTTGGAGCAACAAAGTAGAATACATTACTGTGATCATTATTGTTTTCACTTTCCTCATAATTACACATCAGGCATGTATACAGGTGACTGCATTTGAGGGTTGGGGTGAGGAGTGAGGTACATATATATATATATATATATATATATATATATATATATATATATATATATATATATATATATATATATATATATATATATATATATATATATATATATATATATATATATATATATATATATATATATATATATATATAGATATACATACACATATCAACAGTCAGTTGAAATACATGTATGTGGCAATTTAGGCCTCTGCTTTTATCCTTATCTAACAACAGAGGGATGCATAGGAAATGACTGTCTTTTTTGTGGGGTTAGGGAGGAAGCAGTATTCCTAGATAGGCCCTGTGTATCTCTACAGCAACTGTGTTGTTAGTTTATTGTGAGATGCTATTTCATCAGCTTTTAACATTAAGCCTTGCACACAACTTATGTCTTCCTTGAAAGAAAACAGAAATAAGACTAAAATTATTTTCTTACTCATGGATTTTGTTTACATTACAGTTGAATTAAAGGGCTTAGAAAATGCTCTAAAATGCATCTCAGAGCATCTATAACCATATGATCCATTGGGTGCTGGCTTAATTGAGTTGTTTCCTAAATGGTTATTACTGTGCTGTCTTACTCAGGAAAGGTGTGTTAAAAAAGATGCAAGGGAAACAAAGCTGAACCGCGGCAGTGAATTTCTTTCCTTAATCATAATTTCTGTTCAAGCCTTCACTGTATGAAAAGCTTACATAAAAAGAAAAATGCTTAATGCATTTCAGAGCTTATCAAACTTTACAGCTTATTGAAAATGCTGAAGAGTAAGGAAAAGTGTGAGAAAAGGAGGCTAAAATTAATGTGCATGGTGTGGGATGCCCAAGATGTGTGGAAACGGGGGACGGGTGTGTGTGTGTGTGTGTGTGGGGGGGGGGGTGATACTTAAACTGGTAGTGCCTAGGGGACACCCAGCTTGACATCTGCTGGGGACCCCAAAAATGCTTACACCAGCCTGTACTTAGTAGTGCTTTTATTTAAATTTTTATCTCCCACTATCTGCCAACTAACACCCTCCACAAATGCTTGTCTTATTTATTCCTCCCACAGAGTTGCAGCCATTTGCAAGAGACCATCATCCAGGCAGCCATCAGATATTTCTCCTTTTAGGACTTAAGTCATTGACTGGTAGCTGGTATGCACATGCCTGATATAGCTCCACAACTCAAGCACATTTGCTAATATTTCTTTTATCACTTCCTCTAGAGCACTGCTGCATTTCCACAACATGGCAGAACCAAGAAAACATTCCTGGCACATAAACAAGCTATATTCTCACTTTATCAATAGTCAATCATGCAGAGGTGTAGACCACATCCCTCGGCCCAGCATGGATAATCCATCACCAGATGGTCACTCTCACCCTCCCAGATGACTCTTCAGTGTACAATCTACTAATCAAACGTGGGTCTAGCTTAGCTGGTTTTGGGGACATACAACTTCTCTAGAACAAAACTACCAATTAAATGCAAATCACTCAGCATAGGTTCATAGATTCATATGTCTATATTAGGTTGTAACCTGATAAATCAACTGTAATATAACCACCACAAATTCCACTAATTACAACACTTTATTATGAAAAAAATTCACTTCTTACTCCTTTTTTCTACCAGGAAAAGTGAAGCTAGACCTGGGCTGAATTTATGGTTACCTAACCCCTCATCCAGGCGAAGCTAGACCTGGGCTGAATGTATGGTTACCTAACCCCTCATCCAGGCAAAGCTAGACCTGGGCTGAATGTATGGTTACCTAACCCCTCATCCAGGTGAAGCTAGACCTGGGCTAAATGTATGGTTACCTAACCCCTCATCCAGTCGAAGCTAGACCTGGGATGAATGTATGGTTACCTAACCCCTCATCCAGGCGAAGCTAGACCTGGGCTGAATGCATGGTTACCTAACCCCTCATCCAGGCGAAGCTAGACCTGGGCTGAATGCATGGTTACCTAACCCCTCATCCAGGCGAAGCTAGACCTGGGCTGAATGTATGGTTACCTAACCCCTCATCCAGGCTATGTTAGACCTGGGCTGAATGTATGGTTACCTAACCCCTCACCCAGGCTATGTTAGACCTGGGCTGAATGTATGGTTACCTAACCCCTCATCCAGGTGAAGCTAGACCTGGGCTGAATGTATGGTTACCTAACCCCTCATCCAGGCGAAGCTAGACCTGGGCTGAATGTATGGTTACCTAACCCCTCATCCAGGCAAAGCTAGACCTGGGCTGAATGTATGGTTACCTAACCCCTCATCCAGGCGAAGCTAGACCTGGGCTGAATGTATGGTTACCTAACCCCTAATCCAGGCGAAGCTAGACCTGGGCTGAATGTATGGTTACCTAACCCCTCATCCAGGCGAAGCTAGACCTGGGCTGAATATATGGTGACCTAACCCCTCATCCAGGCGAAGCTAGACCTGGGCTGAATGTATGGTTACCTAACCCCTCATCCAGGCGAAGCTAGACCTGGGCTGAATGCATGGTTACCTAACCCCTCATCCAGGCGAAGCTAGACCTGGGCTGAATGCATGGTTACCTAACCCCTCATCCAGGCGAAGCTAGACCTGGGCTGAATGTATGGTTACCTAACCCCTCATCCAGGCTATGTTAGACCTGGGCTGAATGTATGGTTACCTAACCCCTCACCCAGGCTATGTTAGACCTGGGCTGAATGTATGGTTACCTAACCCCTCATCCAGGTGAAGCTAGACCTGGGCTGAATGTATGGTTACCTAACCCCTCATCCAGGCGAAGCTAGACCTGGGCTGAATGTATGGTTACCTAACCCCTCATCCAGGCGAAGCTAGACCTGGGCTGAATGTATGGTTACCTAACCCCTCATCCAGGTGAAGCTAGACCTGGGCTGAATGTATGGTTACCTAACCCCTAATCCAGGCGAAGCTAGACCTGGGCTGAATGTATGGTTACCTAACCCCTCATCCAGGCGAAGCTAGACCTGGGCTGAATATATGGTGACCTAACCCCTCATCCAGGCGAAGCTAGACCTGGGCTGAGTGTATGGTTACCTAACCCCTCATCCAGGCGAAGCTAGACCTTTGCTGAATGTATGGTTACCTAACCCCTCATCCAGGCTGTGTTTGGAAAGTGATAAGAAGCTACTTTTCTTAGTATGATGAAGTCTGTTCCAGAGGAGTTCTGCTAATGTTTTGGTAGAGGTTTAGTTGTTTTCAGCAGATATTTATGCTGTTGTTAGTTTTATAAATGTGTAAGATGTCAAATAGAATGCTTCAAGGCAGTCTTCATAGCATATAGTAGTCATGTCCTTGGTCTTGTTTCCAAAGAAGAGCTGGGGAGTGGGGTGTGAGTACATATTAAGTAATGTCTAGACAGATAAATATCAAAGGGAGTATAATCTCATAGTTCCATAGGTATACACTGGGCTAAAGACCACTGGGGCCTTTTAACCCTAGCCATGCTTCCTAAATCTCTGACAAGTTCTAGACCCTCATTAAGTGTAGGCATGGCCTTGGAAGATGAAGCATTTACAGGTTGCTTATGACCATTAGAGACATAGGTGCCAAACCAGGGATGCATTTCCTGTCCCCTATCCAGTTGCCTAAGTTACAATTGAATTGGGTTTGGGATGAGCTCTGCTTCAAATTGATTGGGTGCCTGTTCCAGGGAAGGGGTAGTCTCTGGGATACTTATCTGTCTCTCCAGCAGGTCTTATTTATATCACAGGCAAGGTTTACATCTTTCAAATGGGTAACTCTAGTGCTCCTTGTTTTGCAGATATGCAGGTGGTCCATCAGTACTGGGTACTACAATGCCTTGTATGCCAGGCATATATCTCCTCTCAACAGCCTGTATGAGACAGAATGCAGGAATAGGGCTTTGAGGCAGTTTGCATAGACATGTTACTTATGCCCTGTGTTATTTTAGCAAGGCACCTCTGTGGATGTTCCAGTTGTGGGATGTGCCTAGTTAGTTACATATCAAAGGGGGCATTGTACTCAATAATAAGTCTGATGAATTCTGAATGCAGTGGAACAAAGACCTCCTTGGATCTCGATGCCATACCTTCATGTATAAGTTGCTCAATGTAGAATTATTTCCTCACTATTGTAGACACATGGGGACACATGTAGACAGTAATCTAGCCTTTGACAATCAATTCCCTGACTACTGGGTCAACTCTTATGGATGTGTTATCACTATGATACCAGGAGTGAATGGCTTCCCAAAGGAAGCATTATATTGCCTTATTGGCCAGATAATGGAGGAATAAAAATACAGTCAGGGAGAGTGGGAAACAGATAGCATCTTTTGACCTAGAAGATACCACCAGTGATTACAGGGCTAAGTAAGAGTGCTTCCTGAGAACACTGGATAAATTGTGGCTATGGATATGTTCAGATTCTTAATCACTGTGTCAGTTTTGAGGGGTGTGTCATCTCTATGGTATGTGCATGTGTGCAATTTCTTGGCATTTTACTTAATACACCATTGGTTTGTACACGTTGACACATTTTGGAGGATCTGAAAGTCCATTGAAGATTTGCTGACAGATCCAGGTTTGCAATCATCTGTAAACTTTGACAGGCACAGACTTGTGGCTTCAGCTTTGGCAGAAGAAGTGCTCCCAGAAGTGATCCGTATGGGACCTCATTAATAAAAAGTCTTTTAGATGAGAGCATGCCCTCAGGATAGATAGGTCTTCTTATTGAGACAGTTTGGTATGGAGGTACTGGGAACTAACAATGGGCAGCACAATGCCAGGGCACTTCTATGGGTTAGGCTTGTAAAGGCTCCAAGGTCATTAGCCTAGTACACATCTATGAACCTATGTTGTGGGTTACATTGGGGGTAACATTTAGCTTGACTGATTTTGTGATCATGCCTGAATGTGAGGTGGTATCAAAAGCTTTTGATTGGCCAAGGTAAGTAGTTTGCACTGAGACATACATCATGTCTGACAGTCAGGATTTACCTTTTATAAATTCAAACTGGTTAAATCCATTGTAGTTTTCTGTAAGTTCCATAATGATGTGCTCCACTGACAAATAAGGTAGGTAATACTTTGTGGTCAGTGGTTATCTGGAACAATGGCGGAAACACCCCTGTGGATTGAGATGACCACCACTGTTCTCCACACCTCCATCATGAAATCAGATGAGAGACTGAGGCTGAACAAACACAGCTGTGAGTCTGATACTGTGGTTGGTACTGTCAAGAAAGCAGCTGGGCACATTGCCAGGACCAATGGAACTTGTGTTTTTGGCCTTAGTGCCCTCAGAACCTGCTTCAATGTCATCTGAGTGGGGTCTGATACAATAGCATGTGGAAGAATATATTGGGGAGACAAAGGAGCAATGTCTAAGCTAACTTTATCTGCTAGTGAGCGAGCTATGCATAGGTCAGGTGTATGTTATTATAGCAATAACCCATGGCTGGGTGTGGTTAATGCTGGATTTACCCACTGATGGCGTGGTTTGGTCATGAGGGTGAAGCCCGAGTGACCAAACAAAGACAACCGTGGGTAAATCCAGCATTACCCACACCCAGCCGTGGGTTATTGCTATTATACAATGGTGTTAGCTTTGTGTTGTATTATGTTTGTGCTGTTGTTGTTTAGGTTTTTGTTTGCATTAGTCTGTATTCTTCCACGTTTTATGAGATAAAATAGTCCAATACTTTTTATTATTTGCATGTTTGTTTCTTTTCTGAGCCCTTTTTTTCTGCAGATGTTATGGGTATGTAGTTAATTTATTTATAAAGCCTTATGTTTGGGGTTTGAAAAAAAAAAACATAAGCAGTGATTTTTTTTTTTTCATATGGCTCTTCCCTTGTTTTGTATGTATCCTGCAGCAGTTGGCCCACTGGTGTGGATTGTACTTGTACACATTACTGAGATCTGTGTTGCTCAGCTGCTGAAGTCAACTTAAGCTGGACATGTAAGACATTGAACCTGTTAACTGGTGTAGGGAAAGTGGTTGCGTGCTGCTGTGTAGTTTGTCAGTTGGAGTGCATAGACTTACAACTCCTAAAAATGCAGTTGTCAACCTGTGTTGCTTACAAAGTTTTTGTGAGGATACGTAACTTCTGTGCTTTCTTTCATTTGCATGTTATCTGGCAGCATATGTTTTTGTCACCACTTCTGTCCCCATTTGAATTCCAGTTGTACACATTACTCACATCTTGGCTCTTAAGTTCTTGCAGAGTACAATTAAGATATTGAGGGTGCTTATTGTTTGGGCAAAAACTGATTCTGTGCTGCGTCTCATTTGCCAGTCACACGGCAGAAAGTTAACTGATGGGGGAAAGTGCTTTGTGTGCCGCTGTCTCCTTCGTCAGTTGGACAGCATTATATTTTGACTACTGATCTATTTCCACTTAAATTCACACTGACAACATAGAGTTCAGTGCCATACACCTCCCAAATAACTTGTGCAAACATATTTACGCAGAAGGGTTGGAAATATGTTAGCTGCCGGACTTTTTTAGTTTATGTTGGATTTAGAATGTGCACGCTGGTTGGATTAGCCAATCAGCATGCACGTTTCTCGGCTTTGCCTAGTTTCCATTGTATAATATGTATCAGACAGTTCAATGTTGTATTGATGTTATCTGAATTTTTTATCCACCAGGGAACAAGATGGTCAATTATTAAGATATTTGCTGAACGATAGGTCTAGACTAAACCATTCATCTAAGCATCTCTCCACCAATCCAGCCATCCATTTCCAGCACCAGTTTTATTCAGCTGTAGGTCACAGGGAATGAGAATATATCATAGCAAGCATTGTGCACCAGATAGGAAATAACACAGCACAAGACGCAAGTCCATCAAAGAAATGCTAATGAAGCACCTCTTTTCTGAACTTAAACATCAAACTGAATCCATACTGAAAACAAGACCAAGACACTAACAGCAGTGACCATGATTTTCAGATCAAATGTATTATACACAACACAGGTTGTGTTTACTTTGCCATACAAAATGAATCAAAAGGTGAAACAAACCTCTAGTAACTGCTCTAATGTGGCATCTGAAGCCTATACTCCTGGCAGTCAATCATTATAAATAACTGTTTACAATACCTGAGATTAAAAATAAATATTAGTACTACTGAAAGGGCTGATTTATGCTTAGTAAAATGTATATCTTCTGAGACTCCAGTGGGTCACACAGCCACACATATACATATCCAATCTCATGCATTTGTAGGTAAGAACTAGGTTAGCTGCCCTTGTGGGCCACTTTAACTCTACCCAGTTTCCCTTTCTGTGCTTGATTCATCCTATTCTGTTTGATGTTAGATTGGCTATACCCATCCCATGGTTAATATTATATTCTACCCCTAGGGATAAGAACTGGGATCGTGCCATAGAAAATTTATGGGGACCCATGCATGGGATAATGCATTTAGGAGCAGCCTCTGTCCATTACTGGTACAGAGGGCAGTCTTGTGGTAAATTTTCTATTACCTATTCATAGATCCAAGTTGTGCCTGAATATGGACAGGGATGAAATTTGTTTTATGTGGATCAGGAGTCTTGCAGTGGTACCCTTTGCAAGGTATACCTGTCCCTCAAACCATTTTGTTGATGTTGCAAAAGAGGTTTAGATCCCTTAACCAAGTATTCTGATGCCATTTGACTTTCTGACATGCAGCAGTCCATCAGCACTGGGTTGGAGGCTACCTCATATGCTAGACACAGGTCACCTCTTTGCAGTCTGTAGGATACTGAATATAGTGGCAGTGCTTTGAGTTGGTCCATATAGGGCATGTTGTTTAGGCCTTTTATCCTTTTAGTAAGGTACCTCTGTGGGGGTTCCGGTTGTTGCATGTGTCTGGACTGATACATGTCAAAGGGGGCATTATACACAATGACTAGCCTAATGAGGACTGAGTAAAGGGGGACAATGACATCTCTACATCTAGACACAATTCCATTGTTTAGAAGATGCAGAATATAGAACTAATTTCTTATGACTGTGGACATCTGTTGGTCAAAAGTCAGGTCATTGTCCACACAAGTCCCCAAATATTGAACAATTGGGCCAGTTCTTAGGAATGTACTGTCAATAGGTTCAAAGGTGAATACTAGGCTAATGAGGGTTTTTTTAAGCCTTGTCATGCATCTCAAATGTATCTGACAAGTCTTGGTACCCTAAGGTCATTTTAAGAAGCATATGTAGGCGGGGGGCATGGGTGGTCAAGCGTTTACAGTCTGCCTTTATTCATTAGAGACACAAGTGTCAGACCAGGAGTGAATGTCCAATTCCCCATCCACTGGTCCAAGTTTCCCTTGAATTGGGTTAGGGAAGCACTCTATTTCACACAGAGGGGAAGACTGTTCCAGAGAAGGGGCCACCTGTGAGACACATATATCTCTCTCCAACATATCCTTTTTAAGTTACAAGCAAGGTTTAAGTCCCTAGATCAGGTAATTCTGATGTTGTTTGTTTTGTGGATATGAGAAGGTCCGTCAGGGCAGGCTACACAGATGCTTTCTATGTGAGGCATAGACTGCCTCTCAATAGTCTGTAGGGAGACGAAGTACAAGGATAGGGTTTTGCGGTGATCTGTGCAAGACAGGATCCCTAGCATATGATAGAAACCTCATTTGGCTGAAACTCATTTGACTGAGACCATAAGACTGAATTTTCAAAAGACTGAAAAGTCACTTGACTGAAACCCATAAGACTGAAACCCATAATACTGAATTTCAACATACTAAATTGTAAACTGGACTATATAAAACATGACCAGGTGGGGGGATACACCCCACACAACCCCAATGTGGGTGCCCCCCACACCACCTAACTATATATATATATATATATATATATATATATATATATATATACTCCTAACTATATATACTAACTCCAGCATTGACTACAGTGGGGAAATGGGTATATACCTTTCACTTACCTTACAGTAGTCTACATGCTGCCACTATTATGACATTTTCCCCACTGTAGTGTGATCCTTGAGTTATTAGATATAATTGAGGGGGATGAAGGGCACAGCCCCCAACACTGGGGGTGTGGGGGGGCATAGACCTCTACCTAGTCTGGTTTTATATCGTCCAGTTTAAAATTTAGTATGTTGAAATTAAGTATTAGAGGTTTCAGTCATATGACTTTTCAGTCTTTTGAAATTTTAGTCTTATGGTCTCAGTCAAATGAATTTCAGTCAAATTAGGTTTCTATCATATGATAAGGATCTATAGGATGATATGTTTACACCTTTCATTGCTTTGTGAGGAATATATGTGGATGTTCCAGCTGTTGCATGTGTCTGGTCAGGTGCATACCGAAGGGACATTGTACTCAATGACTGGTCTGATGAGGGTCAAATTCAGTGGAACACTAACTTCCTTGAACCTAGATGTCATACCCTTGCTTATACATTGCGCAACATAAAATAATTTCCTTACAACAGTAGACACATTGTGGTCAAAGGCTAAGTCACTGTCTACATGCCTTTCTAAATCTCTGAATACTGGGTCTGTGTTTAGAAATATATTACCAATGAAGTAGTTTCCAGGGGTAGCCAACTTGTCACAGGATACTATTAGACATTTCTTGGCATTAAGTTTTAGACCCTGGCTCTGACGCTAGTTCTTTTTCTCTGTCAGGCTTTCTTCAAGGATGTTACTGTCTTGGGAGGATTCTCTGACTGCACCTAATTTGCAATCATCTGCAATCTCTGTCAGCCAGAGGCCCTTAACACTGGCCTTTACTTTAAAGAAGTAGATCCCAAAAAGGTGTGGACCTGCATTGAACTCTGAGGGACCCCGCTGGTGACTAGCCTCTTTGTGGAAATAGATCCCCCTATCCTAAATTATTGGGTCCTATCTGAGAGTCTACTGGCTATCCAGTGGATTACATAAGAGACTATTGATAATTCTATGAGTTTGTCTACAATGCATGAGTGATGAATTGTATCAAATGCATTGAGCAGGTCTGGATAGGCAATATGCACCATTTTGCCCTCGTCCATTGCTTTGATGACCTTTACAAATAAGTTCACCAGGGTGAGTTTGCATGGTCTACCCTTGATGAAATGAAACTGGGTTTGTTCCAGTGTCTGCTGATTTACTATGCCATAGTTAACCATTTCCATGAATATGCTTTCCATGGCTTTGCATAGGAGTCTAATCAGACTTAGAGGTCTGTAGTAATTGGGTCAGTTGATGGCATGCTCTTATGCAGAGAGATGACTGCTGCAGTTCTCCATTCATGTGGCATAGAGGCTGTCTGTGGTCTACAATTAAATTGGGACTCTAGTTGTCCTCTTTGATCATGTTACATGCTATTTAGCAGACATCCTATGATAGTATAGAAACCCATCAATGCAAAATTCTTGGCCTTGGAGAATGAATTGAGGACCTAATTCATAGTGATAGTTGGGTAGGCTTATGGTCAATGATATTTCCTGAGGTTTGTTGGTGGGGGGAGAGAGATGAGGTAAAGTTGAAGTGTAATTTGTCAGCCTGTAGATTTGTTATATCTTCTGGCTCAGTCTAGGTGGATCCATTTACAATTAGTTCTGCACATTGTTTTGTACCGCCTTTGAGATTGCAGACATATCAGAAGAAAGCCTTATGGTTGTCCTTGGGCTGGGATGATATGTTTACCTCAAATTTCACTTTGCTATACTTGATTTGCTTGTTTTGATCGATGAGAGAATTTTTATCCTGACGGACATTGCACTTCCTAACATTTGCTATAATTTCATTCTTTTGTTATATAACCTATTGATATTGGGATTCTTCCAGGGTGGCTTGTTCTGTGATTATTCCTATCTGCCACAGCTGCCTTTATGTATCTGTTAACATGACTGGACATGGTCTCTGTGAATAATTCTCCATAGGCAGCAGTAATTTCAGGATTTCGGGAGGGAGACTTGAAATTTTGCTGATTATCACTTAATAGTGGGTAGTTTGCCTTAAAAATCATTCCTAAATATACCAGCATTATCTGGGAGACCAGGTTTTATTTTTATTTCAAAGGATACAGTTTTCCAGTCTGAACTTGCCAGAGGATATTATGGGGGGGGGTTGTTGCAGCATTCTCTCATGTTATCAAAGATGAGATATAGTACATATACCCACTAGGGGTGCAAACATACTGGATCTCATCCTCAGTAACATGGGAGAATGCTGCACCCCCCCCCATTGTCTTCTCTGGCAGGTTCTTGGGTGTTTGTATTTGCAATATCCTAGAATCTCTAGGCCTGCAAGTTAGAGGTGTGCGTCCCAGTTTATAGTGGGATAGTTAAAGTCACCAATGAATATGGTCTTGGGTTGAATAGTGAGAGGCTCTAGTAAGTTTAACTATGTGTTATGGGTTTCCTGGTTATTGAAGGAGACCTATAGCTTTCCAGGATTTGGGATGGGTCTTTGCTGATGGTAATTTGGGAATGGAGAAGTTCAGGAGCATCATTCTGTTTGACCAGCCTTTAAGATACATTTATTTTTCATGTAAATTAAGACACGACCCCCCCCCCCTTTAGTCCTTGCCTGTGCAGTAGATGGAATAATGTGTGAAATGCATTGTAACCTTGTTCTGCCAGGGCTATTTCCATGAATTTAAGCTATGCCTTGGTAACACCAGAAACATCTGCATTCTCCAGTATGATAAGAGCTTTGAGGCAGCACAGTCTCTTGTTTAGAGTCGTGGCATTAAACACTAACACCATTCGATTTTCTTGGGTTGGTTTTGCTAAGATGGAAGGTTTGTCAGTTTTGCATTGCCTAAAAAGGCACTATAATAGAGGACAATGTTTTATTCATTGTTCTAAAGCATAGAGGAAACAGGTCCAGACCATCGCTGCCAAAGCAGCATCTTCTGTTGACCATATCATCCCATGCTTAACAATAATGTACCTACTTTGATTAACATAAGAAACTAACCCAATTATTAAAGAAAACATTATCTGCTGTTCCTATTGTGGCGTCATCCTTGCAGAATCTGAATGCTGCTCAGTGGTAGTTTCTCAGGGTAGACAACTTCTCAAAGCATATAATAATCATTTTTTGGCATTTAGTTTCAGTCCATGATTCTGGCACAAGTTATTTGTTTGGGACAAATCTTTATGCAGGTTTGTTAAGTCCTTTGTGGATTATGGGGATTCTTTGACTTCTCCTAGCTTGTATTCATGCAAATATAGTCAGGCAGAGCCCTTTGGTACTGGCTTTTACTTCAGAAAAGTAAACTCCAAGCAGGAGCGGTATAAGCATTGAATCCTGGGGATCTGACTGGTCTCTTTGTGAAGGTAGCTTCCCCTATTTTGATCTCCTGAAGCCTATCTGTAAGCACGATTGCAATCCAGCAGGTGATGCAGGGGGTTTATACCCAGTTTATGTAGCTGTTCTGTTATGTCAGACTGGGGGATTGTTTCAAAAGCTTTGGCCAGGTCAAGGTACGTGGTGTGTACTATTTTATCTTCATCCATTGCTTTGGCGCATTTCCAAAAAAGTCCAGGAGGTTGAGTAAGCATGTAATGTACTTGACAAATCCAACTGAGTCAGCTCCAGTGCTTGCAGATTCCTTGTGTCTTGACAGATTAGTTCCATGATAAGCCTTTCCATGGCTTTGTATATGAGGTTGTTCAGGCTTGTGAGTCTCTAATTGCCCGAGTCTGTGGAAACTCCTCCCTTATGCAAGGGAATGACTGTAGCTTTTCTCTATTCACTTGGTACAAAACCTGTATGGAGGCTGAAGCTGAACAGTGTTGTTATGGAGTGGTTAAATTGTGCTTCATGCCATTTAAGATGCACCCAGGGATATTGTCAGGACTCATTGGGGCAGTATTTTTAGCTTTTGATACTGCTTTTAGGACTTTAGATTGTGTTACAGTTGGAGGTAAGTTAAGTTGGTTTCAGATACATCTTGTGGGACAGAAAGAAGGAGAGAGGGGTAAAGTTTGAGCAGTATTTATTGGCCAGCAGATTTGCTGTCTTCAGCCTCAGTGTGGGTAACTTTGCTTATGACTGGCTCAATGCTTTGCTGCATTATGCTTTTCAGATTGCAAACATGACAAAAACAAATCTTATGATTGTCTTTGTCTTAGGTGGCCATTTTAGCCTCAAACTTGGCTTTGTGGATTTTGTTTAGCAACCGAGTGGTTTGTTTATTACAATAATAAGGGTTGTCTCTTTCTAGGAATTACTGTTCTTATTTTTCATCAAAATGTTCTTTCTTTTATTGTAAAGCTTATTAATATTATAGTTCCACCAAGGGTGTTTCTTGGTGGGGTTTGCCCTGCACTTTTTCATACAGGGTACAGCTGCATCTGTGCAGCTGTTTACATACTGGTATAGTGTGGTGGTGTGCATGTCCATGTATTCAGGAGAGTTAACTGGGTTCGGTTTGAATTTGAAGTTTTCCAATGTATCATTTATGAGCAGGTAGTCTTGTCTTACAGAAATTTCTAAAGGAACCCTAAGTGGAAGGTATCTCTGGTTTCATTTTTATTTCAAAGGAGAAGGCTTTATGGTCAGACCTAACAAATGACAAAGATATGCAAGAGCTGGTGAAGATACTCCCAGTTGGCATAATGGTTAAGATCTCTGTCTCCCATGTAAAAGGCACAACGTTTGATCTTGACCTCCGGCTAATGCCTGTTTGGAGTTTGCATGTTCTCTTGGTCTGTCTGGGGTACTTTCTACTTCCAAAAACAATGATAAGGAAAATATGAAGGGGTTTATGATCAATGCTAGGAACCTAACAGGAAACTCCACTCCCTACAAGCCCTCTTCACCTTGTATGACATGGAC
The DNA here is from genome assembly GCF_019279795.1 of Protopterus annectens. Classification (NCBI taxonomy): domain Eukaryota; kingdom Metazoa; phylum Chordata; order Ceratodontiformes; family Protopteridae; genus Protopterus; species Protopterus annectens. The sequence goes on from NC_056744.1 coordinate 511,945,785, forward strand.
GTCTGTGAGTGAATGAGACATGGTTTAAAATGCAGAACAGCAGTCTGACTCTATATAACTATAACACCTTCCATACATTTATATCAGATACTGTGCAGGAAGGGAAAAAGTGGATATATTTGTCTTCATCCAGAAAAAATAATGCAAGAAAACCCAGCCAAACTATAGTTAACACTGTGTGATATTTTTCAGCTACAAGTTTTCTGAATGTCTGTGACTTTTTTTTGTACTTTTCACATCTTTATGGATTCGTTCAGGTCAGTAACACCAACCCTCTTAACTGTGGGCATGCATATTTTTGCCTTTTAATTGAATTTGTCACCACAACATAAGGGAATAGCTTGTTAATACTTCAAAAACCCATGGTCTTTAAACCCAGCTGATGCCCATAAAGACTAGGGTACCAGCAAAATATCACAACTAATATCTATACCAAAGGGTACAAGAGTCACACAGGCAAACCATTCAGTAAAACTGCAAGAAAAACACAACCAAGCTAGAGTTTTGACTGTATGATACCTCAAACCTCTTGCAATGGAGGCTCATCAACTGGATTTAAAGACCCCATGTTTTTGAATTATAGCCAAACTATCCACAGACCCTGGCTGACCAAGTTCGCAGATGACTGCAAGCTGGGAATGATTATTAACTCCACAAGTGATGTAGACATCCTACAAAAAGGCCTCACTGAGACCAGTGACTGGTGTCGAAACCATGGCCTTAAGCTTAATGCCAAAAAATGTGTCGTCATCCTCTTTGGGAAAAACTCAGTTCCAACTAATTATCACATCGTTGGGAGCCAACTGAACACTGGAGGTGTTATAAGAGATCTGGGGACACAGGTTGACAGCAATCTCTCCTTTGACCACCACATTGTCACTGTGGTCGGAAAGTCATTCTATGTGACACATCTCATTACAAGGTTTTGCATCCAGGAAGAAAGAGGTCTTCATCTCTCTCTACTCTTCCCTCATTAGGCCAATCATTGAGTATAATGGCCCATTTGGCATGTACCTCACTGGACACATGACAACTGGAAAGGCCACAAAAGTACCTTGCAAAGAGGATTCTAGGCCTTAAACACATGTCCTACATGGACAGACTCAAAAAACTCCAGCTATTCTCTTTCTCATATCATCTACTAAGAGGCGATCTCTGCTTGACTCACAAAGCCATGTCTGACCCAGCTCTGTTAAAAATGCTACATCTAAAGAAATCCCAATCCCTCCGCACCACATGCTCCAGAGACCTCAACCTCATTAACACAATCGACAGAACATGCTGGAGGGACAGGTTCATAACCTAGAGACTACCCATGCTTTGGAATAGACTTCCCATACATGTCAAGCAGAGTACTTCACTGGCCCTCTTCAAGAGAAATCTTGATGAGTGGATGGGAAATAGAAGTTCACCCCGGGGATCACTCCAGTGGCTCTACTTGATAGACACACTGGGAAACAACGTTGGGTGGCACAATGCCAGGGCACTTCTATGGGGGTAGGCTTGTAAAGGCTCCAGGGCCATTAGCCTAGTACGCACCTATGAACCTATATGCTTTGCTGATGATGTAAATAAAAACGACAATACATACAAGTCAACAGTTAGTGGGTTTGGAGTTCCAGTCTGAATGTAACCATAAAGACTTAAAACTAAATACGTCATGCACATTCAAATACCATGTAGCTGAAAAGGTATTAGCAGTGAAAATTCTAGCTTGGCTGGGTTTTTCTTGCAGTGTTTTTTTGGGGATGAAAACTGAGACACCTCCACCGTTTTTCCCCTCCTGCACAGCAGCTGATCTAAATGTGTGGAAGGTGTTATGCACAGCTAGACTGATGTCCTCCATTTTAAACCATGTCTCATTCACTGTACAAATGTATATTTCATACAGGGTGAGGATGGTGTGTATGGAGTTGTGTTTCCTGTTTAGGCTCCTAGCATTGATCAGTAACACCTGCATATTGTCCTTTGCTAGCTTTGTTATGTGAGTAGGTTTATCAGGTTAGCATTCACTAAAAATAAGTCACTATGGGGTGGAAATGTCTTCGACAATAATCAAAGCCCTAGATGGAATGGATGCAGGTAGATCATATTATTCTAGGCTGACAAATATTGGACCCCCTTCCAATGACACAAAAAACTAAGACAATTATTGAAGTAAATAATTTTTTGCTCATATTGTGGCGTCATACTTGGAGATGGTAGAATGCTGCTCAATGCTAACCTCATATCTGCCTGAGACATATAATCTAAGAGCTCCATTTTTGCCTCTCTTCATATAGTCTAAGTCGTTACATCTTTAGTCATTGACACCCACATGTGCTATGACAGAATTGTTCTGATACTTGTTGTTAAAGGGCTTAAGTGCATACCTGATTAGATGTATTCTGGCACCAGGAAAGCAACAAACCATCACTTTTTCCTTGCCCAGATTGGTAAAAGGTATGTCTGTATGCCCTGAAATAAAGTCACCTATAACTAGAAAGTTTGGCTGGGTAGATGCCTGCCCTATGGTCTCAACATCCATGACTTTGGGATCTCTTGGGCTATGTGATGAGATAGGCTTAACTAGAAGAGTGTGCTTTCTGCCTGTTTTGTGTTTTGGTCTTTGAGGTTTACGCAAGTTACTCTTTAGAACCTCAGCATATGATGGATTACATGTGTTGTGATGGCCTTGTAGAGGTATGATGTGTGGTGTTCTGCCAATGATTTTGAAGTCTGTCTTTACTGTGTGAGGATTTTGCCTTATAAATATTCATCTCTCACTCATCTCTATCTGTCTAGCTTTATATTATATGCAGAAATATTTACGTGTAAGTGCATTTTATGTGTGCTCATCTATTAAGGGCCTCTCAAACTGTCATAACTGGCAGCCATGTTACTTTCATTTTCAGTAGCTATTCTTTTACGTTTATAGGTTCATAATACTTACTAGGCCGTTGATCTGTAAGGATCTCAAGAAGCCCAGCCTTACATTCCCACACTAGTTTTTAGTCCTTATATTTTGTGTACAAATAACCTAGAGGTAGGAAGGATAAAGAAATGTTGGGACATTTACTTGTTGCTTCCTCCAGGACCTTGCCTGATGGCTATAATGCTGACACCCAACCAGTAAATTTGTTAAGGTGTCACAGGAGCTGGGCAGTCCAAGGTTAAAGAAGAGCCCTGCGGCTGATTCATTCTCCTCTTGGAGTCCCAGTCAACACCTCATTTACCATTGACAGTGAGAAAGTAAGGAGTGGGCCAGCTTGCTGTTCCTACGGGCATCCTATCTTTTGCTTATTGGGAATGCAACTCTCAATCCCAGCAGTCTCTTGAGCCTGCCATTGCAGTCTCCTGATGTGTGCCTCTGCATTTTCGATTCCAGTTCATTTACTGATGTTAAGCATTGTTACTCTGCATGCTCATCTGGTATGATCTCTGCTTAGTAACACTCAGTACTCCTTCTGTGTAGTGAGCCAAGCCATTCCCCTCACCCCAGGATGGGTGTGGCAGCAGTGACAAATCATTCCTATCATCCTGTTGGTTCCTACAGGGGCTTCAGTCAATAATCTCTTTTTAATAGGTATTGAGATTATCATTGCTGTCAACTAAGCCACAAACATATCAAAAACATGCATAACTGATTTATCTTAATGCATGCATGTGCATTTTTATTGTGTTTGTTGCAATGAAGGATATATTTTCAGTTATGCACTGTAGGAATGACTTTGCTGAAATGAACATCATAATCCTTTGCTAAAGATAACATTTCTCTGTAATTAAAACCATGAAAATGGCCTTTACCCACTAAGGACTTTGCAGTGAACAGAGTGTAATAAATAGCATAAATTATAGCAAATCTTCCCATGGAGACATACTTTCTGACTTACATTTATATTTCCATAAATTAGTTGTTTGGGCCAAATGCTAACTGGACTCACATGTGATCAAATGGACTAGAAAAATATGCCTATTGTGTCTGCTTCATTACATGCAATGCAAACTACAGCACTATCTAAGTCTACCCATATCAAATGCCAAACCCACAAATGTTACCGCAGCTGTAGCTAGCACTTACAACTTTATTATATTCAATCCTGTATTTCAGTGCCTCCCAAAATTCAAACACTGTGGTTTTCTTTTATACACTGCACTATCAACCCAGAGTTTATCGAAGATGCTTCATATATCTAAATATCAGCTGGAAGAATAAGGGCCTATATTACAGATCCCCTTCGGAAGATCAAAAGTTCAAAAGACTGAAAATCAAAATATCTAAAATGCAAAATATTGAAAATGGAATTTGTCCCCTCTGTACTGTTGTGCGATCTCAGAGTTGGTATATATAATTAGCAGGGGAATGTGGGGGGGACGGCACAGCCCCCCACATGAGAGATGCAGAGGGACATGTCCCCCTGCATTAAAATGTTTTCGATATTTTAAGTTTTAGATATTTTGATTTTCAGTCTTTTGAACTTTCGATCTTCTGACATAGACCCCTATATTACTTGCCTCTGCTGTTTATTAACTGTGTCAAAAAATGTATCATAGTATGGGAAGCCAAAAATATGAAATATATATTTATATTTATATTATGCATCTCTACCGTATGTGACTAATATGCTACACTAATAAAACAGAACAAATTCTGTTTTAGGCTATATTGCAGGTCTCCACAGTAAATGAACCTTTGGATCAGTGAGAACAGTCTGGTTATCAAAATATTAACATGAATAAACTAAGGGATATGTGTGCATCTGGTAAACATGAAAAAGGGGCATCAGGGTGAAAGTTTGGTGTTCTACCATGAATCAGTTTTTTACAAGCATTACTGAAAAGCCACATTTCTTTTAGTAGTGCCATATGCAGAATGCAGATATATCACAACCCTCTACTTATCCTAAGCAATTTAAAAGCTGCAATGAAAAGAGATGAGGCCTGAAAATAAAAACAACATTGTAATCTACTGAAATGGTATGCAGTACCCTAAGTAAGCACTATGGCTGGTATAACTAATAAAGCTGACAGCTTGGCATGAACACCAGGGTGATTAACAATCTTTTTCAGCAGGGAAGTAGTCACATTTTATCTTTGTCATTATTTAAGAGGCCCTCATAGCATTTTAGTAATGATCTAATTAAGAAACCAATAAAAGTCTTCATAAACCACAAAATATAGTGATTTTCCGTGGGCTACAATACTACCTGCACAAGTTATTCAGTAGAAAAGTCTGTGATTAATGTTCTGACAGTTATCTCAGAAAGAAAAATGGTTGGACATATGTAGTTTTTGTTACAAACAATTGTCTACATACAATGTTCCAGTCTTTAAAGCTGCAGAAAAGTGGATGCTATTATAATTCGCTTAGGGTCACATAACTTTTCTTTCAATTACTTGATCCGGCTTAAAGTTTTAGTGATTGCTTTACACTGTTCTTTAAAACAGAAATATCATAAATGAATACATGGTGGACAAATGAATGAAAAGATCCATTGTTTTTATTACTACTGTTATAAAATGCTTTCTTTTGTTCTTTTTTTTTTTTAGAGATAAAAGCAACCCAGTCTATGTCCTTACAATATGAATCAATGGATTATAATTTTGATAATGAAATACTTTAGTTGCTAAAAAGTCATCCTACTGGAATTCAGTGATTTATTAGTTTTTCTTTAAAGTTTTCACTGGTTGGAAAAGGCAGATCCTCTAACTTTCACTAGCTTGAGCTTACTTAACTGTTTAGTCAACGCCCAACCATGTAAAACTGTGTAGATCCTAATCCTAAGTGCCATCCCTGCTCTACAGCCTTAAATTCCTCCTTACGACTTCCTAACTCTAAAATTTCACCCTGTTCCTCTACTCCATAACTCTAAAATAGAACCCCCCAAACCTAAATCCCCTTCCCAGTCACTGCCCTAATCTTCACTTCTACTCCTGTGGCTGCAGCACTTACTCCATTCAAACTTGAATAATGTGTTTGGTAAGGGGCAGCAGCTGCTTGACCAAACTCTTATTTAAGTTTGAGTGAGAGCAGTGGCCTTGATGATGTATAAGGCAAGAGGCTTGAGCCCCTGACTTTGAGACAGAGATCATCGAATGCTTTGGACATGAGCACTTATTAAAATATCTTTACTAATGACATACAACGAATATTAAACAATGTGTCACTTTGTCTGTAACTGTGCCTCTTCCTACTTCATTTTGCTTGTGCTTAGGTGTTCAACTGCATTTAGTTTGCCACATTTGTTTCTGCATGTTGGTAGCCTTATACTTTAGGCAGGATTCACGAAGGCTTGCACGGAGTCTAAGAATAGTGTAAGACTCCATGCAGCCTTCGCGATCCAGGAACAGCCCAAAGTCCGTGTAAGAGACCAGCTAAAACGTCTCTTACACGGAATGGGCGTGGATAAGCTAATCACCTCACTTGCAGCTGAATAGCATGCAAATGAGGATGATTATCAATCCAGGAAGCCCAAAACAGCCCGTGTAAGAGCCGTTTTAGCTGCAGAAATGTACTCAGTTGACAACTGAGTACGTTTCTGCAAAAACCACAATAGAGCCATGTCAGCTCCAAATAAAGGGTGCATATGTGTCAGGTAGCATGCCAATGGCCAAATATGTGGCCATTGGCAAGGTAACCTGATGCAAAAGGAATAAAAATATATATATTTTTTTTCGGCGATCGCCAATGTTTAAACCCAGCGCAGCCCCGTGCAAATGGGCTGCGCTGCATAATACATAAAAATGAAGGTTATAAACCCACAAATGGGGGTTTTATGCAATACATGGATTTTCAATGCAGGGACCAGCAGACCAAAAACAACATGGCCACCGTGTAGTGGTTGCTAAGGGGGGAAGCTGAGTCTAAGAGATGTAACTAAGCATTAGTAGGCAATCTGATGCAAATGAGTGTTATGATACTGAATTCCACTGTCACATAGCAAATGAGCACATTCTGAGTAGTGTAAGAGTTACAGAAGGGGGAGGAATAGAGTAGGAGATAGGTGACATCACAGGGGGGAATGGCAGAAAGGAATGCAGTTCATTGGAGGTCAGAGTTACATGACAGATGTCAGACACATATCATGGAAAGAGGAGTGCCACAACATAAGCATGGGAAAGTCAAGAAATGGAAGGTGTACATTGTTGCCTACACCATAGTTTCTTGCTGGGTGTGCATGCGCATGTGTGCGCGCCATGAAGCGCGAGTAAGACAGTGTGCGCGCGTGTAAGGCAGACTGAGCATGTGGGAGCGTGTTGGGAGATGTTTAACACTGTTTGCGCGGGTGTGCTCGTGTTTTAACCCGAATAAGCAGATTGTGAACCGTGTAAGCATGTGTGCGTGCGTTTAAGCCACTGTGAGTGTGTTTCTGCTGGTATACACGCTGCTCCCCCCTGAGGAAACAGAAAGGAAAAAGGAAGCAACATAATTAGTAGGAAGTTACCAGGGAATACTGCTGGAGCTAGCAGGTGAAAACAATTAGAAGCAGGCAATTACACAGGCAGAATAGTAGCTCAGCCCAACACTTAAAAATCTGCAAACAGCAGTGCAAGATGTTTCTCTCAAGAGACACTGCAAGACAGGAGTAAGCTATTAGAAGTGAAAACTGAAAAAGCTGAACTCAGAGCAGAAATGTTAGGGGCTGCCATAGCTGTCATAATGAGACATAGGCGACTTGCTGAGGGTGGTGACAATGCAGATGGTGCCAGACAACCCACAGTGAGGAGACGGAGAAGAGTGTACAGGCCCAGAGTCACCTACTATGGGTTAAATGAGCTGGAGATAGTAGAGCACTATAGAGTGGACAGAGACCTCCTGCAGCAAATAGTGGAGCTGTGCAGGCCACGCCTCACACACAGAACCAACAGAGGGGAACCCATCCCAGTGGAAACCAAGGTATGTGTTGGCCTAAGAATACTAGCAACAGGTACCTTCCAGAGACCAACTGGTGATATGATGGGGATATCACAGGCATCAGCCTCCAGGGTACTGCACCAGTTCCTGGATGCCATGTCAGCACATGTTGGTGATTATGTATATTTCCCCAATGCCCGTGAGGTATTGGCCAGCAATATGCGTCTCTTCCAGCAAATAGCGGAATACCCTGAGGTAGTGGGTGCAATAGACTGCACGCACATATGCATCAAAGCACCAGCCGCTGAGCGGGGTAGGGCCTACTTCAACCACAAGGGCTTCCCCTCCATCAACTGCCAGGTCGTGTGTGATGCCCAGGGCATAATAATGAATGTGTGTGCTGGCTGCCCTGGGAGTTACCACGATTCCCACATATGGCATTTGACGCAGCTGTACCAGACATTTGCCAATGGGGACATCCCACACGGACACCTAGTGGGGGATGCAGGTTATGCACTGGAGCCGTTGCTGATGACACCCATCAGAAACGCACACACACCTGAACAGGAACGCCATAATGAGGCACATGCACAAACACGTAATGTCATAGAGCATGTGTTTGGTCTGCTCAAGTCACGGTTCCGGTGTCTGGACACATCTGGTGGAGCCTTGCAGTACAAACCAACTACATGTACCCAAATTGTCATGGTATGTGCTATGCTACATAATATGATCTTGTGAAAACAGCTGCAGCAGGACCAGCAAAGTGCTGGGCCAAACAGCCCCCCTCCATTGCCAAGGCCATCACAGGCAGAGCGTGACTTGGAGGAGGAACAACCTGAGCCTGCCCCAGTAGGCAGAAGGAGGCAAGCCCAGTATGCCCTGGCCTTGGCAAAGAGGCAACGCATAGCACATACACTGGCTCAGTAGGAACCCTGGGAATGATACCCCCTCTGACTCACTCAAATAATAACATGGATGCCTAAAATGACATGACCTGCTCACAAACATGTACAGGGAAGTGTAATATGCGCATCTGACAGAGGCAGTCCTGCAGCACCACCTGAGGCATGAATGCCATGTGTTAAGTAATGTAACACCATGTACTATATGCACACCTGAGGACCCTGACTAACATCCTACCCTCACCAAGCATCATGCCACAATATGACAATGAGATGATCAAGTGCAATAATTGACTGAAGTATCGCAGTTAGTCAAAGGGGGTCCAATGTGTGCCAGCCTGGGGTGACATGCTGAGCATGACATGATGCTCCACCTGCTAGGACTGGCATGCACCTATCAGTGCAGGCCATATGGATACTGGCAAAGGCTGTTGTTACCCACAGCATGCCCTGAATAGGTAAGGCTCAAAACACAAACCTACTTCCATAGGTATCAGAAGGGATAAGAATAAGTTAAGGGATAAGTTGAAACAGCAAGATGCATACAGTCTAAACTCACCCAGTATGGAGAATGTTGATATCTGTGCTGTAACAGAAAACTGGGTCAAGGCTCACAACAGCACCCTAACACTACCAGGTTACACCTCATACTGTGCTGTACAGCCTCAAAACATGGAACAAGCTACAAAAGGAGGGTGACTAGCACTAATTGTCAAGGATAACCACACCCCCATGTTGGTACCACAACAAGAAGCAGCATGGACTAGCCATGGTCAAGTAACAGTGGCTAAAACTGCCCCCCAGTTTATAGCCTGCTACAGACTACCATCCCAACACCAGGAACTGCACCTGGCCTATGCTGGAATACATGAATATATCAAGTCCTCCAAACCACATTATATTGGGTGACTGAAAATACCCAGACATAGACTGGGAGCATTATACTAGCTCCAACACTGTATGACAAAAGTTCATAGAATCCATAAACCAAAATGCCCAGGAACAACGTACCACTCCCACAAGAGGGGTAAGCATACTGGATGTGATAATCAGCAACATGGGTATTGGATGGCAAGACGAGAAGTGTATTGCTCACTGGTAAAACCAGACCATAGAGTAATCACACTGGATATACAAATCCTGACCACAGTCCCTGGCCAGAAAACCACAGTGGAAAACATGTGTAAAGCAATATTTGCACTCCTCCAAACTGATGTGGAATCCATTAAAGGTCCTGTGCAGGTGCAAAATATGGGCCACACCTCAGAACCTGTAATACAGCCATTCCATGAACACTGCCAGGAATGCTTGGATTATGCAATCCTAAATTAAAACAAGACACAATGAAATACACGCAGGCATCTGGCATGGTGGACACCAGCCATAACCAAACCATTCAAGAGAATGAGGAAGCTACTACATGATAGAGCAAACATAAACAATGAAGTAATCACTGATCAGTAGTATGGCAATAAAATATGTCCACACATACAATCCACTAAGGCCAGCCACAACAAGTTTAATCTGTGAATCTTGAGGCAATGTTACACCTGCCCCAAGTACACAGACAACCCCCAACTCCCCCCAAGAAATACAAATATATGTGAGAGATGCAACCATCTATCCAAACTGGAGGCTGAGCTCCCTCAACTCAGTACTCCCAAAACTAGTCAGGAGGAGAAGGTAACCACACACACCACAAACACAGTCCCACATAGACCTATCACAACTGCAAACCAAAGACATAAACACAGAAAAACATTCCCGGAGGCACAAATTACAAACAAAGCACACCAACAGAGGCCTCTAAAGCAGACACCCAATCAAACAGCTTCCAAACATAGCACATGCAACACATAGTGCACAAAGTTGGTGTGCCAAACAGTCACAGGCCAGAAGGAGAAACAACATGCCTGATACAGTTGTAATAGGTGACTCCATAGCGAGACACACTGCTGTCCCGCACACCAAACTGAACAAGGGAAAGGGTACAGTAAGCTGCCTGTAGGCTGCCACAATACGCCACATAACACAAGTATGCAGGTCACCCCAAAGCAAGCAGAAATATGATGCAGTCGTAGTCCATGCTGGTGTGAATGACCTGAGATGCACCTCCCTAGACTACATGAAAAGAGACATAGATGAGCTCTCTGATTATGTAGTCCAGGCCAGTATGACACTCACCGTTTGCAGCATCCTACCCTTACCAAGAATGATGCCACAGTACAAACATGGAATGGTCAGTTATAGCAAGTGGCACACTTACTGGTGTCATTCCAAGGGGATCCAATGTCTGTCTGCTTGGGATGTCATGCTTGACAAGCCACGCAACTGTTCCTGGGATGGCTTGCACTTGTTACCTCTGGACCTCTGGATATTGGATAAGGCTTTTGCCACCTCCATAGAGCCTTTCATAGGCAAGGCTGAAAAGACTAACCCACCACCCTAGAAAACATAAGTGGAAAGAAACATAAGGGTAATGCTGGCCAATGCCACATGCGTAAACCCCAATATGCATGCTCCCAAGGCCATCCCCAGTATGGAGAACATCGATGTCTGTGCAGTGACAGAAACCTGCTGCAAGCCTCCTGACAGCACACCAGCACTACCAGGTTATACCACATATCATGCGTCATGGCCCCAAAACCTGGAACAAAACATAAAAGGAGGGTGAGTATCCATATTCAGCACAGACACCCATATGTCCAGGTAACTGACAATGCACAAGGCATTGGAGTCCACCCATGTGCAACTAACTGTAGGCAAGACTGCTGTACAGTCTGTAGCATGCTACAGACCACACTCTCACACACAGGAACCCCACCCAGCCATGCTGAAGACACTGGACAGTATGAATGTCCCACCAAATACGAAACAATGTACCACAAATTACCACATAGGTGGTAAACCATTATGTATGGAAGGAGTAATCAGGGACCTAGGGACACAAGTGGACAGTAACCTGTTATGTGACACTCACATTGCCAATGTGGCTAGGAAGACTGTCTACATTGGACACCGTATCATGAAAGGATTCACATCTACGTCAACAGAGGTCATTGTGCCCCTATACTGTTCTCTTATCACACCCATAATCTAGTACAATGCCTCATATGGGATGTACCTTACCTGACACCTGCAGCAGTTAGAAAGACCTCAAAGGTACCTCACCAAGAGGATAAATGGTCTCAAATATATGTCATATGCTGCCTGGCTGTAGACACCACAGCTGAATGCAGTCACATACTGCCTACATAGAGGCATTGCATGCCTGTTGTACAAGGCCATGCCCAACACAGGAGTAATGGACATGCTCCACCCCAGAAAACTCAAAGCCATCGGAGCTGTGAGAGTGAGAGATGTCAACCTCAAAAAATAATGAAATAGGATGTGCTGGAGGGACAGATACATAATCCAGAGGCTCCCCACACCCTGGACCAAAATTCCACTCCATGTTAGGCAGAGCCCCTCACTGACACTCTTCAACAGGAATCTTGCCAAGTGGATGGATGATCGTAGAGTTACACCAGGGGTCTTCACTGTGTCATGTCCAGACAGAGGCACAGCAAAGCAAATCATAAATGGCCATAATATTCACATAGCAAGGGGTGGCGAAAGCCACTCACACTCTGGCTAGGCTAACAAATGCCCTAGGGTGGATAGCCTAGTATGAACCTATGAACCTATGAAGATACAAATTGTACAGGACACTAAGGATAATCCCAAGGCTTTCACAACTGATGGTAGGAACCGTGTTGGGAATTCAGAGATATGCTCTGAATCACAAATATCACAAACAACATACCAAACACACAAACATATTGCCAACATACATCCTGACAGGTGCAGTGCAACCCCCCCCCCCACAGAATGCAAAATATCTATCCCAGCAGACTGCTGGCCCCCTGACATTGCAGATGCTGAGGTAACAGCCAGCATCTACAAAGCAAAACACACAGCAGCAGTGGTATGAGATGGTGTCCTGGGCTGAGTCCAACATGGACTCCAAGACGAATGGAATGCCAAATCACACTACTGCTCAATGTCAGCCTTACCACAGGATATGTACCCAAAGAGCAGTGTACAACAACAGTGGTCCTTCTCAACAAAGGTGTTGCCTGAATGGATACTGAAAACTACCACCCCAGAATCCTGAGAAGCTCAGTCTGCACAGCTATGGAAAGGATCAGCATGTACCGCAGACATAAAGATATTGTGGACCTACTGACACCGGACCCTACCCAGTGTGGCTTTCTTAAGTGCAGATCCTGCCCCTAAACATGTTTGACTCAATTGAAACAGTCATTAAGGTCATTGATGAGGGCAATGTGGTCCACACAGCACAGCTGGACCTTGCAAAGGCTTCTATACAATACCCTACGTGTTAATTATAGATATGCTCACCAGCTTAAATATAAACCCCTATGTCAGTAGAGGGGTTGCAAACCAGACCGAGGACAGAATAGACATGGTCAGACATGCTGCAGCCATGTCAGACTACAAACCAGATATAACTGGCATCCCACAAGGCTTGGTCCTGGGATCTCCCTCATCTGGTATATATGTCCCATAGGTACAGGCCAACATGGAAGGACTGTGTCTGAACATGTTTGCAGAGGACTACAAACTGCTCACCATATATGATCCACCAGCTGACACAAGCATCCCACAAAAGGGCCACATAGAAACAGACAACTGGTGCCATAGCCATGTCAGCAAGCTAATTGCAGAAAAGTGTATAGTCAACCCCCGTGGATATACAGTAAGTGCCCACAAATTACCACATAGGTGTTAACCCATTACTACTTAACATGTAATGAGAGACCTGGGGACACAAGGTGATAGATATCCTGCATTGGACAAACATGTGCTGTAGTGTTTACAGAAACATACCATATACCCACCTAATCATGAAGGTTGTCAGATCTAGATAAGGGGAGGTCATTGTGGCTCTGCAGTCATCCTTCATCAGCATTACAATTGACTACAATAGCCCCTGTGGGATGTACCTCAGCAGACACCTCCATCAACTGTAAAGTCCCCAACAGTACCTCACCAGGAGTATCAAAGAGCTTGCACAGATGCCATGTGTTGCCTGATTAAACAAACTGCAGCTACACACTGCCATACTGCCCACCCAGAGGCAAGCTGTGCCTGATGTATAAAGCCATGTCCAAGCTGGTATCAATAAACATGCTGCACCTTGTACAATCTGAATGGCAGTCAGCTATGCACATGAGAGACCTGAACCCCAGCACTGACTTACATAGGACAAGCTGTACTGCATGATCCATAACACAGAAGCCACCCCTACCCATGAGTAAACTCCCAGTACAGGCTACCCATAGAGTCACTTATCGATTCTTCTCAAGAGGAATCTTGATGAGTGGATGGGAGATGGTAGCTTTATCCTGGGTATCACTGTCATGTCACAGGTAGACAGAGGCACAGTATACTAACCATGACATATGTCATGGCAAACTCCACTTACAATGTGTGTTGAAGGAGAAACACACTCTCCAACTAGCATTAGAAATGGCCTAGGGCACATCGCTAGTGTTTGCAAATGTACACCTATGTTGTGGAATACACTACCAATGTTGGACAAGCCTGGTTTAAGTAGTTCATATCTGAACATAATGCAACATGGTCAGATGTGCACAACTGGCCCCTAACCAGGCTGTTGTGCTCACTATGGAAATGTAAAGCAGTGATGGGACTAAAGCCCAGGATACTGTCCACCACAGTCAAAGTACTGAACCAGTACACTATACAGTACTACAGTGTTAGGTCAGTGTGAAAGGATGTTGACAACTGTATGCAAAGTATCCCATGCAAACCCTGCAGGCACAGTATAATCCTGTTGTGTTCACACACAAAGCAGTTGTACAGTAACTACACAACATGACACACAACCATAAACGGGAGATATTTGTTGAAGTTCACACTCATCCACAAATGTGGTGGGCTGCAGAATTCAACATATGGAATGCTCACACTGGGCATGCTCACACACATTGATAAATGAGACATATGTCAGACAACAAGCCATGGGAAGGCTGAACTGGGCATGCTCACACACTTAGGCCAAATCTCAGTTTAGCAGTTGGCCACGCATATCTGGTATTTTTACGTGTTATTCCAGGAACCAACCACATTACAGCAATCTGCCCAGTGCACACAGTTAAATGACTACAGAGACATACGTGATATAGTGGATCCCTCCCATATGCAAACATCTTCCACAGCTACACAAGTTGTTCATACAAACAGGGATTGCTATGGCAATAAAGATGTGCAAACAGTCTATCAGCAACAAATAATGTGCATTTGACAATTAAACATATGGGTGTAGAGGTCAACACTAGGCTGTTTGCCCTAGGGAATGACAGCTTAGCCAGAGTGTGCTTGGCGTCTGCCTCCCCACAGGATGCACATTCCCCTTTCTAAACACCGATGATGTCAGCACCCTATAAGTACAGCAGGAGAAGAGAAGCCTTCTAGTAATGTGAATAGTGCGCTCCGCTAATGCGTCCCTCTCAAGTGTCATAATATAGTTAGGTAGGGGTTTGAATCCTGTAAATGCTTAGTGTGAGTGGGGTTGGTGTGTGTGCATGCCTGTGCGAGGGAAATGTCCCTTTTGGCAACTGGGAAAACACACTACAGGATGCACATTCCCCTTTCTAAATACTGATGATGTCAGCACCCTATAAGTACAGCAGGAGAAGAGACACTTCTTAGTAATGTGAATAGCGCGCTCCGCTAATGCGTCCGTCTTGAGTGTCCTAACATAGTTAAATAGGGGTTTGAATCTTGCAAATGGCAAGTGTGGGTGTTTGGCTGAAGGGGGGGTTAGTGTGTGTGCAATTGTGTATGAGGGAAGTGTCCCTTTTGGCAACTAGGAGAACAGACTACAGGATGCACATTCCCCTTTCTAAACACTGATGATGTCAGCACCCTATAAGTACAGCAGGAGAAAAGAACCCTCCCAGTAATGCGAATAACGCACTTTGCTAATGCATCCATCTCGAGTGGCATAACCTAGTTAGGTAGGGGTTTGAATCCTGCAAATGGCAAGTGTGCGTGGTTGGTGGAGGGGGGTTAGTGTGTGTGCAATTGTGTATCAGGGAATTGTCCCTTTTGGCAACTAGAAGAACAGACTACAGGATGCACATTCCCCTTTCTAAACACTGATGATGTCAGCACCCTACAAGTACAGCAGGAGAAGGTATGTGGCATGGACAATGACCGAGTCATATGTGTCCATGCCTCTGACTGACCTGTATGCTTATGTTTTGTGGTGGACCATAGTGCCCCACAGGCATATCACTGTGACCTTCACCTTGTCCAGCCTGGTGAGCGTGACCACACTGTACTGGACAATAAAGGTAGATAACACAACTGTGGCAGGTGTGTTGTCTAGCCGTACAGGCTGTGACTGGCACACAGGATTTGTGTGCTATGTGTTATGTGTGATGTGTTCAGGCATAATGTATGCCTATGTGCCAGCTGCAGAGGTGTGTGCCGCTCAGGCAGGATGCTATTCTAAGGCTCCACGAATGGCCCAGTGTATTCACGTGCTTGTATTGCTGTCAGTGTAGGTCTACATCAGACTGGTATTGTAGTCACTGTAGTATTGCATGCTACCTGACAGGTTATGCCAGTACTGGGCTCAGAGTGCTTAGTCCCCAGTTTGGCTATGTGGTTCCATCTCATACATGCGTTGTACGTCCATGTGTAGGGGAGAGGGTTGACTGTGTACATGTGGCAGCTGTGACATTGCCACATGACCCACATATTCCACAATTGTAGCATAGAGGTGACTGACAACTGACCTTTAAACATGCTACCATAGTATTGTGATTGCCATGGTGATTAACAGCACATAGGGCCAATGGGGAACAAGGTACATAGGTTCATAGGTTCATAGCGTCATACTAGGCAATCTGCCCTAGGGCATTTAAGAACCTAGCCAGAATGTGTTTGGCTGTCGCCATCCATTGTAAATATATCTTGCCATGCCCTTTTCCGAGGTTAGTATACTGTGCCTCTGTCTAACAGTGACACAGAAGTGATACCCGGGGTAAACCTACAATGTCCCAACCACTCATCAAGATTCCTCTTGAAGAGAGTCAGTGAGGGACTCTGCCTAACCTGGACTGGGATTTTATTCCAGAGTGAAGTGAGCCTCTGGGTTATGAATCTGTCCCTCCAGCATGTCCTATTTATTTCAGTGCTGAGGCTCAGGTCTCTCAAGCGTGTATCCCGATGGGATTTGGATATTCTCAGGTGCAGCATGCCCATTAATTCCGGGTTCGACATGGTGTTATACATTAGGCACAGATCGCCTCTGAACATGCGGTATGCCACTGAGTAGAGCTGGGGTTTATTTAACTGGTCAGCATATGGCATCTGTTTGAGCCCTTTGATCCTCTTGGTGAGGTACTTGTGGGGTCTTTCCAGTTGCTGCAGGTGTCTGGTAAGGTACATCCCGACAGGGGGATTGTACTCAATTATAGGCCTGATGAGGGATGAGTAAAGAGGCACGATGTCCTCCCCTGATGTAGATGTGAATCCCTTCATGATGGGGTGGGCTATATACAATGTCTTTCTAACCACTTTGGTCATGTGGTTGTCAAATGAGAGATTGCTATCAACTTGGGTCCCCAGGTCTCTAATTACTTCTTCTGTACGTCATGGAGTACTACCTATGTGGTACTTTGTGGGCACTTTGTTTTTGCCAAAGGGGATGACTATACACACTTTTGCATTCAGCTGGAGGCCATGGCTCTGGCACAAGTTGTCTGTTTCTATGATGCCCTTTTGGAAGATGCTTGTGTCGGCTGGAGAGTCGATTGTGGTGGCCAGTTTGCAGTCATCTGCATATTTGGTCAGCCACAGTCCTTCCGTGTTGGCCTGTACCTCCGATAAATATATACCAAACAAGAGAGGTCCCAGGACTGAGCCTTGTGGGACACCACTCATAACTGGTTTGGAGTTTGGCATGGCTCCAGCAATTCTAATCATGTGGGTTCTGTCCTTGAGCCAGTGTGCAATCCATCTAGTGACATAGGGGCTTATATTTAAGCTGGTGAGCTTCTCTAGAATGCCCGAGTGGGGTATTGTTTTGAAGGCTTTTGCGAGGTCCAGGTAGGCTGTGTGAACCACCTTCCCCTCATCAATGGCCTTGGTGACTGTTTCAAAGAAATCAACCAGGTTTGAGAGGGAGGATCTGCCCTTAACAAAGCCAAACTGGGTATGAACCAGTGTCTGTAGGTCCACAATATCTATATTTATGTGGTCCATGATGATCCTTTCCATAGCTCTGCAGACCAAGCTAGTGTGGCTTATGGGGTGATAGTGTCCCGGATCCGTTGAGGCACCACCTTTCTGTAGAGGGACCACTGTTGCTGTACGCACCACAATTTGGACACATATCCTGTAGCAAGGCTGGGATTGAACGGTAAGTTTATGTTTGGTAGTAGCACGTCTTGGAGGTCATGTAGGACACAGACACTGTCTCGTCCCACTGATGCAGTGTGTATTGCTTTGGAGAGGGCGGCTCTTACCTGAGCATCTGAGATGTCAGGGGAGGAGCACTCTGCTGGGATACATATTTGCCCTTTCAGTGTGGAGGGGGGTGAGAAGTTTGCACTGAACCTGTCAGCTAGAATGTTGGCAATGTCTGTGGGTTTGGTGTTTCTATTGACATTTTGGACTACCTCTGAACATATCTGGGAATTACCACCCAGGTTCCTAACATAACTAAAGAAAGCCTTGTGATTATCCTTAGTGTCCTGTGCAATTTCTCTCGAAGCTGGCCTTAGACAATCTTATGAGTGCCTGTAGTTATTTGCTAATACTGATCAGTGATGCCTTCCCTATTTGGGAATTTGCTGTATTATTTAGTAGCTTCCTCCTTCTATTGTGTAGTTTGTTTATGGCTGGGATCCACCAGACAGGACGTCTGCCTTTGGAGGATTGGGTTTTGTTTTTATTCAGGATCACATGATCCATGCATTCCTGAAGGTGTCCATAGAATGCGTTTATAGAGGAATCTGTGGTCTGGTCTGTAGTTTCCACAGGCCCGGGGGCTTTGAAGGTTTCCACCTCAGTTTTGAGGAGTGTGAATTTGCTTTAGAGAAGTTGTTCACTGTGGTGTTCTGGGCAGGGGGTGGGTCGGGATGTGAATATCCAGTGAGATTAGTTTATGGTCCGATCTTACCAGTGAGAGATACACTTCTGGTCTGGAGCATAGAGTCCCCATGTTGGTGATGATCAGGTCCAGTATGTTTCCCCTTCTTGTGGGAGTGGTAACAAGTTGTTCCATAGCATTTGAGCTCATATATTCTAGGAATCTTTGGCCTAGGGTGTTGGAGCTAGAGTCATGCTTCCAGTCCATGTTTGGGTAGTTGACGTCGCCCAATATAATGGTGTTTGGAGAGATCTTCATATTTCCACTGTTCACAGGATGGCCGAGTGCAGTTCTTGGGTTTGGGAGGGTGGTCTGTAGCAGGCTATAACCTGGAAGGCAGTTTCACCCATTGTTAGTTGCACATGGATAGTCTCTGATGCTTGGTGCTTTGCCACCAACCTGGAGGTGTGGGTATCTTTGATGAATATCAATACTCCCCCTCCATTTGTGGTTCGTTCCAAGTTTTGGGGCTGAAAAGCATGGTATGAGGTTAAACCTGGTAGTGCTGGAGTGCTCTCAGTAGCCCTGAACCAGGCATCTGTTACTGCACAGATATTGATGTTCTCCATGCCAAGGAGAGTTTCGGGTGCATGCATCTTGAGGTTTAGACTTCTGGCGTTGGGTAGCATTACTCTTAGTTTCTTATCCCTTGTGATACCTATGAAGGTGGGTTTGTCATTTGAGCCTTGCCTAGCATAGGCACTATGGGGGTAGCAAGAGCCTTTGCCAATATCTGAAAGCCCAGGGGTGACAGGTGCAGGCCGTCCCTAGCGAAGCAGGTGGTTCAACAGAAGATGAATATGTGAGGGTGTTGTGCCTGTAATTAGTTAGCAGTAGCATATATGAATGCTCACGTGGACACATGCCAGGTAAGTCATATGCAATGTGTCACAGGCAACGTACATGTGAACAGGACAAACAGTGACATTCTGTCAAGTGAGACATGGACATACATATAGTAAGCTATGCAGATGGCACGAGGAGTCTACAGAAACTCTATAACTATGCATTGCAGGTGGGATCAGTATTCCAGGGTAATTGCAAGCAAACATGCATGCAAACAAAGCTACATTAAACAGGGTTGCATGTAGTCCTTTGTACAACAAACAAGCTGTACCACTTCCAGTAGGTAACACTGCAAATATGCAGGCACTATGCACATGTACATGGAAATACACGGGTCAGATGGCTAGGGTCCAGTCTCAGCGCACACAAGTGTACAGACCATGTACTGTCAGGATGTACAATAACTGGATGGAAACCCATGTGCTCATACCTGCAGTAATACACATGTCAAATAACAGACACTGAGCCTTCACTCAGTGGTTCCATACTTAGTAGGATGCATGCTACCTGGCCTGCCACCACAGTATCCCTGACATATATGGGGACTCTCCCTCCTGTGACAGTTAGTTTTGTGTGTTGGGGCTGTCTAGCATGGTATGAGATGTGAGCTTGCAGTGCTAGGGTGCTCCTGTGTGTCCTGTACCAGTCGTGTAGTACTGCACACATATCAACATCCTCAAACATCCGCATTGCAGAGTCCAATGTGGGCAACATGCCACTTGCAGTTTACATGTCCATCATTGCGTATTACTACATTCATTACCTTATCCCCTGTGCTACCTATGTATGTAGCCTTCTGTTGACATCATTACCACCAGTATGCCAACATGTGCAGATGATACACTATGGTACTTACCATGGGTGTAGACAACAGTACATGACAATCACACCCTTACTGCATCAGGCATGCCGTGATATACCCACAATTAATTCAGCACACAGTACTGTTAACAACATGATACTATTACTACACGTCTATGTGGTCACCCTGTGCATCAGCAACATGTTAACCTGTACCTGCACAGTTGTTACAGATTGCAGGAGGTGGCACAGTTTCATCATATGCACAGGGTGTGAACTTGGTATGCCTGAGTCAGCCACCGATACCACCGATTGACATGTATGTGTATGTGTGTTGGTGAGGGACAGCAGTAAGAGGTGGGGCAATGTTGATGCAGTGTGTGCATGTATACGGTAGCCCTAGGTGTTGTCAATTCGCATGTGTGTATGGATGCACACAGTTCCACCTCATGGCTGCCATATACTGGTGTTTGTGGAAAGCCACAGACTGTAACTGCCAGGTCATACAGATCAGTGTCTCTGGCCACGGACACGGTACCTGTGCCTTGCAGGGGTGCTACAGACCGTATCTGGTACCAACCCAGACTGGGTACTGTCATCAGAAGCAGGTGTTCGTTGACTGGACACAGATCCCTGTTGGGCCTGGCCAGAGCCACGTGCACGTGGTCTCCTGGGGCGGTCTGATGACAGCACAGACCCAGCATTGCTGTGGCTGCTGCTGGCAGTACGGGGGAGGCCGCGGCCCTGTTGTTGTCCACAATGACTGCCAGCTGCTGCTGTTGCTGGCATACGGCCACTTCGACGCCTCAACCATCAACCATCACCCTGGCTCATGGACATGTAGTTGTGGAACCGGTCTAATATGTCCCCACAACATCTGTCTATGACATCGGTGAAATCACGGATGGCAGCCGCAATGTCACGCATACTGTCAGTCATGGCTGTGTGACATGCTGTCAGCTCCCTCAGACCCTGTCTGGTGTATCGTTCCATACGTGACTGTGCCTGCATGACAGCCCGAAACATAGATGAGGTTGTAAGACCTCTGTGGGCACATCTGACAGGGGCAGTATGCCCACGGATGCTCCCACGAGAACCCCTGGATATCTGTCTGTGTGGTACCATCTCTGGGCCATGCCCATGGCTGCTGTGTGGGGAGGCATGTGCCACAGATACCACATTACCCTGGTCAATGCCCACTGTATGCTGTCCATCACCTAGGGACATTGGTGACAAAGGGTGTATTGGCAGGATAACTGTGCACATTGATGGGGTCGACAGCTGTGTACTGTCAATCAGCTGACCAATGGCAGACCCTGGCATACCTTCCTGTGCCATTACACAGATGTCATCATTATGAATACCCATGGCACCTGATTCAGGTTCCCTGCTGCATGACACCAGAGCAGCACCAGAACCTGTGGGAGGGAAACAGGAAACACAGTTTACAATGTTTACACATTACCAGTGATGCACACATGCATACATGCGCACATGCACACATGCACACATGCGCACATGCACACATGCACAGGTGCACACATGCACAGGTGCACACATGCACATGTGCACACATGCACAGGTGCACACATGCGCACATGCACACATGCACGCTTGCACACGTGCACACGTACACACATGCACACATGCACACATGCACACATGCACACATGCACAGGTGCACACATGCACACATGCACAGGTGCACACATGCACACGTGCACACATGCACACATGCACACATGCACACATGTGCACATGCACACATGCGCACATGCACACATGCACACATGCACACATGCACACAGTTTCACACAATTATACAGTACTCAGTATGCGTGATATCAACACACAGACACAGACACACCTACATGCATACAAAGAGCACTACTAAGTGAGCCTAATATTACTATTACTATCAAGACTATTACAGGTATTGTTAATACACACTCACCAGCATGGATAGGCTGCATTGCTGTTACACTGGAGGGACCTGCAGACGTGAAGAAACTAATGTCAGTGGGCACAACTGTGCCATTGTTACTGACTATGATACAGGTCAGTAGTACAACAGTCGCCTTTCACAGGTCAGCTGCTAATATTGAGGATATCACACTTGCACATTAAATACTATGGTGACAGCTACAAACCAAGGACACACCTCACACATGCATTAACTACCAGTGTACACAACAGTCAACTATACATATGGCATATTACCTGCATGCTCACTGTCTTGCTGCTGCGTGGCTCCAGCCTCCATCATAATGCATGTCTGCTGCTGTTGTTGTTGCTGGCTGACTGGAGCCACTACACTCATGAGTAGTCCCTGCAGTCTGGTGAGTGGGGGATGTGTAGCCACCCCACCACCTGTGGCGACCTGTTGCCTGTGGATATCTGACACACGCTGATGGACATTTCTGATTAAATCACTGCAGTGATGTCGTACCTGCTCATATGTCCTATTATGCATGCCTATGTCATTTACCCGACGGACCAGGTCTTGCCACAGTGCAGCCCTCTCCTGCTGATTCTGGCTGGTGTGGGAAAAGAGTATTGCATAATCCCGCACCAGGCTCTGGTGTATCTCCTCATCCTCAGCTGTGGAGTAAGTGGGATTCCGCGGGTGAGCCATGTACCTGAAAAAGAAAATAACCTGATATCAGCAATATATATCAGCAGAATTTGGCACACATACTACACATGCTACTCGACTTTTATGATACAACATATCTCACATATATAGCATCTGTCTGTCTATTGGTGGATACACATGTAAATGGCCAGGTATCAGTGCTCAGCCAGCAACTGTGCAACAGTACCTGGCACACTCCATACGACATACTACCAAACCCCAGCAGTCAGAACACTGATTCAGGTCAAGAGCACCTCCTCACTCTGGGGGTTTGTATCTAGGTACTGTATGGCCTACATCATCAACTACTGTGAGCTGACCACACACTAATTGCCCTGGATATACATATCCCACCTCCACCACCAGCACAAATGACTATAGTGAATAACATTGCAGATGCAAACTTTACACTTTGTAACAGTGACATGGTATCCTTTCAGTCCACTGGGCCAGTGGCAGATACAACCCACAATGCTGACCCCTACACAAATGCTTTCTACAGACATCTCCAAGAATGCATGGATCATGCAATCCCATATATGACCAAGACACTCTCCACAAAGGGACAGCATCTTGTCTGGTGGACCCCAGCCATAGATAGATTGTATTACAGAAGATGGAAGCTACTGCAAGACAGAGCATAATTCCATAAAGGGAAGGCATGTCTGAGCAGCACTAGTAAGGATCTATTTTCCATCATACAAACATCCATGGGCAACTTTGAGAGGGAAATCAAGAGGGACACTACAGATAACCAGAAGGCCTTCTTCAGTTATGTTAGCAACCTGGTCAGAATCCATCCTCTATGTCCATAGTTAGTACACAACAACAAATATTTCACTGAAACCACAGATATTGACAACATTGTGGCAGACAGGTTCAGAGCAGGTGTCACCCTGCCATCTCCCCCAAAATAAGACATAGTTATCCCAGCTGACTGTAACCTCCCTGTCATCACAGATGTCCAGGTGAGAGCCGCCCTCATGAAAGCAGAATACACAACATGACTGGGACCTGATGGTATCCCCAGTTGCATGCTACATAAACTCTGACAGGAGCTAAACACACATATAGAAGTGCTATGTAACACTAGCCTGACTACAGGATATGTACCTGTACACTGGCGTACAGCAGCAGTAGTTCCACTCCATGAAGGAGGCACCTCAACATACCAATACAATACAACACAATACATTACATTACAATACAATACTATACAATATGCTATTGCCCCTGAGACTACAGCAGCATACTGTTCTGCTACCCTGACCATTGTGACACATGTGGTGTGATGGTACCTGCTGCTGTCACACAGTTACACAGGGTGACTCATATGGCATATTACCTATCTGACTAACATTCAGCAGGGGTATGTGTGACGTACTCATGGGGAGTCTTGCTTCTTAACACTGTGTGGTTTATTGCAGGGTATGTCTTATCTGTGGTTAGGAACTTTTACCTACACGTGCTCTCTATTGCAGTGGCATGGACGACACACAGCAGTCATTTAGGTTGTGGATGGTGTGAGGTGTTACTATGGTTGTTGGACATCTGTCATGGGTGTGACTTATGTATGTAAATCCGGGAGTGGTAACCTCTATGTGGGTAGTATGTGTGTACTCTGTGGTGTTGTCAGTCACTGTGCATTGGTAATGTGTTTGAGTGCATTGTCACAGTGTTGTACATGTCACTGTGTCCTTCTCCATATCTGTAGCTGTCATGTGAGGTCCATACCATGGCATCCATTATGTGGTGTGGAGGGGTACACCGACCTACATGTCCATAGCTGACACACCATGTCTGCTGACACATACCATGTGCAGGTATTCCAGGAATAGTGTGCCACTGTGAATACCATTGGGGCCACTATTGTACACATTTATGACCTTGTTCACCCCTGACACATGCAGTGGTGGGCAGTCAATCACATATCTGGTGGTTACTGGTGTAGGTGATTTGAAATGGGGTATGGTACTCCGGTTTTGACACTGGTGTTCACTCCATGCCTTTGTCACCAGACACCTGTTGCAATACATCTGTACACATGTGCCTCACTCAGAATTTATATACATCTCTCTCTCTCTCTATATATATATATATATATATATATATATATATGGATATATATATATATATATATATATATATGGAGACTCAGAAGATCAGAAATCTCGAACTACAAATAACCGAAACCAAAGCTCGAGTTTGAAACTCGAACTTCTGAAGGAAACCATTAAAACAAAAGAAACACAAGCCGCTTTTGCGGGGGGCCCCTGCACCCTAATGGGGGCTGTGCCCCCACCCCTACTTAAATATACCAACTCCAAGATCGCTACAGTGGGGAGATGGGAACTCTCCTCTTGCGCTGTATCTTGAAGTGCAAACGGAGATTTCTTTACTTCCTGCCAACACCACGAAACAAAAATACATTACGTACACACAAGGCACACAACAATACTTGCCTCTGTGTGCACGTAATGTATTCAGGTAAGTGTTTTTGAACACTACACACATGATTTATTAAAATCTCAATCATATGGTCTCGACCATATGCAAATCGAGATTTTAATAATTCGATTATGTGAAGTGTTCCCATATATATATATATATATATATATATATATATATATATATATATATATATATATATATATATATATATATAGATATATATATAGATATATATATATATATATATATATATATATATATATATATATATATTGATGTACATATATTGCTATAGATGTGGAGGGGGGGCACAGAGGGGGTGAGAGTGACAGAGGGGGTGGGACAGGGGGTGTTGAGGTCGTCATATACAGTCATATCTGTAGATAGTCAGATCAGTCTGTCTATGTATATGTATCTACATGTATCTATGTCTGTATTTGTGCATTACATATATATGTTTGTACATATTCTATCTATCTACATCTGTCTATGTATTCCTACATCTCTCTCTATGTATGTATACATATATGCATATTATATATATATATATATATATATATATATATATATATATATATATAGATAGATAGATATATATATACATACATACATATTTTGACATACATATGTATCCATATGATAGACAGGTATATCAACATGTTTGTCTACCATACTGTATACACACACTAACATACTGCTAAACATACATAACTGTGAAACCTACTTTGTACATTGCACTACAACCTACAGTCAACCTACATTGATATGTGCACATAGATTCTCTCACATACAAATGTATGTACAGCCTTCACTGATAGTTGCTGTATGTCCCCTGCCCTTTACACATCTTCATATACATATGGATACAGACCAATGGCACATATGGAGGGTTCACAGTATGTAGACCTTTATAGTATTACTTTACATTACCTGTGTTTGTCACAGCTGCTTGTGTTGCCGTCTGGTTTTCTGTCCTGCTGCTCCACTTCCCAGTTGTCAGCTTTCAGGTGGCTGTTGCTGAACAGTTTTGTTTGTGTCTGCTTAATTTCAATTTTCTCTGTCTCTGTCTCTGTCTCTCTCTCTCTCTCTGTCTGTCTGTCTCTCACGTCCTCCTCAGGGTGCAATGAAAGTATTGCATGTGTGGACTGGGAGTACAGCATACATTTGTAGGTATCTGCATATGCCCATGTGATGACCCTCTGCACCAATTGTTAGCCAGCATTTGCTAATTGCATGCAGCCAGTTGTGTACTGATTGCAGTTCTCACTGTGATTTCAGAACAGTGCTATAAAAAGGTATGTGAGATAGGCATAGCCCTTTCAGATTTTAAGGGCAGGGACCATGCTGTTATGCTGTGGACAATGTTCTGTGAGTGTAAAGGTTGGTATCTCATATTTCCAGCTGTGTTGTAGATTAACATTCCTCCATTCATTTCTCCAGTTTCCTGTACTAACTGTGTATGTACACTGACACCTACAACTACTACTACTGTTAATGTGTGTGTGTGTGCTTTCCTTTCACTTTTGCTTGCACTTTGCTGCTAAGGCTTAAATATTTGTCCTTTACAGTCACTACTTGTGTGCCTGCTAGGTGTCCGGACTGTAGTGTGCTGCTGTAGCTTTCCTATTTTCCATGTACATTCACACCTTGGAATGCTTGCTATATCTGCTAGGGTGTTACAGCATGCAGTGAGGTCTGGCCATGGTGTGGGCCTTGACATCTATTAGGGTATTTGAGTATGCTGCTGAGCAGGCCCCAGAGACTATCAGGTTCATCTGTTATCTGCCTCATTTAATGGTACATATCAGTGGGGTACACCCATTAAATTGTCTGGTATGCTGCAGTTGTGACTGTGGGTTAGCATGAGCATATGTATTACTACACTTACTCTGCCATGCAAGTGGTGAATACTTTCAGGACTCCATAGTTACCATTGAATGTGTTGTTACACCTTTCTGCCTACTGTTTGTACATTTCACATGGAGTCTGTGGGGCATCCCTGTAAGTCATTCACTGTTGCTATGTCTAGGCACTTAACTATTCAAATATGGTGGTGTCAGACCTCTCATGTGTACAAATATTTGCAGGTTGTCCACATTTCTGCCTCATATTTTGGTCAATATCTCATGCATAGCTTTTTCTGGCAAATCACTCTGGGCTCAAGTCAGAATATAGTGACAAACATTCAAGTTTCAGACTTCATACCCTTCCAAACATCCCACAAAATGCAGACCCTGTTACTCTCTGAACTGTCTGCGTTTGTTGTAACATTATTTGTAATGTGTCCCTGGTTTTGGGCCTTTGCTCCACATATTTTATTACTTGGTCCGGATGTGTTCCTATAAGAGGTTGTGGGGTATGGGCAGTGATTATCCTGCTGTGAGTATGTGTGTGGCTTGCAAGGTGCTACAGTGACATTATTACCTACTAGCTACCAACTAGCATGGCTGTTTCTGTTCACACACTACTATTATGGAAATCCACTAGTTTTGACAGTAATTCTAAATGACATGCTTTGTGTACTACACATCCTATATTCCCTTTACATTCATTCCTACTATTATATGATATATTTATTTTAGCACAATGTTCTTGTATAAGAGTCATGGCTTAGTGGTAAGTCATGCAGACTACTGTTTCCAAGGTCCTGGGTTCGGGACTGCCAGTGGGATTTTATTTTGCTTCTGAACTGACTACAGGACCTGTCAATCAAAGTGACTAAGGCACTTTTAAGCAGTTGTAACCGGGTTAGCGCTGGTTTGCACGGAGCTCACGCATGCGCAGTGGCATTCAGCTCTGCGCACACATGTGCACACCCGCTTACAACCGCTTAAATGTGCTTACTCTTGCGCACACCCACACTATTTTCTTTGAAAGAAATGAAAATGGGGAGACAGGAAAGTGGTGAAAAAGTGGTCACAAAGAGGGTAAGACAGTAGGGAAACAAGCTTGGGTTTTGCAGGAGGGATGTAGGTAAGGCCCATAGCTGCCCATTCCTTCATCAGCAACAGCTGTGCATATGTTTGTAATTTGGTGTGACATTTGATACCTTCCACCCCTGAGAGAGGTGTAAGGACAACAGTAATACTTGTTGTACAGCCAATTGTAATTGATAGTTACCATGTCTGGTAGAATGGGCAGCTGTGTATGGGGCATAATTTTTTTGTGGGTACAGAGTGCCCTTTTTTTTTTTTTCAGGTGAGAGTGGTATGTCAGGCGAGGGAAGTCGGTATAGCTGGGGAGGTTGGTTGGGTAGGTCAACAGACAAGACAAACAAGACGCATACAGGGGCGGTGTATGACACGTGTGGGGGGCTTACACAATTGACGGGGACAGAGGTTTGGATATCCAGAGCCCCATGAGCCCAGAGATGGCAACATTGGAACTGATATCCACACCCATGGGCAGTTGCCACTGTTCCTTCACTGCCCAGGTGGGGGCTGTGCTGGGGGCTGTGTAGGCCGGGCAACAGGCCTGCCCGTAAGTTGTGACACCTGTGCCTCAAGCTGGCGTAGGGGCTCGAGAACAGAGTCCCGGATCTCCCTATGCACCACAGTCCGGATGCTATGGAGGGTGAGTGGTGGTTCTCCTCCGGCCACGCTTGCAGAGGGGGGACGAGCCCCATCCCCTGCACCGCTTCCACCCACAGGTGGCACAGGGCCACCGGAGGAGGGTCCAGACTGGGCACTAGTGCCAGGTGCACTCGCCAGCTGAGGTGGGAGAGGTGGGTCAGCTGGATCCCACCTTCCCTGTCGTCCTATGTTTTGCATTATGTCATGACAGTTTGGGTTAGTAACATATAATACCATTAGCAATTAGTTGTAACAGCATGCATTAGTATTCCCATTAAGCAAACACCCAGATATTCACACCATTGAACAGCAAGCATAACACATGCATAATTTGAACAGCAATACACAGTCCAACAACATGCATGGTTGATTGATGGCAACAGGCCATCAGGTTTGGATGTATGAACAGGGCAGATGCATCAATGGACATGCAAATATTTAGGACCCATCAGGACAAATGTCCAGGGGTGTTAATTGTGATTGCACATACCATTTTCATGTGGAATGGATTATATGTGGTTATAGGGTGGGGTGAAGAAAATATTATTAACACATTCGAATACCAATACATATGCTGTACATTTCTAATAGCTACAGATATATACACACTACTGTTCTAACTACAGTTTCCTATATGATAACTACTTCAATTTGGTGATAGGACAGTTACTGCTACATCAGTATACATTTTATTGTTATTCATACACGTTCATATCTGGCTTTGTTCAGCTACATCATCCTGCTACATTTGCTTTATATAGCTATAGACAACTATGGATGTTTGATATTTCAGACAATAATACTATCTGCATATTGCAGACTGAGAGCAACATATCCAGATTTAGGGATACACATTCCAACTGCAGCAACACTTTGGACACATTTCACAGTTTGGTTCTACTTGTCACATTCATTTCATTCTGTACTGACTGCAGTATACTTTATACAGGGGTTATTACTACTTTATTGGTGGATTCATAACTCTTTCTCACACCCTCTCATTTGTTTTCATTTTACTATTCAGGATGGTACTTACTTCTAGGCTTTATTGACATGTTTTACCTGTAGTTATTACAATCCTTTCCAGCAGTCTCACTTCTGTCATGTTTCAGTATTTCAACAGGGATATATTTCACACATGTGAGTTGCTCATTTTCTGCAGCTGTACTTTTCAGCCTGCTGCAGGTTGTGCACTATGATATTATAGGTGGGGCATCTTTATTTCAGAATTTATTTCAGACATTTTCATTTTTCTGTTTGGATTTCAGACTGCAACACACTTTTGTAATCAAGCAATACTTGCAAACACTTTTACACTGTTACTTGCACATTTTATTACTTAGTGACTACACTGCACTCTTTTGCTAACTGTCATACTTTTATATTTCTTTACAGTTACTGGGAGTGGATTACTGACCTGCCTGGTGGCGCAAGCGCACCAGCCTATCGCCATAGGCTCGTCGGTTCGCAGAACGGACACCTGCAGCTGTAATATAAATGAAGAAATATTGGAATACACATCTCCATAATATCAGCTAGTTTAATTTCTTACATACATAATTAAATGTAACTTACTCAGTAGTGGGGCGTTGGGCATTTGCCGGGCCTCCTGGATCCAAAGGTTCAATTGGTCCTGCTTGCATCTCTTCAGGTCCGCATGGTGGTGACGGACCTGCTCACCAGTCCTTGGAATCCCTGTGGCACTGGTAAGATCATGAACCAACTGGTCTCATGCCTCAGCCCTATATGCTCCCCACAGGACCTGGCCCTGCATGAGTTGGGCCTCATGATTGTGGACTAGGAGCCAGACCATGTATCTGGACTCCTCAATGCCCCACCTCTGTGCTCGAAAGCAACTACCCTCACCTACACCTGACATTCTGGCTGCAAGTCAGTTCTACAATCGTTTATGCTGTGTATTCCCGCCTATGGGGCTTATATATGCCATTTTTCCCGCACTTATCTGTGATTGGCCATTTTGGAATTGTATCCACTTCACAAAACCTGCTTTGTCATGCTCCACTTTCTATTCATTCCTATATATTTGATATTACTGCATTTCTGAGTACAGCTGTTGTAGCTTAGTGGTTCAGTACCTTGACTATGGTGCATGGTATCCTGGGTTTGAGCCTGGCCACTGCTTTTTATATTTTATGACTGTCTAGACAGGCTAGGGGGTGTGTCTGTGTAAAGGCACTTTTGTTACAGCTTGCTTAATGTTGCCCTCCAGTTAGCTTGTTAGCGAGGTGAGCAGCTCCGCGCAAACGGGGTGCACTGGCTTACGCCTCATT
The DNA here is from genome assembly GCF_019279795.1 of Protopterus annectens. Classification (NCBI taxonomy): domain Eukaryota; kingdom Metazoa; phylum Chordata; order Ceratodontiformes; family Protopteridae; genus Protopterus; species Protopterus annectens. The sequence continues at coordinate 511,977,315 of NC_056744.1, forward strand.
TGGCTGTCAGCACGCATAGTACGCTCAGCTCAGCAAGGGGCACACAGTTTGAGCATGTTAAACCACTGCTCAGCTACGGGCACTCATTTTGCACCTATTAAACCACTGCTCAGCTAAGGGCACTCATTTTGCACCTGTTAAACCACTGCTCACCTACAGGCAGATGCACTCACCTTGTTAAACTGTAGCTCAGCTATAGACACATCTGGCATTTTTTTATTGTTTTGTTAGCTAACATTTCTTCAAAATAAATGGACTATTTCATTGCATTTTACATAAAATGTGATTTTATATGTGTACATGTTTGTCAGGGACTTGTTTCGTGCTTATTTTGCTAAAAATAAAAGTTGGTGGTGTGGGGGCTCGAACCATGAATGCCTGCTCTTCAGCTGACATCTCTACCACTACGATATTGCTTTTTGGCTTACTTTGCATATTTAATTCTTATATTCTTTTCCACTGACTGATAACTGTAGCTGCACTACAGGCACGCCCGCACAAACGAGCGTACTCACGGGCAAACATCTTTACAATTTAAAAAAAAATATATAACATGTTTATTTATATAGTTTCTGTTCATAGTCTGTGGGGGCATGTGTTGTGTTGTGTTTATTCACATTTCCGTGGACTCTGTCATGGGTGTTTACTTCGGGCACTTTTACTCTTCTGGGGGCATGTCCGCTTGCAGGACTCTGCCTACGGACATGCCCCCTACTGTCTTACACGGACCATGTTAGACTTAGGTGTGATTCAGCATGCTCTCATGAATATGCAGAGCATGCTGACATCACTCTGTTTAACTGCAGCCTCCGTGTAAGAGTTATAACTCTTACACGGAGGCTTCGTGAATCCTGCCCTTTATTTGAGCTGCTTTTTACTGTTGTGATTTTTAGCTAATTTATAACATTTGCACTGTTTTACAGCAAATTGACTGACTAACTGTATTTCATTGCTATTTACTGCAACTCATTACTGTTTAACTGTTTTTTTTTTCATACTGTGAGATCTGTTTTTTTTTTTTTTGTCTGTAGTGGTTAATCTGTGCTTTTTTGAGTTTTACTATTTCTTAACCCTTAAATTGAGTAGCATAGTCTGATACATGTTTGCTGCATCCAGAGCTGCAGCTGCACTGTTTTTAACCCTCTGTGAAGTATTACAACTACAAATTCTCCCTCCCCTTGTGATCATCTAGTAGTATCACTCTTAGACCTTCAATCCTTTACCCTCTTAGCTGTCTTTGGCCTCTCTCCCTCAGTTTCTGAGAAATATGGATGGACAATTTCCTATGCTTTCTCCTTCCAGTCTGGTTGATATGGGCATCCTGAGACAGTGTAGCAACTGCCTCATGTACACGGACAACCTTCTACTACTACCAGCTAGGAAAACAATTTGTGAGAAATGCAATTACATTAAGATCCTAGAGTCAATGCTCTCTCTCTCGCAAGCCAGTATATTTGGTACTGAGAAGGATGTCAACATAAATGCCACACCTCAACCACCATCCACACCTACACAACACACACCCACATATGTTGAGGTCCTCAACAAAAACATACCCAAACAAAATAGACCTCTGTGGCAAAAACACACGCAAACTCCACTGCCCACCACACCACACATAGTCCACACACCTGTGTTTCAAAGCCACTAAGGCCTAAACATAAACCCAACATATTAGTCATAGGAAACTCCATTGTGAGACACATAGATGTGCCCTTCACCAAGCTGAATAAGGAGAAAGTCACGGTTAGTTGTTTGTCAGGTGCCAAAATCTGCCATATCACCCATGCAGTCAAGTCTGTCAACAACAGGTACTGTTATGACTCTGTCCTAGTCCATGTTGGTGTGAATGACTTGAGACATACCTCTGTGGACTACATCAAGGGAGACATGAAAGAGCTTGCTGAATATGTGTCCCAGGCAGATATGTTCCTAGCCTTAAGCAGCATTCTACCATCACCCAGAATGAAGCTGCAATACAAACAGAAAATCATTGACTTTAGCAATTGGCTTAGTTTCTGGAGTCATTACAAGGGGATCCAGTACCTGAAAGCCTGGGAAGACATGATTGACAAACCACAATGCTTTGCCAGAGATGGCCTGCATCTGTCTCCCTTGGGCTTTAGGCTCCTGGCAAAGGGTCTTACCTCCCCCATAGTGCCATTTTTAAGCAAAGCCATGAGGTCAAAACTACCAACATGAAAATGTCATCAAAATGCAAATTAAAGGTCATGCTGCTAAATGCTAGGAGTCTAAATGTGAAACTGCCATCATTGCAAGCATTTTTAACCCTGGAAGATGCTGACATTTGTGCAGTCACAGAAACCTGGTTCAAAGCTGCAGAGAGCATCCCAATCATGCCAGGTTACTCATCCTATCATGCATTCAGACCCCAAACCATGGGTAGCAAAGAAAAACGAGGTGGAGTTGCAATATATATAAAAGACATACACACCTCCAGGCTGGTTAAACAGTAAGATGCACAGGAGACACACCAGTTGCAGTTAACCATTGACAGGACTCCTATTCAAATCATAGCTAGCTACAGGCCCCCAACTTTGAATCAAGATGCCCACTCCACCTATCTGGACCTCTTTGAGTCTATCAAGATTCAGCCCTTTACCCTGAGCCTGGGCAACTTTAACTATCCAACCACAGATTGGAAGAATTACTCATGCCAAAACACAAATGCCCAGAGATTCCTTGATTTCGTCAATGCAAATCCCTTGGACCAACTGGTTGAGACCCCCACAAGAGATGAAAATATCTTGGACTTGGTATTAATCAAGCATGAGTAACCACTGTAGCATCCCTACAGTGTCATCCTCCCTGGTAAGATCCAACCACAAAATGATCACTTTTGAAGTTACCAGCTCCCCTGACCCCCCCCCTCCCAACTAGTGTCAAACATAGAAACTTCTCCAAAGCTGATTATAACCTCCTGAGGGAAGGTATAAGCTTCACAGCTGCCTTCTCCTCCATAGCAACTGGCACATATGCCCAAACCTACACCAAAGTACTATAAGAGCACTTAGCTGAGCCCCCCCCCCCAGCCTTTCTGTGTTGAAGGGAAGCCTTCTAGCTTGTCAGTGGGAGTGATAATCACTAGGTAGCCTATCTACCACAAGATGAGTGGTTGCTAGCTCAGAAATTGTAGTTTATTGGCCGTTTGGGCAGTTCTTTCCATCTCCTACAACTTTCTGGTCTAAAAGCCCATGTTTCCGCTTTTCCCACCTTTCCTGTAACTAGTTTAGTCCAGATACAGACTTGCTGTATCCAGGACTGTATGTAAGCTTCTGAGCCCCCAAGTCTTTCTGTGTTGGATGGAAGCCCTCTAGCTTGTTAGTGGGAGTGGTAAGCACTAGGTAGCCTATCTACCACAAGAAAAGTGGTTTCTGGCCCAGAAATTGTAGTTTATTGACTGTTTGAGCACTTTTTTCCATTTCCTTCAACTTTCTAGCTTAAAAGCTCACATTTGTGCTTGATTCCCATGTTTCCTATAACTAGTCTAGTCCATATACCAATTTGCTGTATCCAAGACTGTTCGTAAGCTCCTGAGCCCCAGAAGCCTCTCTGTATCGAAGGGAAGCCTTCTAGCTTGTCAGTGGGAGTGTAAGCACTAGGTATCCTATCTACCACAAGAGGAGCAGTTTCTGGCCCAGAAAATGTAGTTTATTGGCTGTTTGAGCAGTTTTTTTTTTTCCATCTCCTTCATCATTCTGGTCTAAAAGCCCATGTTTGCGCTTTTCCCGCCTTTCCTGTAACTAGTCTAGTCCAGATACAGACTTGCTGTATTCAAGACTGTATGTAAGCTTCTGAGCCCCCCAAGCCTTTCTGTGTTGAAGGAAGCCTTCTAGCTTAACAGTGGGAGTGGTAAGCACTAGATAGTCTATCTACCACAAGAGGAGTGGTTTCTGGTCCAGAAATTGTAGTTTATTGGCTGCTTGAGCAGTTTTTTTCCATCTCCTTCAACTTTCTGGCTTAAACGCCCACATTTGCTCTTGTTTCCCACCTTTCCTATAACTAATCTAGTCCAGATATAGATTTGTTATATCCAAGACTGTTTGTAAGCTTTTGAGCCCCCCAAGCCTTTCTGTGTCAGAGGGAAGCCTTCTAACTTGTCAGTGGGAGTGGTAAGCCACAAACAGAGTGGTTTCTGGCCCAGAATTTGTAGTTTATTGGCCATTTGGGAATTTTTCCATCTCTTTCAACTTTCTGGTTTTAACGCCTGTGTTGTGTTATTTCCTGCCTTTCCTGTAACTAGTCTAGTCCAGATACAGATTGCTGTATCCAGGACTATTTGTAAGCATCTGAGAGGTGCCAAAGTCTGATCTTCAATTTTTCCGTTAGATCTGCTCGTTCTCTCCTCTCCTGCACATTTACTAGCTTATTAGTCTAGCACTTTACCATACCAGACGTCTTGTAGCAAATATTGTAGCACACAAAAGTGCTACCAGCACTAAATGTTCTACAAGGAAGCAGCTCCACTACTTATTATTAATGCCCACCCCTCCAGAAATGTCTAAAGGTCAGTTCCCTGTTCCTTTTCCTGTTAACCTGGTGAACTTGGGCATCCCGAGGCAATGTAGCAACTGCCTCATGTACACCGACAACCCTCTCCTCTTATCTCCCAACACTCAGACTTGCGAGAGATGCACTTATATATCCAAACTGGAAGCCATGCACTCTCCAGCCAAGACCAGAATAGCTGACTAAGAGGAGAAGGTCAACACTTGCACCACACTACATGGAACACATAGCCCTCCAGGACACACACCAGCACTGCCTTCACATAAAAACACAAACCACACACCCACCTTTGTAGAGGCTCTCAATAAAAATCTACCCAAACAGCAGAGACCTCCAAGGCAGAAATGCACTCAACCAACACAACACAACACTAATCATGAGCCACATAACTCTCCTAAATAGTGTGCCATTCAACTAAAGCCCCTAAGGCAAAACAGCATGCCCAGCACACTAGTCATAAGTGACTCAATAGTGAGGCACACTGATGTCCCACTCACTAGGTTAAATAAGGAGAAAGTAACAGTCAGTTGCCTGTCAGGTGCCAGGATCTGCCATATAATGTATGCACTCGGAACAACAGGTACAAGTATGACTTTGTCATTGTACATGTGGGTGTGAATGACCTGAGATGTATCTCCCTGGACTACAATAAAAAAGACATGGAGGAGTTCTCGGATTATGTAGCCAACAGATACGACCCTAGCCCTGAGCAGCATCCTACCATCACCCAGAATGATACCACAGTACAAGAAAAAATGATTGATTTCAACAATTGGCTAAGTTTCTGGTGCAATTCTAAGAGGTTCCAGTATCTGTCTGCCTGGGATGACGTGATTGACAGACCACAATGCTTTGCCAGAGGTGGCCTGCATCTTTCACCCCTGGGCTTCTGGATACTGGCCAAGGCTTTTGCCACCCCTATAGTGCCTTTTTAGGCAGTGTTCCAAAGACCAAATTACCACCATGACAGCTGCAAACAAATGCGATCTGAGGGTCATGCTGCTCAATGCTAGAAGTTGAAATCTCAAAATGCACTCACTCGAAGCACTCCTTAAAATGGAGAACATCGACATTTGTGTCATAACAGAGACCTGGTGCAAGGCAGCAGAAAGCACCCCTGCACTACCAGGCTATAACTCATTCCACACCTTTTGGCCCCAGAACCTGGACCATAGCTCCAAAGGTGGTGGTGTTTCATATTCATAAAGTATTGCACACCTCTAGACTTGAAGCCCAACATAGTGCATCAGAGATACTTCAGGTCCAGCTAACATTGGATAAGAAAGAGATTCAGGTGGTAGCCTGTTACAGGTCCCCAACCATGTCACAAGACACTCACTCCACATTCCTAAGCACCCTGGAGAATATTAGGGGCCTACCTAGTACACTCATACTGGGTGACTTCAACTACCCTTCCATTAACTGGGAAAACTACTCATGTAGCAATACACTTACCCAACGGTTCCTGGAATTCATTAATTCCAATGCCCTGGACCTGCTTGTTCTTACCCCCACTAGAGGTAGCAATATCCTTGACCTGGTCATTGCTAACATGTGTGACTGTTGCTCTACACCAGTAGTCAACTCCTACCTGATTAGATCATACCACAAACTAATCATCGTGGAAATCCACATCCCTCCCACCCCCACCCCCCTGCAAAGGTAACCACGATGAAAAACTTCTCCAAAGCTAACTTTGGGCTTCTAAGAACAGAGGTGGCTAACTTCACGGCACCCATGCAAATGAAGAATAGTTGCATGACCACCGAATAATACACCAATGCACTGTATGAACATGTACACAAATGGATGGATCTCACCATACCCAATAGAACCAAGACACTCTCCTGCAAAAAAAGGATGCCAATCTAGGGGCCCCCTGCTGGAAACAAACTCTATAACAGAAGGAGGAAACTGATGCAAAATAAGGTGAAGTCCCAAGACTGGAAAAATTCCCATATCAGCCTCAACAAAAAGTTGAGATCCCTCATCAAATCATCTAAAGCTAGCTATGAAAATAGAATTGCAGCAGATACTAAAGACAACCACAAGGCTTTCTATAGTTATGTAAAAAACCTCCACGGCAATACCCAGATTTGCTCTGAGCTACTGCACAATGGTACTTTCTATACCAAGCCAACAGACATTGCCAATATACTGGCCAACAGATTCAGTGCCAACATTTCCCCTCTCTCCCCAAAAGGACCAATCACAATACCAGTAGATTGCCAGGCACCCGGTATTACTACTGCATAGGTTAAAACAGCACTGTCCAAGGCCAAGAATACAGCTTCTATGGGACCTGACAATATCCCCGACTGTGTTCTATATGAACTACAGAGTGAACTGGCACCTCACCTGTGTGCCCTGTTCAATCACAGACTCACCTCAGGCTTTGTCCTTACCGAATGCCGCACTGCTATAGTCATTCCTCTCCACAAAGGAGGAGCAACTACAGATCCTGGGAACTATAGTCCCATTAGCGTGACAAGTGTGAGCTGCAAAGCTATGGAATGCATCATTATGGACCCAATAAACAAGGATATAGGGAATCTCCAAACTCTGGATCCCACACAGTTTGGTTTGGGTAGATCATGCCTGCTCAACTTGGTTGACTTCTTTGAGTCAATTACCAGAGCTGTGGGTGAAGGCAAGGTGGTTTATACAGCATACCTTGATCTGGCCAAGAACTTTGATACCATTCCCCATTCAGGAATCATAGAAAAATTCACTAAGCTAGGCATCAGCCCATATATCACTAGGTGGGTTGCAAACTGGCTCCCAGATAAAACCTACAGTGTGAAAGTAGCTGACTCCGAGTCAGACTGCCAACAGTCACGAGTGGAGTCCCACAGGGATCATTCCTTGGGTACTCTCCTGCTTGGCATCTACTTCTCAGAAGTCCAGTCCAACAAAAAAGGACTCTGGCTGATAAAGTTTACAGATGATTGCAAATTGGGGGCGATTATTAACTCCCCAAGTGATGTTGACATCCTCCAGAAAGGCCTCACTGAGACCAACGACTGGTGTCAGAACCATGACCTTAAGCTCAATGCCAAAAAATGTGTCATCATCCCCTTAGGGAAAAACCCATTTCCCATGAACTACCACATTGATGGTAGTCCACTGAACACAGAAGGTGTTATAAATGATCTGGGAACACAGGTTGACAGCAACCTCTCTTTTGACCACCACACTGCTACTGTGGTCAGAAAGTCCTTCTATGTGGCACATCTCTTTACTAAGGGTTTTGCATTCAGGTAGAAAGAGGTCATTGTCTCCCTCTACTCTTCCCTCATTGAGTACAATGCCCCATTTGGCATGTACCTCACTAGGCACCTGCAACAACTGGAGAGGCTGCAAAAGTACCTCACAAAGAGGATCCTAGGCCTTAAACACTTGTCCTATATGGATAGACTCAAAAAACTCCAACTATTCTCTGTCTCATATCGCCTACTTAGAGGCGATCTCTGCTTGACTTATAAAGCCATGTCTGACCCAGCTCTGTTAGAAATGCTACATCTAAAGAAATCCCAATCCCTACACACCACATGATCCAGAGACCTCAACCTCCTTACCACAATCAAGAGAACATGTTAGAGGGACAGGTTCATAACTCAGAGACTGCCCATTCTATAGAATAGACTTCCCATACATGTCAAACAGAGCACCTCACTGGCCCTTTTCAATATAAATCTTGATGAGTGGATGGGAAATAGAAAATTCACTCCGTGGATCACTCCAGTGTCTCTACTTGACAGAGGCACTGGAAACTAAGGTTGGTTGGCATGTTGCCAGGGTAATCCTATGGGCTAGGCTTGTAAAAGCTCCAGGGCCATTAGTCCAGTACACACCTATGAAGCTATGAACCTATAAGAGCACAAGTAAAATCCTCCAAAGCAAACTTTGAGTCCAAACTGGCCACATATGCTAAAGACAATCACAAGGCTTTCTTCGCATATGTCCACAAACTCAAGGGAAACACCCATATCTGCTCAGAACTGGTGGTCATGGACACCACATATGCAAGCACCGTAGATATAGCCAACTTGGTGGCTGACAGGCTCAGTGAAAACTTCACCCCTCTTCCCCCATCAGTTAATCAGGACATCCCTAGCACCTGCCCCCCCTCCCCTTATCTCTAGGGAACAATTTATCACTGCCCTCTCAAAGGCAAAAAATGCAGTCTCCATGGGACCAGATAACATCTCAAGCTGCATCCTACATGAACTCAGACAGGAACTTGAAGCATCCATTAAGAATCCTATTCAAGCAAAGCCTGGCTTCATCCTAGCCAAGTGGAGGACAGCCACTGTCATTTCTTTGCTCAAAGTTGGAGCATCCATCGATCCAGGAAATTATAGACCCATCATTCTAACTAGCCTGATTTGTAAGGCCATGGAGCAGATTATCATGGACCTCATTAACAAGGGCATTGAAACCTCCAAACACTTGCTCCCACACAGTTTGGATTAATCAAGGGGAGCTCATGTCTGCTAAATTTGGTTGACTTCTTTGAGAGAGTCACCAAAACCATGGTTGAGGGGGAGACGGTGCACACTTTCTACCTTGACCTGGCTAAAGCCTTTGATACTATTCCCCACTCAGGTATAATAGATAAACTAGGAATCACACAATATGTTACCAGATGGGTAGCAAACTGGCTCACTGATAGAACCCACCTAGTCAAAATAGGGGAAGCCACCTCAAGCAGTCAACCCATAAAGAGTGGTGTACCCCAGAGATCGGGCTTGGGGCCCTTGTTATTTGAGATATACTTTTCTGAGGTGTAGGCAGGGGCGGCCCGTGCTATTGGACTGCCGGACTGTAGCCCCCTCAACTTGAAAACAAAAAAGAAATAAATAGAAAAAAAAACTTTTAGTCCAGACTGCTGCTGAGACAGTCTGGAGCATGCGCAGATGTCTCAGCAGCAGTCCTGACTGGGAAACATGGACAACAGAGCTTTCCAGAAGTCTATGCAGTTTTAAACTGCATAGACTGTCCTGGGGAAACGCATCAGGGTCAGACTTGTGGAGGATTTTTACTGTGGGTCTATGGACAGGATTTGACAGGTAAGGTGTGTGGGTCTATGTGCAGGATTTGACAGGTAAGGTGTGTGGGTCTATGGACAGGATTTGACAGGTAAGGTGTGCGGGTCTATGGACAGGATTTGACAGGTAAGGTGTGTGGGTCTATGGACAGGATTTGACAGGTAAGGTGTGTGTCTATGGACAGGATTTGACAGGTGTGTGTGTGTAAATGCCCCAGGTGCAATATACTGGTGGTTAGACTCATGGTGGTGTGGTAGGGAATACCTCAGGCTTGAACCCTGTACCTTGTATGCAGGTATTAAAGACCTGAATTCCCTACCCACCACCATTTGTAAAAAAATTGCAGATTTTTATCTCATATTTGATCCGATCTATTCCTCATAATATCTGTGGTTTGTAAATATTGCAATGCTTTATATTTGATGGTGCAGTGGTAGTATTGTTGCCTCACAGTTGTAGGTTCTTTGGTTTGATTCTTGGCTGGGGTGCCTTATTTGTGGGGGGGGGGTTTGCTTTTGTGTCCTTCCATGTTACAAAGACATGTCTACATTATTTCTTCCTGGGCCTCTGCTAAAAAATGTTTTTTTTTGTTCCAAGTCAGACTGTCCTGATTAACAAATGTTAAATAAAACTGACAGGCATTTGAATTTCAGACTTCAGGTTTCTGAATGTTTACTTCTTTACATATTTGATGGTGCAGTGGCAGTATTGTTGCCTAACAGCTATAGGTTTTCTGGTTTGATTCTTGGCTGGGGTGCCTTCTGTGTGGAGTCTGCATCTTATCCCTGTGTTTGTGTGGATTTGTTCTGGTGTCCTGCCATTTTACAAAGACAGTATTTCTCCCTTGGCTTCTGCTGAAAATTGTTTTTGTTCCGTCAGAAGTAAAATTGACAGGCATTTGAATTTCAGACTTCATATTCTTCAGAAAATACATAGTAAAACAACTTTTTATTCTAGCAATAAATATATAGTAACACAACCTTTTATTATAGCAATTTTTTAAGTTTATAAGATGACTATTTGAAATTTGTCCTTATTTTTGGGACTGTAATACCCTGTTATTGGCTTTGTCAAGGCTTTTTGTGCTAAGGTTGACAGCTATGGCAAGAACTGAATTCACTGAATATGTTTGAGGGCTGTATTCCCTCATTACTGGGTTTGTCCAGGTGTTTTGTGCTAAGAGGTTGACAGCTATGGTGAGAACTGAATTCATTAAATGATAGCCATTTAAGTTTTGGTCTTCTTCTCTTTCACAAAGCAGCCAATTTGGCATAGTGGTATGTTGCGCTTGACTGTTTTGCACAGGGACCTTGGCATTAAAATGTATGGTGGTAACACAGCATTTTTCTTTCACAAAGCAGGTGATTTAGCATAGTGGTATGTTGTTCTGACTCTTTTGCACGGGGACCTTGGCAGTAAAATGTATGGTGGCAACACAGCATTTTATTCTAGCAGCTTTCCAAGATTATACAAGCAATGTTTAATGTGTCCCTGGTTTTTGCCCTTTTGACCCACCCCAATAAATTTGGCTTTTTCCAGATTTCTTGTGCTGCGAAGTTGAGATGCAGTTGAGTATTGAGTAGATTTTACAAGGAGCTGAGAGCTTCATGGGAACAGAAGTTTAGTGCTGATTATGCTAAGTCAGCTTACATTGCTAATAGCACAACAGGTTGTGTACTTGCTCTTGATGCAGAAGGTTGTTGGTTCTACTCCCATAAGGGGTGAATGCGGCCGTACTGAAAGTTAAGATACTAACTATGAACCTGTTAAGGGGTGAATGCTGCCGTACTGAAAGTTAAGATACTAACTATGAGCCTGTTATCAGTTTGCCATCCATTTCCTATTGCAATATTACTAGCTTATTTTTAATGTAATTTAGGCAATTTATTCCTCAGGGGCATCAGACACTTTATTTTTCGATGAAACCATGAAATATAAAGGTGATTGCTAGCAGCAACCCCTTCATTACAGATTTATTTAACGTGGAATTATTTAGATGACTTTTTTACTACTTCAGAGATTGTGCATATTTACTGATAATGGTGGACTGTAGAATTGTGCATATTTACTGATAATAGTGGACTGTAGAAGTTTGAGTAGACTTTTATGATAGAAATGTTCTGACTTGGGCAGTTTTGTTTCATTATTTACTGGAAAAATGTTCAAAGCAATAGGAAGGTGTATCAAAGAGCACATGTCTGTTTCATATGCAAGGGGCCTATGATTTGAAAACAGCCCAGAATTAATTTTTATCTGCCACGGGTAAAATGTATTTTCTTTGAATGTGGGTTTTAATGTTGTTTCAATGAATGTGAATTTCAAGGGCAGATAAGTTTTAATGCCAAGTTTGTTTAGCAGATGTCTTAGTGTTTGCGCTGTAAAATGCAAAATAAAACTTTCAAATGAAGTTCAAATCATCATAGAAGTAAATCAGTATGCACATTAGTGTTTATGGTAAATGGAGTGAAATAGCAAATTAATGGATCATTGGAATGGCTGCAGGGGGAGGCTCCATTCGACCATGGTTTTGTGAGGGGGAAGGGCGGCAAACTTCGGCAGCCCCAGCTGAACTATACCTCCCAACTGTCCAGATTTTCAAAGAATGAATAGATGTTTTGCTTCTTATTTTTGGTTTGTTCCTCATAAAATTTGTGGTTTTCTACAATCATTTAGGAATTAAGTCACTAAATAATGACACACTAGTTTCAGACTTCATAACCTTCAGAAAAATGCATGCTAAAGTAAGACCTGTTCTATCAACGGTCCCAGTTTATACAAGAGCAATTTTTAGTACTGTTTTTATGTCCCCCCAATATATTTGGCCTTGTCCAGATTTATTGCATTAACAGGTTGAGAGGTACATGCAAATAAATTGCTTTATAGAATTAGGCATAGCCAAACCTCTCAACTGTTCCTGATTTTGGTTCAAAATGTTGCTCTTCCCCTAACGATCCCTCTGCAAAATAGCAATTTTGGAAGCAAACATGGAGGGTTTATAATTAAGAAATAACTGTAATAATCACATTACTTTTATTTCAGAAATGCATGTAGATTATTTTATTTTGTCAGCTGCTCAAGTTAACAGTTCTAATATTAAAGTGTCCCTTCTTTGACAGGTTCCCAGCTGTATTGTGTTGCTATTTTATATTTTTACATCATATTTTTGGTCCATTTTTCATAAAATTGTGTTTTTTTGGCAAATTAGTGACAAATAATTAAAGACTGAAGTTAGAAAATAATGACAGATATTTGATTTTCAGATTTCATACCATTCAGAAAATGCATAGTAATGCAAGACCTCTATTAGCTTTCTAAGTTTATAAGAGCAATATTTTAAAAATTGTCCTTATTTTTGGGCCTTTGTCCCATTTCTTTGTATGGCTTTGTCCAGATTTCTTGCTCTGAGGTTGAGAGGATTGACAAATGAATCAGGGCCATCACAAGTCAGCCAGAGACATTTCAAACTGTGACATACTTGTTGCACCCCACTCCCCCATGTAGTGACTATGGATGTGTCGAAGCAAGGCAAGGAGTAGTTATGCAGTGTGAATGTGCAGAGAATCCCACCCATCCAAGGTAGACACAAGTACTAGATTGACTTTTCATGTGTCCTTGATTTTTACAGAATGGTCTGGTTTCTGTCATATCTTTTGTACTGTTGATTTATGCTTATTACTCAAAGTGCCTGTTGCTCTGTGTTTAAGTAGCAATACTTTAATGACCATCAGGTAAGCTTGGCTGAGATTGCAAGATGCAAGTAAGCTTTAATAAGCATACCGTTAAAGAATTGCCAACATTGAAAGCCTTTCTGTTGCCAGGTAGAGAATACTTAACTAGATAATGTATAAGCCTTGGGTATTGAAATGCATATGCCAGTATTTGTAATAAAGGACAGAATTACATTATTTTAAGAGTCTCATTACACTTGGAGACTTCCAGTCATCTCTGCAGGCTTTACCCGTAAACCGAATGCCAATCGCGTGGTCCATAACCTGTACAGTAATCCTTTTAAGCAATGTATCTTGAGCTTATTTCTTGTTTGCTTTTCATTTTTTACTTTGATCATGTTTTCCCCATGAAACAAGTAGATGTCAGGCAACAGGTCTTTTTTTGGATAAGGAACATTTTTACAAGTGGGGGCATCAGAGATTTCTACTTTCAGCATGTTATTTGTTACTTTAATAAAGCTGAATATAAATTATAATTAGAACTGCAGTGCAAGAAGTGGTTTCAGTTGAGTGCTGCTTGTTTTTCTTATACTTGATTTTGACTGGCATTCCATTAATGTATTTAAAAAAAAGTAATTTATTTTTTCATGCCTCACAACCTTTTTTGTTTCCATCTAGATATTAAGCTGTCATGCAGCAATGCATTGAAATATTTTTACTCTTCTACACTTCATTTAGTCTTGATTGGACTCTCATAATGACGGTTTGGCACCCAGGGCAGTATATTTAGTTTTTGCGGTTTGCTACTACAGGTGTATGTGTGTGTGTGGTAGGGAATACCTCAGGCTTGAACCCTGTACCTTGCATGCAGGTGTTAAAGACCTGAATTCCCTACCCACCACCATTTGTAAAAAAAAAAAATTGCAGATTTTTCCTCATATTTGATCTGATCTGTTCCTCATAACATCTGTGGTTTGTAAATGTTGCAATGCTTGATATTTGATGGTGCAGTGGTAGCATTGTTGCCTTACAGCTGCAGGTTTGATTCTTGGCTGGGTTGCCTTCTTTGTGGGGTCTGTATCTTCTCCCTGTGTTTGTGTGGGTTTGCTTTTGTGTCCTCCCATGTTACAAAGACATGTCTGCATTATTTATTCCTGGGCCTCTGCTGAAAATTTTTTTTTGTTCCAAGTCAGACTGTCCGGATTAACAAATGTTAAATAAAATTGACAGGCATTTGAATTTCAGACTTCAGGTTTCTGAATTTTTAATTCTTTGCATATTTGATGGTGCAGTGGTAGTATTGTTGCCTCACAGCTATAGGTTTTCTAGTTTGATTCTTGGCTGGGGTGCCTTCTGTGTGGAGTCTGCATCTCCTCACTGTGTTTGTGTGGATTTGCTCTGGTGCCCTGTCAATTTACAAAGACGTGTCTGCAGTATTTCTCCCTGGGTCTCTGCTGAAAATTGTTTTTGTTCTGTCAGCAGTAAAATTGACAGGCATTTGAATTTCAGACTTCATGTTCTTCAGAAAATACATAGTAACTCAACCGTAACACAACCTTTTATTCTAGCAATTTTCTAAGTTTATAAGATGAATATTTAAAATTTGTCCCTATGTCCCTATTTTTGGGACTGTATTCCCCCATTATTGGCTTCATCCAGGTTTTTTTGTGCTAAGGTTGACAGCTATGGCAAGAACTGAACTCACTGAATATGTTTGAGGGCTGAATTCCCTCATTACTGGGTTTGCCCAGGTGTTTTGTACTAAGAGGTTGACAGCTATGGTAAGAACTGAAATCACTAAATGATAGCCATTTAAGTTTCAGTCTTCCTCTCTTTTACAAAGCAGCTGATTTGGCATAGTGGTATGTTGCTCTGACTGTTTTGCACAGGGACCTTGGTAGTAAAATGTATGGTGGTAATGCAGCATTTCTCTTTCACAAAGCAGCTGATTTGGTGTAGTGGTATGTTGCTCTGACTGTTTTGCACAGGGACCTTGGCAGTAAAATGTATGGTGGTAACACAGCATTTTATTCTAGCAACTTCCCAAGATTATACAAGCAATGTTTAATGTGTCCCTGGTTTTTGGGCTTTTGACCCCACCCCCCCAATACATTTTGGCTTTTTCCAGTTTTCTTGTGCTGTGAAGTTGAGATGCAGTTGAGTATTGAGTAGATTTTACAAGGAGCTGAGAGCTGCAGGGGAACAGAAGTTTAGTGTTGCTTAAGTAAAGCTGGCTTGTCTTGTTAATAGCACAACAGGTTGTGTACTTGCTTTTGATGCAGAAGGCTGTGGGTTCTACTCCCACAAGGGGTGGATGCTGCCGTACTGAGAATGTTCTCCTTGGTGAAGATACTACCTATGAGTCTGTTATCAGTTTGCCATCCATTTCCTCTTGCAATATTACTAGCTTATTTTTTTAATGTAATATAGGCAATTTATTCCTGAGGGGCAACATGAAACCCTGAAATATAAAGGTGTTTGCTAGCAGCAACCTTTTCATTAGTTACAGATTTCCTTAATGTGGAATTATTTAGATGACTTTTACTTCTTCGGAGATTGTGCATATTTACTGATAATGGACTGTAGGATTGTGCATATTTATTACTGATAATGGACTGTAGAATTGTGCATATTTACGGATAATGGCGGACTGTAGAATTGTGCATATTTACTGATAATGGTGGACTGTAGAATTGTGCATATTTACTAATAATGGTGGACTGTGGAAGTCTGAGTAGACTTTTATGATAAATGTTCTGAACTGGGCAGTTTTGCCATTATGGGTGCATGCGTTTTGTTTCATTGCTTACTGGAAAAATGTTCAAAACAAATTTAAAACACCCTCTAACAACTGTACTGTATTGTACAAGGAATATAATTTAGTACAATGAGGAAGGTGTATCAAAGAGCACATGTATGTTTCATATGCAAGGGGCCTATGATTTGAAAACAGCCCAAAATTAATCTTTATCTGCCACTGGCAAAATGTATTTTCTTTGAATGTGGGTTTCAATGCTGTTTCAATGAATGTGAGTTTCAAGGGCAGAGAAGTTTTAATGCTGAGTTTTCATTGTGAGACTGCATTGCTTTGTTTAGCAGATGACTTAGTGTTTGTGCTGTAAAATACAAAATAAAACTTTCAAATGAAGTCCAACTCATCATAGAAGTAAAGCAGTATGCACATTAGTGTTTATGGTAAATGGAGTGAAATAGCCAAGTAATGGTTCATTGGAATGGCTGCAGAGGCTCCATTCAACCATGATTTTGTCAGGGGGGAAGGGCAGCAATCTCAGACAGGCCCAGCTGAACTATACCTCTCAACTGTCCAGATTTTCAAAGAATGAATAGATTTTTGCTTCTTATTTTTGGTTTGTTCTTCATAAAATTTGTAGTTTTCTGGCAAATCATTTAGGAAATAATGATACACTGAGTTTCAGACTTCATAACCTTCAGAAAAATGCATGCTAAAGTAAGAACTGTTATCAACTGTCTCAATTTATACAAGAGCAATTTTTAGTACTGTTTATATGTTCCCCCAATATATTTGGCCTTGTTCAGATTTACTGCATTAACAGGTTGAGAGGTACATGCAAATAAATTGCTTTATAGAATTAGGCATAGCCAACCTCTCGACTGTCCTCAATTTTGGCTCAAAATGTTGCTCTTCCCCCTAATAATCCCTCCGCAAAATAGCAATTTTGGAAGAAAACATGGAGGGTTTACAATTAAGAAATAACTGTAATAATCAAAGTTATAGATTACTTGAAATGCATGTAGATTCTTTTATTTTGTCAGCTGCTCAAGTTAGCAGCACTAATATTAAAGTGTCCCTTCTTTGACAGGTTCCCAGCTGTATTGTGTGGCTATTTTATATTTTTGCATCACATTTTTGGTCCATTTTTCATAAAATTGTGTTTTTTGGCAAATTAGTGACAAATCACTAAAGACTGAAGTTAGAAAATAATGACAGACATTTGAGTTTCAGATTTTATACCCTTCAGAAAATTCATACTAATGCAAGACCTATTCTATTATCTTTCTAAGTTTATTAGAGCAATATTTAAAAATTGTCTTATTTTTGGGCCTTGGTCCCACTTCTGTTTATGGCTTTGTCCAGATTTCTTGCTCTGAGGTTGAGAGGTATGACAAATGTGTCAGGGCCATCACAGTCAGCCAGAGACATTTCAAATTGTGACATACTTGTTGCACCCCACTCCCCCATGTAGTGACTCTGGATGTGTCCAAGCAAGACAAGGAGTAGTTATGCAGTGTAAATGTACAGTGTGTCCCCCCCATCCAAGGTAGACACAAGTACTACAGTGGCTTTTCATCTATCCTTGATTTTGCAGAACAGTCTGGTTTCTGTCATATTTTTGTACTGTTGATTTAGGCTTATTACTCAGAAAGTGTCTGTTGCTCTGTGTTTAAGTAGCAATGCTTTAATGACCATAAGGTAAGCTTGTCTGAGATCGTAAGATGCAAGTAAGCTTTAATAAGCATACTGTTAAAGAAATGCCAACATTGAAAGCCTTTCTGTTGTTGCCATGCAGAAAATACTTGACTAGATAATGTATAAGCCTTGGGTATTAAAGGACAGGATTCCATTATTTTAAAAAGCTCATTACACGTGTTGGAGACTTCCAGTCATCTCTACAGACTTTACCCGTAAACTAAACAGAATGCCAATCATGTGTGGTCCATAACCTGTGCAGTAATCCTTTAAGCAATGTATCTTGAGCTTGTTTCTTGTTTGCTTTTCATTTTTTACTTTGATCATGTTTTCCCAATGAAACAAGTACATAGTTGTCAGGCAGCAGGTCTTTTTTGGATAAGAAACATTTTTACAAGTGGGGGCATCACAGAGATTTCTACTTTCAGCATGTTACTTGGTACTTTAATAAAGCTGAATATAAATTATAATTAGAACTGCAGTGCAAGGAGAAGTGGTTTGAGTTGAGTGCTTCTGGTTTTTCTTATACTTGATTTTGACTGGCATTCCAGTAATGTATTTAAAAAGTAATTTATTTTTTCATGCCTCACAACCTTTTACCTCCATCTAGATATTAAGTAAGCTGTCATGCCGCCAATGCATTGAAATATTTTTATTCTTCTACACTTATTTTTGTCTTGATTGGACTCTCATAAGGATGGTTTGCCACCCAGGGCAGCACATTTAATTAAAATTAGTTTTTGTGGTTTTAGCTCCTCCCCTTTCTAGTTGACCACACCCCATTCCCCTTGACCCCACCCATTCAGCTGTCTCCTGCAGCCTTTCTTTGATTTGAAGTCACCAGCCGCCACTGGATGTAGGCCAAAACCTATGGCTATAGCTGACCAAGTCTGCAGATGACTGTAAGCTGGGCACTGTCATCAGTTCTCCTAGTGATCTGGACATCCTCCAAGAGGGTATCACCCAAACATATGACTGTTGCCACAAACATGGCCCCAAACTGAATGCTAAAAAATGCATAATAATCCCCTTTGAGGAGAGTGATATTCCCACAAATTATCACATTAACAACAAGGTCCTAAGCACGCAATCAGTCATGAGTGACTTGGGCACGCAGGTTGATAGCAAACTGACTTTTGACCACCATATTGCCTCCATTGTACAGAAAGCTTTCTAAATGGCCTACCTCATTAGTAAAGGTATCCCATCCAGGGACAAGGTGGTTATAACATCCCTGTATTCTTCCCTTATAAAACCCATTATTGAGTACAATGTCCCTTTCAGCATGTATCTCACAAAGCAAATGCAGCAGCTGGAGAGACCACAGAGGTTCTTCACCAGGAGAATCCAGGGCCTCAGACATCTACCCTACACAGAAGGACTAAAGGCCCTGTCCCTCTATTCAGCCTCCTACAGATGCCTCAGAGGTGACCTCTGTCTGGCATACAAAGCAATCTCAGACCCTGCCTTGATGGGACTGCTGCATATCTACAAGTCAAGCTCCACTCGAGTAACCCACACTCACAACCTCAACCTGGTCTGTGACATCAATAGGACTTTGGCAGGACAGATTTGTGTCCCACAGACTCCCCTTTCTGTGGTTAGACTCCCACTCCATGTCAAGCAGAGTACCTCATTAACACTTTTTAAGCACAACCTGGAAAACTGGGTGGGGAACAGAAAGTACACCCCTGAGATTCCACCTGTGTCCCTGCTGGAAAGAGGCATCGGGTGCTGACTTGTCAGAACATCAGCTAAATTCTTGGTGTAAAAGCACAGTGTATGAGCACTGCACCTATGAGGAAAAAATGCAGGCAGTTAGAAGAACAAGAAAAATAAATGATCAGCAAAGCAAGGCATCTTAGTTGGGTCAGTACAGTTTATTTCTCGTGTATGTGACTGACAAAGATTACAGGTGAGGACAGGGTTTTTATGCAGTCTTGACAGATGCAGTCTTGCCTCCTTAGACATACACTGTGTCCTAATCTGGTCATGCATTTTATGTTAAGATTACTACTACAGCAGTTTCCCTTTTCTGTAACAAGTACAGAGCAGACATTTCTTGCTTCAGCTTGCTTTGTCATCACATGTTCTTACTTTTTAATTGTCTAACAGTTCTAATGAGAAAGACTATTTGTTATTGTTACAGCTGCAGTTAATATTCACATTATTACTACTGTTGAATGATTTAGAACTAATGAAAATTTACAACTTACAAAGTAATACAAAAGCTTAATAAAAACTTCATATAAAGTCTGCAGCGTGTATATGCAAGGCACAACATCTGCTCATTATTCATTCTATAGAAAATGTATGAAATAGAATAATATACATTTCCTGATTTTTTTATGTTTATGGCATATATGTACATTTTACAAATCCTGTATTTTACATTATTTGCATTCTTTACGCATATAGTTTAGGAATGTTTTGATAGAAATTAAGAGCCATCCCCTGTTGTTACAATACATCAGTGTGTGTCAGTGTGTGACCCTTGTTTCAGTCTGCTGTGACCTTTTCATTCTATCTTTATCCTAATAGCAGGCTGAGCTGACAATTCTAAAAATCAATGTGAAGTCTTATAGCTAGTTTACATCTGTTGTCTGACATCTGATTATTCGAGGAATTATTTTTAACATAAATATTTGCTTATATTAATAATTATGCCTTGATAAAGAGAGGACTCATTCATAAGCACCATCTTATCTTGGCTGATGCTGTTTTAGCCAGGCGTTGTATTTCCATGCAGCTTTGCATTATTTTATGTCACTGGCATTTACATAAAAGATTGTTCACACATGCTGCTCAGGGAATATTTCCATAAGCTGATGCTCAACACTGCTTGAGATACCAATACTATAACAGTATGAACATACACGAGAACTCATGTCTGTTGACTTTATTCAGTGAATATCATCAAGGTTCATTGGTTCAGAGTACTTTATAAATCATACGATGCCTCAGACCTGATGCACTTAGTCTACTGTCAAGACCCATACTGCTTGTCATTTTACACCTTCAATTCCACACTTGATAACAATTATTAGGCTTGCACATCCTAAAATGCCAACTATGACCAGTATAAGCTGTTGTTGTATCTTTCGGCTTTTCCCGGTTAGGGGTCGCCAATGATTGGCAGTAGATTTTTACGTACCGAGTTGCCAGCCCTGACGTACAACCTTCAACGAAAGTACGCCCACTCGCGCATGTCTCCAAACAGAAGATGCTTTAGTTGAGAATCGAACAGGACAACGTCTTACTGTGAGGTGACAATGCTACCGCAGCACCACCACCGCAGTTATGACCAGTATAAGCTGCATTATAATTTTTCTCCCCAGCCACTGATAGAACCACTCGGTCAAGAGAACCATGTTTCTTTTCTGTTTGTGCTTTTTGAGCAACTTCCTCAATTATTTTGAGGTGACTCCTGATTTCAGGTTCATTATCAGGAATATAAATACAATATTCCTCTCCTACCAATGCACAAAATGTAATGTCATGCGGCTCTGTAAGACCATAGTTTTCATAGCAGTCATTTCCATTTTAACTTTTAATTCCTCCAATAGACCTGCCAGTTTTCTAATTTCCCAAATAACCTTTCCTGCTCCATAGAATGGAAAGATTGATACTTCTGCCTGGTCATCATTTCATACATCCATTTTTTTCTATGTTAATATATCTTTTTAATCTAACATTTCTAATATTAGAATTAGGCAATGTAGTATGTCTAATGGATGGAATTACGCATCCTAAATAACAATGTTGGTGTTTCAAGACTTCTATAACACTTGGCTAGGCTGGTAAGGGCCTCAGGGTAAATAGCCAAGTAACTTTCTATGACCCTATGAACTGTTAAATAAGACTCATAAATAAACACTTGGCTAGAAAGCAGCTGTTAATCAATTAAGACATAGAAAATTTAACAAAACTGATTTGCAATGACATTACAGTATTGCCGTTATTAAAGAAAACAAAGATATAACAACTATAAGAAGAAAATAAAAGCTGTGGTTATAAAAATGCCATGCATCTTCTCTTGTATATATGAGGATACAAAAGGCAACATCCAAGTATGTATACTATTCATGCAGCAAATTTTCAGTTGTCTCAGCACACTTTGACATGTTCAGCTGTAGCCAACATTCCATTATGGCAAGATGTTCCAAGTCACATCAGGTTTTCTGAGAAGGATGCCTGTAGAGTGGTTTAACAAATGATAAAGAATCCTGTGGAGGATGTTGGGCTTCTCAGATGATGCTACCCTTATTTGGTGAGATAAGGTAAATAATCCTAATCAGTGAAAACAATCAGATGCACAAAGCTTATTTGTAGTCAGTAAAATCTTACCATTTGATCCTGCTCAGTGGTGGTCTTTTATAAATGAAGATGGCAGTATAGTTTACTATTTAAACCAAACATGTCTGAGACTATGAAATAAGCATTATCTATTTGCAAAGGGGAAAAATACACTTAAAATGTAAAACTAGGAACCATCATTTAATTAGATTTATTGCACACCTCTTCATAATAATGAACCTTCATAACAACAAATAATCATTTCAAACCAATCTTATGTACATAGTTGCAAACATCACATGAAACTAGCTAAGAAAAAATGTTTATTGAAACATTACCATTGAAAAGAAATATATATGCACATTAAAACAGAGCACATTGACAATAACTGAAACATAATTAGTAAAATATTTTCTTTAGCTATAATTTTAATGCTACTTATATTTTTTTAAATGTGACATGGCAGTCTCATTCAGTCAAAGATGTCACTAATGACTATAACCCTGTAATAATGCCCTTTTAGTTTTATAGGTTCAGTGGTACGTACTAGGCTATAGATTGCCATGGTAATTTTCAGCCCTTATATTATACATACAAATAATCCAGAGGTTGTGAGAACAAAGATATGCTGGTACATTTATCCGTTGTCCATTTCCATGTGTGTGAGACATGGGTGCTAAACTGGGGGAGACTCTATGGTTTCCCATTTGTTTGTCCAGATTACATTTGAAGAGTAAGTGGAATACTTTGTTTCATGCGCCTAGTGCCCTCTGTGATACAGACCTATCCCTACAATATGTCATATTTATGTTGCAAATGAGACTGAGATCCCTGGAGTGGGTATTCATGGACAAGATCAAAAAATGTGCCTGTAGTATGGCATTATTAGATAGTGCTGCTTATTGGCAGAAGTATAAGTTTCTTTTACGCTTAGTCCATGTGTTAGAGTTATCGTTTGTCTAGCTGAATAAGAGCGTGCTTGAGCGCTTAAGCTCTATTGGATGAGTATGACCAATAGCCTTATTTTTTGATCCTGTCTAATGAGAGGCCTTTTACGTAGCGTTTCCTTCTTTGTATATAGGGCATCTCTTTTAAATTGTGTTTTTTTATTTTTATTCCTTTTGGGTGGTTTTACCTTGACTACAAGACAATTGGACTGATTTGCGAGTTTATTGGTGTATCTATTTTCCCCATTTCCATATGTGTTTATTAGGTATAAATTGTGAATATTGATAGCTTTGTTTTTAATTTAAATGTGTGATTGAATGTTGTGTACTTGCGGTTGAGTCACCGAGAAAACGCTCACCATCTTTGTTTATAAATATTTTCTGCACTACTCAGGCGTGGCAGTTTGGAGTACTTTTTTCTTTGTGAAAAAGAAAATAGCTATATTACAGGATATCTGATGATCACGGGACAGTTCATTGTCTACATAGGTTCTCACAACTCTGACTACAGTCTTAACCTTCAGGGGCTGTTATAGCTGTGATAGTTACACAGCAAATCATGCTTGCTGAAGGATACTATTATACATTTCTTTGCATTTAATTCTGGTTCATACACCAGCTATTTGTCTGAGTAAGGCATTCTTGCAGGATCTGGGTGTCCTCTGGGGAGTTAATTATGGAACCATGTTTGCAATCATCTGCAAAGTCAGCCATAAACGCTTAACGTTTACTTTGAACTCCAAGAAGTAATGTCAAAAATGAACGTTTGAAGGACTGAGCCCTGGGACACCTCACTAGTAAGAGGTCTTTTAGAGGCTCTAGAGCTGCCCACTTTTATTTCTGTTGCACTATTTGTGTGCTACTTAGCTAACAAATCAGTTACAAGGGATTTACATTTAGCTGAGGCAGTTTACCTATGATACCCGAAAGTGGGATGATGTTAAACAATTTTGATAGGTCCTGATATGCTATGTCTACTGATTTGCCACCATCCATCACTTCAGTAACCTTGATGAAAAAGTTAACCTGGTTAGGCAGGCATGATATGCTCTTAAGAAATATGAACTGGTTTGGATCGAGAGTTTGAAGGTTAACTATGACCTTAATTATTCCATAATGATCCTTCCCATAGCCTTACAGATGAGGCTGGTCAAGTTTATGGGTCTATAATTACCAAGGTTCATTGACAACCCACCATTCTGCAAGGGCATGAGTGTTGTCCCCCATTCATCTTACATGAAGGCTATTTAGAGGCTGGTATTGAATGGACTTGTTGGTCTGACAAGTCCTGTTTCAGTCTGGCCATTAGGCGTGTTATGCAGTTCCATAGCAGTAGTGTTCTTGTCTTGGATAGTGTGTTCAGGAATTGTTCTTGGGTGATTTAAGGGAGTGTAGATACGGGTATGTGATATGGGAATACAAGAGGGGAGAGGCGAGTAAAATTTGAGCTAAACATGTCTGCGGGTAGATGTGCAATGTTCTCTATTTCTGAGTACGTAAAATTATTTACTACTGGCTGAGCACAGTGCTAAGCTTTGTTTCTACAGCTTCTAAAATAGTTAAAGGAGGTTTTGTGTTTATCCATCACCTGGGTGGGTATTTTTATTTCATATCGGACCCTGGTTGACTTGACCAGTATCCTTATTAAGTTTAGTAGGAGCGTTAAGGCATCATGAAATTTAACATTATTTTTGTGCACTGAGTTTTTTCTTTCTTTTTTTATTGTAGAGCCTGTTTATATTAGCTTTCTTACATTTGGTTCTACGTTTAAATTTGATGTCTATATACGTCCTTTGGGGACAACTACATCTATGCAGCTATTTGCATGTTTATAGAATTAGGAGATAAATTATTCTACATAAGCAGTAGGGTCATGTTGGAAGGGGATTTTGAATTTAACCAGGTCGTCATTCAGTTTACTAAATTAGCCTTAGCATAATCCCTTAGTATTGAGGTACTGGAAAATTGTCTAGATTCCTCTGATTTAATCAGGGGGAAGTTACATGCAAGTCCAGAATTTTATCATCCCTGGTTGGTGTACAGATTAACTGGTCCATAGAGTTATATTGATGAAGTTCAGAAATTTCTCAGTGCACTTGTTTGAGGACATGCAAGTCTTCCTGTTGTTGGAAGGATAGTTGGAGTCACCTAGGATAATGGTGTTTGGCCTAATACATAGTGACTTCATGGTATTTAGGCAGGAGATATGAGCTGAGGAAAACATAGATATGGGGTTAATTATGGTATGATTAGGGGTTTTATTGATAGTTAACTTGAACATGGAGGAGTTCCATGTCAATGTCATGTATAATTTGTTTGGAAGTGTAAGCTTTTTTCAGAATACGGAGATATCGGGTCAATATTACCACAGAGAAAAACCCTATGTGCGAATACCGAAACATCGACCCCTATACCACAAACCACAAAAATCCTGAACGCACTAAACTGCGAAAAAAAAATATCGAACTGTCATAGTCGGCAAACCTCACCACCCGCTACATACTACCTACCCAAACAAAATAAATAAACCACATACATACACTAACCAAACCCTACTTCTAACCTAAACTAAAGGACCAAAACCCTCCTTCCAACACTACACTAAAACCCCACAAACACAATTATCAATGCACTCTCCTTAACCCCTCCCTAACCCTAAGGTCCGTAGCTACTTCACACATCCCCTACAGATATACACCTAAACAAAATAAATAATACACATACATATACTTAAAACAACCCTACATCTAACACTACACTAACTCTTACATACATTACCTATCTATGCACTTACCTTAATCCAAATCCTAACTTACGTTATGGAGCTATACCGCAGACGGGCCAACCAAAATAAATCAACATTTCGAAATTCATAGTTCTGAATGTTCGGGGTTTATGTACTTTGCGCAATACGGTTCGACTTCTTCGTATTCGCCTAAAGGGATTTTCAATCGCGTAATAGGAACCCGGATCGCTGTCTTTATCTACTGTGGATTTAGTGTAGTGGACCTAAACATGTGGTAGGCATTGAATCCCTGCATTAATGATGTGCACTCACTGATGTTGAACCAGATCTCCATGAGAATGCATATATTAATGTTTTCCTGGGTGAGCAATGCTTGTAGGAAGTGTTTTTTTTTTTATTTTTTGCTCCAAGCATTGAATAAAACTACCTTTATTTTATCCATATACTGTTTTGATATGTTGGAAGCTTTAGGAGACTGATGTTGCCTAAAATGCATTGGAGAGTGGAAAAGGAGTTATACACTATATAAAAACCTTAATAGAACAGGTATAGGCCATTCTTGGCAAAAGAGTTAGGACAGACAACCATCACATCCCAGGCAGTTATATATTTGCACCCACTTTCTATGACAACAGAAGCTAAGATAATTGCTATATGGGAGAAGGTTTTTAATATTATATTAGCATAATACTGTTATTAGGAATATATTAAAGTTTGGATATATCTGTGGAGGAAACAATGTTTTGGAACCATGTATGATATGTATTGACGCAAAGTACTTTTACAAATGTTTTGGCTTTGTTTTTTCTTCCCTGGTGTTTTCTTTTTGGAATAATGACAATTTTTATATGGAAGCATTTCGTGTAGATATTGTATATAGTTTTGATAGTAATAGTAGTGAATTATGTGTGTGATTTTATTGTATTTGGAAAATATATACTAATAAAAATTTATTATGGAAAAAAAAAAAAGACGCTAAGATAATTGCTCACATTTTGTTTGTACTGAAGCATCATTCTTGGTGATGGTAGATTGCTTCTCAACGCTAGGTTCATACCTGCCTTACAGACATATTTTGAGACCTCGATCATATCTGTTTTAATATAGTCCAGTTTGTTACATACCAAGTCATGTACACGCATGTGCCCAATGACTGGTTCTTACGTGAACTTCTGTTGCAATGACTTGAGTGTGTGCATAATGTGGTGAAGCCTGGCACCTGATAGGCAACTGACAGTGACCCTGTCCTTGCACAGCCCAGTGAGTTGTACATCAAGGGTCTATATTATAAGTACAAAGGTGTACTTACCCGAATACGTAAACGTTGACACATCTTTCTCGAACCATGAAAACATCGATCGTCCTGAAGCGCGAAATCTGAAATGTTGAATTGTTATGGTTGGTCCTTCTGCAGTATAGCTCCATAAGGTAAGTGTGTGATAGTTACGGAACTTAGGGTTAAGGTGCGGGTTAAGGGAAGTGCATAGATGGTAATATATGTGAGTATTTAGTGTAGGGTTAGAAGTAGGGTTTTGTTACGTGTGTGTGGATTATTTAGTTTGTTTGGGTAAAGCATCTTAAGGTAAGTGTGCGATAGTTACGGACCTTAGGGTTAGGATGCGGGTTAAGGTAAGTGCATACATGGTGATATATGCAAGATTTAGTTTAGGGTTAGAAGTAGGGTTTTGGTTAGTGTATGTATGTGGTTTATTTAGTTTGTTTGGGTAAGTAATATGTAGCGGGCAGTGGGGTGGGACAACTATGATGATTCGAGTTTTTGAATTTCGCGGTTTAGGATGTTCAGTGTATTCGCGGTTTGCGGAATATGTGTCGGTGTCTTAGTATTCAGTTAATAGGGCTTTCGTGCTTATAATATAGACCTGTACATCAATTTGAAGTCACCTATATTGAATTGCATGGAGGATCACCTTATGGGTTTTAACTTGACACAATGTGACTCTTGGATTTGTGCTTCATGGTGAGTGCTGGCTGTGTTGTGTGTGTTTGTGAGGTTGATGAGGATACTTGATGTTCTTCGTGTTTCACTGTTGCAGTCATTACATTTGGGTTATCTGCTTGCAGGTAGCCCTCATTCGGCCTGATTAACAAAGTCTTGGGTCCTGCATCAGTTGCTGTCCCTTCTTCCATGATGTCAGGTCATCGGGTATAAAACATGCAGCTGAAGCCATTACATCAGTCTTTCTTGCCGTGCGGTGCCCGAAGCAGAAGAAGTTCACAAGTGCCGGTCAGCCAACTCCTGAAATTTTCGTTTTTGAGTTTCAGAACTGAAGTCTTCAACTAAAGCTAAGTACCCCATTGGGGAAACTTTTTCTTGCTCCTTACCGATGTCAGTAACAGTTAATAATTGCATTACTTATGGAAAGCAAGTGCCTCATTAAGATTTTCATTCATACTGTATTCCTTGCCTGGGCCCTGACCACGATGTACCTTGCTGTCGGTTTTGTGCTTTATTTAACCAGCGCACTATCCGTTGTCGGTATATTTTCACCTCTAAATATTTTGGTTCTCAGTTTAATATCCAGAAATGTCATCAGTTAGCCATCCAACTACCGGGATTCTGAAAAAATGCAAAAATAAAGACAGAGACAGGCCGCAGAGATCCAAAACTGCCGACGACGCTTCTCCTAAGCCAGTTACCAGTTCACCAGTAATCAGTGAGGCACTTTCGCAACCCCTGATACCCGCTACTTCTGATTTGTAGGCCTCTACTGAGACCCATTCGGAGTCAGGTATGTCGTGAGATACTTCAACTATGGAACCCGCGGATGTCTCTACCTTGGATGGGTCCGGAGCTGCTGTGCAGGCATTGGCTTTTGAGGGTGTATTCAGGCCTACAGACTTGCATATTAAACCGACGCCTCCTTTGTCACTTAGGCCTAAATCTCAAACCATGCCTAAAAAAACGACCCCCAGGCCACTGGTCAGGCCTCTATGTCTAAAAAACAAATGATAAGAATGGCTGAAGATCTAATAACTCTAATCAGGGGTAGTCAACCCTCCCCTTCTAAGAGGCCTAGGACTGAAGTTGTTTATGAATCTAATGACCAGGATTCTGTTTTTTTTTCTGATTCTTCTGATTATCTGGATTTGCCCTTATCTACTTATGAAGATTCTGAGGCAGAGGACTCTATTCCCTCTGCTTCCCCTCCTGAGGATTTTTCTTTTGGGGAAACCTTACATATTCTAAGGGAGCATTTCCATTGCGAAAGCCAGGATTTTTCTGATTCAAAAAAGAGGTGTAGGGATTTCTTCCTCCTCCCTCAGCATAGGCCTTTAGCTATTCCTCCTGTACTAGACATTGTCGATGATGCTTTTTCAGAATCTAGTTTGGCCCCTGATTCCTTGCCTCCTGCTCCCAGAAAACCTGACAGATATTACAAGGTCCCTGAGTCACACAAGTTCCTTTTTAAAAATCCTATTGTGGATCCAGAGACTATTTCACAGGCGCCCAAGGGCATTAAGGCTTCTACTGCTAAAAATCCTAGCCCTTCCGATAGAGACTCCAGGGCACTGGATAGATGGGGTAGAAAATTTTACACTTCAGCAAACCTGGCATTAGGGCTTTAAACTGCCAGTTTCATATGTTAAAGTATCAGCAACATGTTATTGGATTGCTTAAACAGAAAATTATGTTGATTCCTGACTGTGTGGAAAATAAAGAATTACAGGATTTAATGCATTCTGCTGAACAAGTTGGAAAACATACTTTGCAGTGTGGTTTTGATTCATTAGAGGCCTCTTGCAGTGCTGCTGTCACTGGGTCTGTGCTCCGAAGGCATGCTTGGCTAAAGGAGCAATCTTTGCCTGATCATGTTAAAGCTAAATTGTTGGGTGCTCCCTTAACTCAGGACTGCCTGTTTGGCAACAAGGCTGAGGAAGTTCTGAAAAAGATTTAAGATAAAGCTAAATCTATGCAAACTGTTAAAGATTTCTTACAAGTTCAGCCTCCTACATTTAATAGGCACTGGCCCTCTAAGAATTGGTTCTTTCCAGCCCCTTCCAGGTTTTCTCTAGCCAAGCCCAGACACAGCAAAAACCCCAGGCTTCAGTCCCAGGGGGCACACAGGGCTAATCAGTGGGGGGACGCCACTTCCAAATCTGGGAGTATTAAGACTCCCCCCTATGGTAAACTGTCTCAATGGCTTCCTTTTAAAATTTACAAGTACTTATCAACTGACTGCCCCTTTGGGGGGAAAGACTGTTCTTCATGCAAAGAACTGGGAACTCATTACCCAGGACAAATGGGTTTTAAATATAGTGTCCCAGGGATACAGATTTCACTTCCACACATTGCCAACACCAAGAGGGTGGCCGGACCTACCCCCCAAATCAGTGGGCAGAGGCCCAAAAACAAGTACTTTCTCTCTTAAGCATAGGGGCTATTCAACTGGTACCAGAAGAGAAAAAGGGACAAGGTTTCTACTTGAGACATTTCCTGGTACCCATAAAAGACAAGTCATGGTGTCCTATCCTGGACCTGTCCACTCTTAGCACCTTTTTGGAGATTTCTAATTTCAAGATGCTGACTCTTCACCAATTATATCCTATGCTAGGAAAAGATGCCTGGTTGGCAATACTAGATTTAAAAGAAGCATACCTGCACATCCCAATCAGGGAATCTTGCAGAAGATACCTATGCTTCAAAGTAGGCTACACTCACTATCAGTTCTCTGCACTGCCCTTTGCCTTATCTACTGTGCCCAGGGTATTCAACAAGTGCCTAGCTCCAGTTATTTCATTATACAGACAAAGAAACATTCAAATATACCCATACCTGGACGATTGTCTAATTCAGGCAGAAAGCCATGACATACTTATGAATCATCTGGCCTTTGTACAAAGGGTTTTAACTTGTCTGGGGTACACCATAAACAAAAAAGAAATCACACCTGGTATCCTGTCAAAAATTATATTCCTGGGAGCAAGCTTGAATACAACTTCCCAGATGGCTTATCTCACGCCAGAGAAACAAATTAATTTGACAACCTACTTCAAACAAGTGGCCACAAAAACCCTGCTATCTGCAAGACAAATACTGCAAGCCTTGGGGTACATGGCCTCCTGCATTCTTCTAATTCCTTATGCAAGACTGCATATGAGGAAACTACAGTGGTATCTAAAAAGCCTATGGTGTCAACATTCTCAGGATCTAGAAGCAATGATTCCTTTCATACCTTGCCTATGCCTAGAGTTCCTTTGGTGCGCAGAGGCCTGCCACCAAAAAAGGGACTACCTTTCACACCACTCCCTGCTGCCCAAACCCTAACAACAGATGCATCAGACTATGCATGGGGGGGGGGGGCTCACCTGGCAGTGAAGTGCATTCAGGGCAAATGGAACCCAAGTCAAATGCACCTGTATATCAATCAAAAAGAAATGTTAGTTGTACAGAATGCTCTGACAGCCTTCAAGGATCACATTCTTCCAGGACAACTAATGGTAAAGACGGACAACACCACGATTATTTGGTACATAAACAAGCAGAGGGCTACACATTCTTACCCCCATCTGCATAGTAGCCATGGCATTGTAGAACACAGTCTTGAGCTACCAAGTGCACCCACAAGCTCAATTCCTACCAGAAAAATTAAAGAAACTGGCACACGGACTGAGCAGAAACCTCATGGACCCACATGAGTGGAAACTGGAACCAAGGATTTTCAACACTTTGACAAGCGAATGGGGGACATAGACCTATTTGCCTCAACCCAGAACTACCAATTGGACAAGTTTTGCACAAGGACTCCCCACAAACAAGCCTGGAAAGTGGATGCTCTGTCCCTCAGCTGGAAAAACCTATCAGTCTACACCTTTCCTCTGCTCTCCAATGTTCTACTAAAAGTCAAACAGGGCAAACTAAGGATGATTTTGATTGCTCCAGACTGGTCCCGCCAACACTAGTACCTCCTCCTGTGCAGTGTGTCACAGTTATCTCCATGGCACCTGCCTCAGACCCCTTCCCTGCTGTCTCAGCAGGAGAACCAGATTCTGCACCCTCAGCTTCCAGCATTGAACCTTGCACCCTGGCTAATTACTTAAACTCTCCCTTATCATCCCTCAGCAAACCTGTGATGGATGTCATCTTAGAGGCAAGGAGGCCTAGTACTAGAAAATCTTATGCTGAAAAAAATGGAAAAGATTCTGTGCCTGGAACCAATCTCAGGGGATGAGCACAGCAGCAGCCAATTTACCTCAGATTTTGCAATACTTAACTGAGATGCTTCTCAAGAGCCTGTCTTTTTCCTCCATTAAAATCCACACCTCAGCCATTTCAGCTCATTATAACACAGAACCTCCCCCTCTTCTCTCATCCTCCACTCAAGCAGTACCTCAGAGGGGCCAAAAATTTGAGACCACCCAGGAGAGCTCCAACCCCTGCCTGGGACCTTAACTTTGTATTGAAGAAACTCACTGTACCTCATTTTGAGCCAGCTGCTACTTTAGACTTAAAATTTCTTTCTTGGAAAACAGCTTTCCTTTTAGCAATCACTTCAGCTAGAGGGATATCTGAATTACAGACCCTTATGGCAGTGGAGCCTTTCATCATCTTTCATGCGGATAGGGTGCCACTCAGGACTAATCAATCCTTCATACCCAAGGCGGTATCCAGTGTGGTTCTTAATCAGTCCATTCATTTGCCAACCTTCTTTCCCAATCCACAGAACAAAGGGGAAAGAATTATACATTCCTTGGATGTGCACAGACAACTTAGATTATACTTGAACAGGACTAAACCTTGAAGAAAATCTGAACAACTGCTGGTAGCATTTGCTGTAGGGGCAGGGGGGAAGGCTATTTCAAAACAAACCATTTCTAAATGGATAAGCCATTGCATTCTTTTCTGCTGTAAGCACCATGGAAAACCTATCCCCCAGGGGATCAGATCTCACTCCACCAGGGCTGCATCTACTTCTGCAGCCTTTCTCAGAGGTGTTCCTACCAGGGACATCCTAGAAGCTGCTACCTGGAGTTCTGTACATACTTTCACCAAGCATTATTATTTGTCAATTTTATCTAAATCCAGAGCTGGCTTTGCCACTGCTGTCTTGCAGAGCCTTATAGCTGGCCCTAATGCTATATAAACTCCTCCTCCCAACCATAGCTTTGGGAATATACCCAAATGTAATGACTGCAACAGTGAAACATGAAGAACATAGTACAGTTGTGTACACTTACCATAAATGTAGATGTTCAAGTGTATTCACTGTTGCAGTCCTGGTTATCCTCCCTCCAGCCTCCTAACTTCTTCTGGCTATACCTCTACTTTCCTTTATTATGCTTAAAAGCCTTTTTGGTGGTTTTTTTTTTTTTTTTTTTGTTGGAGGTATACCTTTGTGTTTTTATGTTTATTTGCTCCCCATTAGGGGGGTACCTGATATCTGGGGCAAGAAGAACTGATGTAATGGCGTCGCCTGCAGGTTTTATACCCCTGACGACCTGACGTCATGGAAGAAGGGACAGCAACCGACGCAGGACCCAAGACTTTTTTAATCAGGCTGACTGAGGGCAACCTGTAAGCAGAATAACCAAATGCAATGACTGCAACAGTGGAATACACTCGAACATCTACATTTATGGTAAGTGTACACAACTGTACTTTTGTTTAAGTAGTAGGTGGGCATCAATATACATGAGACAATTGCTGCATTGTCTCAGGATGCCCATTTCAGCCAAACTGGCTATAGAAATTGTTGGAAAGTGCAGATCTGAGGTATCAGTTGCTTATGGAAAATGATAAGAAAAAAATATATTTAGATGGCTAAAAGGGAGTAAATTCACAAAACGATACTTTTGTAATTAACAATAACCAACCGAAGTTGAGAGGGAAGGAGAGTTATGGTCAAATTAACATAAGGGGCAGACAACAAGAGTGACACTGAGTTTAAGAACACAGCAATAAGCAGTATAGGTTCATAGGTTGGTACCAGGCTATCGGCCCTAGGGCCAATACAAGCCTAGCCATAACAGTTCCCTGGATATTTCTTCCCACAATATTTACTTCTCTGGACCCCTGTCTAGCAGGGCAACTGACATGATCCCCGGGGTGAATTTCCTATCTCCCATCCAATCATCAAGGTTCCTTTTGAAGAGGGCCAAGGAGGCGCTCTGCTTGACATGTATGGGCAGTCTATTCCAGAGTATGGGGAGTCACTGGGTCAGGTACCTATCCCTCCAGCATATTTTGTTCATTGTGATGACAAGGGTTAGATCCCTGGAGCATATGGCTCTGAGGGATTGGGATTTCTTTAAGTGGAACATGTCCAACAGCTCAAGGTTTGACATGGCCTTATATGTTAAGCAGAAATCGCCTCTGAGTAGATGATATGCCACAGAGTATAGCTGGAGTTTTTTAGATGGTCAGCATATGGCATCTGCTTTAGGCCTGTGATTCTTTTAGTGAGGTATTTCTGTGGCCTTTCCAGCTGTTGCAGATGTCTTGTGAGGTACATACCAAATAGGGCATTATACTCTATAATGGGTCTAATGAGGGATGAGTACAGTGGGACAATGACCTCCTTTTTTCTGGATAAAAAGCCCTTAGTGATGAGATGTGCCACGTAGAAGGATTTCTTGACTGTTGTGATGATGTGGTTATCGAAACTGAGACCACTGTCCACCTGTGTCCTTAAGTCTCTCATCACACTTTCGATGTTTAGTGTACTGCCACCTATGTGGTAAATCATGGGTACATGTTTTTTTCCAAAGGGGATAACTATACATTTCTTAGCATTAAGCTTGAGCCCATGGCTTTGGCACCAGGCATCTGTTTCTGTAAGGCCCTTTAGTAGAATATCCACATCATTTGAGGATTCAATAATGGCTCCCAGTTTGCAGTCATCTGCGAACTTTGTTAGCCAGAGTCCCTTAGTGTTGGCCTATACTTCAGAGAAGTAGATGCCAAACAAGAGTGGTCCCAGGACTGAACCCTGAGGTACTCCACTTGTCACTTATCTGGAGCTGGATTTGGAGTCGGCTACTTTTACAGTCTGGGTTCTGTCTGTAAGCCAGTTGGCAACCCATTGAGTGAAGCAGGGATTTATGCCCAGCTTAGTAAGTTTATCTATGATTCCAGAGTGGGGGATGGTGTTGAAGGCCTTGGCGAGGTCCAGATAGGCTGTGTGGACTGCCTTACCCTCGTCCACAGCTCTGGAGACTGATTCAAAGAAGTCAATCAGATCCAGGAGACAAGATCGGCCCTTCACAAACCCAAACTGGGTGGGGTCCAGTGTTTGAAGGTTGCCAATGTCTTTGTTTATAAGTTCCATGATAATGCGTTCCATGCCCTTGCAGATCAGGCTTGTCAGACTGATGGGATGGTAGTTCCCAGGATCCAAGGTGGATCCCCCCTTGTGGAGTGGATAATTGTAGCTGTGCACCACTCAGTGGGCACGAAGCCTGAGGTGAGGCTATGATTAAACATGACACTTAGGTAAGGTGCCAGTTCATTTTGTAGTTCATGTAGTACACAGCCTGGAATGTCATCTTTTCCCATGGATGCTGTATTCTTAGCTTTGGAGAGTGCAGTTTCTACCTGTGTGGCTATGATTACCAGAATTTGGCAATCTTTTGATACTGAGATGGGCCCTTTAGGGGGTAAGAGGGGGGTGAAGTTGGCACTAAATCGATCTGCCAGGATATTGGCAATATCCTTGGGATTAGTATATTTAATGCCATTCTGTTGTAGTCCAGTGCAGATCTGAGCATTGCCATTTAGATTCTTGACATAACTATAGAATGCCTTATGGTTGTCTTTGGAATCTTTGGCAATTTTATTTTCGTAACTAGCTTTTGAGGATTTTCTGAGGGATCTCAGCTTCTTACTGAGGCTGGTGAGGGAGTTTTTTTGCATCCTGGGATTTTCCTCTTTTCTGCAACAGTTTCTTCCTTCCGTTGTATAGTTTGTTTATAGCAGGGGACCACCAGATTGGCTTCCTTTTTTTTGGAGAAGAGCATCTTGGTTCTATTTGGGATGGCATGATTCATGCATG
The DNA here is from genome assembly GCF_019279795.1 of Protopterus annectens. Taxonomy (NCBI): domain Eukaryota; kingdom Metazoa; phylum Chordata; order Ceratodontiformes; family Protopteridae; genus Protopterus; species Protopterus annectens. Next base: position 512,013,013 of record NC_056744.1, read on the forward strand.
AGTGGTTGTGCTCGTACAGTGCCTTAGTGTAGGATTCTGCAGTCGAACTTTCAGATCCGTCTGCATGGGTGTCATGACATTTGTCACTTCTGACTTCAGTAGCATGAAGTTGGCTTTGGAGAAGTTTTTTAAGGAGGTTTCCTTACTGGGGGGTGGGGGTGGGATGTGGATGGCAAGGGTGATTTGCTTATGGTCAGACCTGACCAATGAGGTGGTGACCACTGGTGTGGAGCATCTATCTCCAATGTTGGTAATGATCAGGTCTAGGATATTGGAGCCCCTGGTGGGACAATAGATTAGTTGATCTAGGGCATTGGAATTTCTGAATTCCAAGAACCGTTAGGAAAAGGAGTTGGTACCCGAGTTGTTTTCCCAGTTAATAGCAGGGTAGGTGAAATCACCCATTATTAGGGTGTTTGGTTGTATCTTAATGTTTTCCAGTATGTTTAGAAAGGTATAGTGAGAATCTTGGGGCATGGTGGGGGATCTGTAGCAAGCTACAATTTGGATTGCAGTCTTACCTAGTGTTAGTTGCATCTGGAGAATTTCAGATGCATTGTGTAGGGCAACTAGCCTGGAGGTGTGAATATCCTTGGTGAATATGGACACTCCTCCACCTTTAGTGTTTCGCTCTTGGTTTTGTGGCCGAAAAGTGTGGTAAGAGTTGTAGCCTGGTATTGCATGGGTGTTCTCTGGAGCCTTGAACCAGGTCTCAGTTACTGCACAAATATCGATGTTCTCCATTTTTAGGAGTGCCTCGAGAGAGTGCATTTTGAGGTTTAGACTTCTAGCATCGAGTAGCATTACCTTCAGATTTTGCATGCTTGTATCTGTTATGGTGGTGGTTTTATCCTGTGAACCTTGCCTAAAAAAGGCACTATAGGGATGGCAAGAGCTTTAGCCAGTAACCTGAATCCCAGGGATGACAGGTGCAGAATGATGGAACGATGTGGGGTTGCAACCATGTTTACCTCTTTTTGGATAGCCTGAGATTGTCACAGACAAAAACTGAAGACACAACTTAATGTTCTTGGCCTCAGACAACAAAAGCAATTAATCCTACCCCAATCTGGAAGCTATCAGAGCTTATGCAACTCCACCAGGTTCTCAGTTTTTTCTCATAAAAGGGCAGCAAGGATTTAATTTCAAATGTCAGATCAGTTAAAAAGCAAATATTAGATTTGTGTAGTTATTATTGTGTAGTAAACTCACTATGTCTTCACATCTAGGATGTAATCTAACAGTATATGGAAATGAAAGAGTGCCATGTTGAAGGTGAGCAGAATTAATTAACATATACAGCTTATATTGCCAGCAGACTGAATTTTGCTGCGTGAAAGAAATGTACAGCTCAAACTTTGTTAATGCCATAAAGAGACAGCAAAAACAATTGTTAGAATCAAAATCCAAAGTTAAGGCTTGTATCTACAACAAGATAACATTAGTCTTAAAGAGGTGAGGTTCTGTCACAAAGGGATAGAAAGACGTTTAGAAAGGTGGCAGTGGAATGTTGTTAGATGCAGTATGAAAGTTCATGCAAATCTCTTTTTTTCCCAAACATCTTTATAAATTTACACATATGACAAAGTCAATCTTACATTTATATAAAAGAAAAACATACAAAATGTTGCAAACAGTTTACATCACAGACACCATTGAAACAACTGTAGTTGTAAACATTACACATCACTTATAAACCAGTCATTATCAGTTAAGCATTATATAGCTCATTCAAATCTTGCCTCTTAAACCGCGTTCCTGCTCTGCATATATTGTTCCCACAATTACCATTTTTTCCTGTGCAGTTTGCTCCTTCCCTTTTTTAAAGATCCCAATTCCATTTTTTATCTCTGTTACTATATTCATTACTTCTAGTAAAGTTGATCTAGACTTTGATTTCCATTTTCTAGTAATTGCTTTTTTGGCAGCGACTATAATTAGACTCAGCAAGGCTTTACTATGTCTAGGCAATTCCGATTCTGTAATATAACTTAAAAATACCATCTCCTCAGTCAGTCCAATCTGCTCACCCAGCACAGAATTCAAAACACAAAGCTATATTAGACTCTATACAGAGGATCTACAGATGAGAGTTGAAAGATGAAGTAAGTTTTCAACCAAAATACTCTTTCTCAGAGCAGGGACGTCGGGAGGCATATGCACTGTACTGATTTCAGCATAACTTATTTAGACAAGGGGGTAGCTTTTTAACTAAAAAAAAAAAAAAAAAAAGCGTTGGCTCTTTAAGGATGCTTGCTGGGTGGTAGCTTTTTAACTAAAAAAAAAAAAAAGCATTGGCTCTTTAAGGATGCTTGCTGGGTGTTGTGGTGAAGGCGAACGGGAGCTGACGTCATGTCCGGCTGGCTGCAAGTGGGAAATTAGCTTGAATGGAGGCTGGAGCAATCGTTACTTAACAGATAAGAGTGCGAGCGGGAAATGGATTATCAGGTAAGGAGAGTATGTGTGAAACAGATCAGGAAATTATGGAAGTGTGTGTGTGTGTGTGTGTGTGTGTGTGTGTGTGTGTGTGTGTGTGTGTGTGTGTGTGTGTGTGTGTGTGTGTCTGTGTGTTGCTACATTATCTTTGACACTGTCCTGTATTTATCGCACATAACTGTGAAGCAGTTTATCGTTTATGTTGAAGCTTCTAACAATCATTCAGGACTCCTGAATGATTGTTAGAAGCTTCAACATAAATGATAAACTGCTTCACAGTTATGTGCGATAAATAACATTTTCACAATTCACTTTTTTTTTCTTTTCAATAAGTTAGGTTTCTAGTATTTGTGCAGACAGAGAAGTCCGGATTTGATCGAAACCGATTTTATTAAAAAAAATCCAAAAGACACGCCAATTACATACAATAAATCATAAACGCCAATTATAATCCACAAGCGTTTTTGTCTTATTCTATAGACTTCATCATCTATCTGATGAAGTCTATAGTATAAGATGAAAATGCTTGTGGATTATAATTGGCGTTTATGATTTATTGTATGTAATTGGTGTGTCTTTTGGATTTTTTTTAATAAAATCGGTTTCGATCAAATCCGGACTTCTCTGTCTACACTTTGTGGACTTAATAGTTGGATTTGTGCAGAGTTCGCAGTATATTTTTCGTTTATTTTCTAGTATTTGTAGCTATGTTTAAATGAAAGACTTCATGTTGTAAGCCCTTTTCTGTTATCGCATGTAGCCAAAATCTTCAAAAAACTATTTGAATAAAATGTTTCTGAAAGGTCATATAATAAATTCAGTTGATCAGCCTTGTAGTTCAAAGGGACAAAGCCAAAATTGCATCCCAGATTATATGTGTTTGACTAGCAGCATGGGCAATACAAGGACTAGTCAGTTGAGGATGGGAGTAAGTGGCTGAAGCCAGCTCAAATATCCAGGGGATGAGAGAGGCTACCTTGAATCACTGAAATAGCTTGGTCAGGAGGTTGTATATGTATGGAAATACACATACATCTGACAAATGCAGTGACTGCACAGCATATAAAGCTGCAGATGGATGGAGGAGGGGTAGGCCACACTCCTCAGCAGCAGTATGACGCTGCACCAGAATCCTTGATCTCCTCAGTGGCCATAGAGATTAAGGTGGGTCAGGTAGAAATACTGAATGAGGACAGGAGAGGTGGTAGTTGACTCATATAATTAAGCCTTAAATATGGTAAAAGGTCACTAAACTTAACACTAGTTGTAATATGCTGCCTACAGGAATAATCATTATTTGCAGACTTGTTTCAGACTTTCAAAGTCCTTAAAGGTCAATTCTAATCTCCATTTCATTTACCTTTCTAAGATTTTTATTCTATGCAAGAATTTTGTTTTATTAGCAAGTGTGTAAATGCCCCCACATAATACAGCAGGTGTTTAAGCTCAAACCCTGTATCTTTGCTTCAGGGTTTGAAGAGCCTTAAGTCCCTAACCACCACCATTTCTGAACTTTGTTCAGATTTTTATTTCTAACAGTTGTGAGCTATGGTGAGAACTGAAGTTGTATTCCCCAGTTGTGGTGAGAAGTGAGAACTGAAGTTGTATTCCCCCATTATTATTTTTGTTGTTTGTCCAGGTTTTTGTGCTAAGGTAGGAAGTGAGAACTGAATTTGTATTCCCTCATTATTGCCTTTGTTTGTCCAGGTTTTTTGTGCTAAGAGGTTGAGAGCTATCTAATAGCCATTAAGTTTCAGTCTTCGTATTTTTCAAACTGCTGATTTAGCATAGTGATGTGTTGCACTGAGTGTAGTGCATATGGTTCTGAGTTCAAGACATGCATGGTGGTAACACAGCATTTTATTCTAGCAACTTTCCAAAATTATACAAGCAATGTTTAAAATGTGTCCCTGTTTTTTGGGCTTTTGTCCCCCCCCCCCCCAATAAATGTTGGCTTTTTCCAGATTTCTTGTACTGCAAAGTTCAGAGATACAGCTGAGTGTCGAGTACATTTTACAAGGAGCTGAGAGCTACAGGGGAACTAAAGCTTAGTGTTGCTTATGCTGAGTCTACTTATATTGTTAATAACACAACAGGTAGTGTACTTGCTTTTGATGCAGAAGGCTGTGGGTTCTTCTCCCACAGTAGGTAATTGCATTGCTGATACTGTACTGTGTTGTGAAGGGGGGGTGGATGCTGTAGTCCTTTTTGGCGAAGATATCTAGTAGTAACTATGAACTTGTTATAAGTTTGCCATCCATTTGCTATTGCAATATTACTAGTGTATCACTTTTTTTAATGCAACACAGGCAATTTATTCCTCAAGGGCAACAGGCACTTTATTTGTAGATGAAACAATGAAATATAAAGTTGTTTGCTAGCAGCAACCTCTTCATTAGTTACATATTTCTTTAATGTGGAATTGTGTAGATGGCTTTTTTACTAGTTCAGAGATTGTGCATATTTAGTGATACTGGTGGACTGTATAAGTTTGAGTATACTTTTATGATGGAAATGTTCTGAATTGGGTTGTTTTGTCATTATTAGTGCATGCATTTTGTTTCATTGTTTACTGGAAAAATGTTCAAAACAATAAATTTAAAATGCTAACAACTATACTGTATTGTACAAGGAATATAATTTAATACAATCAGGAAGGTGTATCAAAGAGCACGTGTATGTTCCATGTGCAAGGGGCCTATGATTTGAAAACAGCACAAAGTTAATCTTTATCTGCCACTGGCAAAATGTATTTTCTTTGAATGTGGGTTTCAATGCTGTTTCGATGAATGTGAGTTTCAAGGGCAGAGAAGTTTTAATGCTAAGTCTAGTTTCATTGTGAGACTGCATAGCTTTGTTTAGCAGATATTTATTAGTGTTCATGCTGTAAAATGCAAAATAAAACTTTTCTTGCAACTCATTTAGGAATGAAGTCACTAAATAATGACAGACATTAAGTTTCAGATGTCATAACCTTCAGAAAATTGCATGCTAAAGCAAGACCTGTTATTCTGTCAACTGTCTTAAGTTTATACAAGATCAATTTTTAGTACTGTTTGTATGTTCCCCCAATATATTTGGCCTTGTCCAGATTTCCTGCATTAAGAGGTTGAGAGGTGCGTGCAAATAAATTGCTTTATAGAATTAGGAATATCCAAACCTCTCAACTGTCCCCAATTTTGGCTCAAAATGTTGCTCCCCCCTAATAATCCCTTTGCAAAATAGAATTTTGGAAGAAAACGTGGAGGCTTTAAAGTTATAAATAACAAATGATCAAAGTTATACATTAGTTTTATTTCAGAAATGCATGTAGATTCTCTAATTTTGTCAGCTGCTCAAGTTAACAGTGCTCCTATTAAAATGGTGTCCGTTCTTTGACAGGTTCCCAGCTGTATTGTCTGGCAATTTTATATTTTTGCATCACATTTTTGGTCTGTTTTTCATAAAATTGTGGTTTTCTGGCAAACTAGTGGCAAATCATTAAAGACTGAAGTTAGAAAATAATGGCAGACATTTGAGTTTCAGATTTCATACCTTTCAGAAAATTCGTACTAATGCAAGACCTACTACAATTTTATTACCTTCCTAAATTTATAAGGGCAATATTTAAAAAAAAATTCTATTTTTGGGTCTTTGCCTCAGTTTTATTTGTGGGTTTGTTGCTTTCAGAGGTTGAGAGGTATGTGTGTGTGTGTGTGTGTGTGTGTGTGTGTGTGTGTGTGTGTGTGGTAGGTAGCATACCTCTCAACTGTCCAAATTTTGCAGAATGTCCAGATTTTTGCCAGATATTGTCTGTTCCTCATAAACTTTTTGATTTTCTAGAAAATCATTGAAGGCTGAAGTTGCTAAATAATGACACATTTGAGTTTCAGACTTCATGTCCTTTAGAAAAATTTATACTAGCACAAATCCTGGTATTCTAGCAACTTTTTCATACTAGCACAAATCTTGTTATTCTAGCAACTTTCTAAGTTCACGAGAGCACTATTTAATATCCATCCCTGTTTATTTTAGGCTTTGTCCATATTTCTTTCACTAAGAGGTAGGTGGGGTATGTGTGTGTGAATGAAACACTCTAGTTAGGGGTGGTTAGTAATTTACTGAAGCTCAAAACGTGTACCTTAGTTACAGAAAACAAAAGCATGAATCCTCTACCCCAACTACCATGCTGCATTTTTCAAAGAACTGACTTTCAGGTTCATTTTCAATTCAAGGAACTGAGTTTGAGTGAATCTATATTATATTACTGAAGAGGCATTACAGCGAATGCCTCTTCATCAAAACTAAAAGTGCAAACCGTGAATTACGAGAATGGCCGTAGCTTGGCTGGGGAGGGGGGTAGCAGTTTGAGAGCTGTGAGTACAAATTTGAAAATCCTAGCTACACCCCTGTCTCAGAGTGTCAGACTATGTCTGTCATTTTCTTGTGTCAGGTAAATCATTGTAGTGGGAAAATCAGTGTCAGATTTATGTCTGACGTAACAAAGAATGTCAAACAAAAGAGTAACCAAGGCACTGCGCTGGGCAATCTTGTTTCTAACATGTCAAGGATTATAAAAGGAAATGTTTAGGACCTTGTTAGTGCAGCAAATTGTTAGTTTAGGTGAGGTTGAGAAGTGTCCTGGGTTTATTCCTATAATGCCACATAAGAATGCATAGCTGATAACATGAGACAGAGTTATGCAACAAAGATGTAAAACATGTTTTGAATAGAAAAAATAAAACGTGAAATCCAGACTAAGGAAGATACATTACAATGTTTATTATTTGCAGGGAGAAAGAGAAACCTTTCATCCAAGAATGTAGAAAGCTATGGGTAATAGAATAATAAGTAGTTTGGGATAAACTGTTAATATAGGATCTGTGATGTAGACAGATGCCACAAACCTTGGAGAAAAGAAAACTTTGAATAGGGTAAAACAGATATCAGAAAATGAATGAATGAATGATTGTTCTTTAGTTCCATAAGTTACAGGTTCATAGATAGTTAGTAGGCAGTCCAGGGGTCAGCTGAGGAGCCAAAATTCCCACTGTTTTGTTAAGTGACGTGCTAAAGGTCACTCAGTAGGCAAACAAGGTCTAAGGGAATCAAACCCTGTCCCACAGAAGCTACAGCTGAGAGCCTTAAACCTCTGTACCAACTATCAGATGATACTACTATTTCAGCCAGCTATGTTACTTTGTTTCAGACTGTTTCTTTGCTTTCAGCGGTCATTTTGCATGCTGTGTTACTCTTTCATTGCTTTCAGTGGTCATTTGCATGCATTTACATTCTCATAATCATGCTGTTCAAAAAACTAAAGGGAATGAGTTGCCTAACAGATTAATTCATTCAGTCATTTACTTATTTTGTTTATTTAGTTATTTGTTTTATACTACACACTACTAATGCAGCCATACTATGCTTATGAAAGTATTTCACTTTATTTGTGTGAAGTTTGTGCTGGCAGTGTTGCTTTGCAAGCTGCCATAAATTGATTTGATTCCAGGGTCAATCTTATGTTATGCCCTTTCTCCATAAGTCATATTCAGACAAGCCAAACAGATGGATAATGTGATACTTTTTCAGAATTCACTCCATTGAATTATACATGTTAGCTGTTTTTTGTTAATGCCATGATTGTCTTACCTTTTAACTTTGCTATGTTCTTCATCCACCCTTCAAAATCAAAGCTGCCACATAGAAGAAAATATGTTGTATCCCTATGTTTAAAAAAGAAATGCGCACTAATCTACTGTAGGAATCAAAATTAACTTTAATATGAAAAAAAATGTATACCATATAGTTAGAAAAATACTTCTTTCATGTTTTTTTTGTCCTTGGTTCTCTGGGTCTGTTGTCCAGTTTGACCTAGTTCCAACCAGTCAGCGACAGCAATGCTGATGTTCCTTATCACTTCAGTAGAAATACATAAAGAGGGAGAACTAGACAGATCCTTTTTTTTTTTTTTTTTTAAGAAAATTGTTTCTTTAGTGCAAAATTCATATTTGCATATACATTTCAGCTTATGAAATAAGGTAAATATCCATTATTGGCAATGAAGGTTAAAAAAATAAAAATAATAATAACAGTAACAACAACAACAGTAATAATAATAATAATAATTATAATAATAAATAAAGTATTTTCTAAGAGTAAAAGGGTTGATTAAGGGTAGATGGGTTTGATTGCTTTTACAGTGATTTGACCTTGGCTGTCTAGATGTGTACATGCCCATATTGGTTGTCAGATTGTTTAGAATACTTACCCTTAATTAAATAGAAAATTAGCAAGGAATTGCAGACAGCTGCAAGGAGTCAACGTAAGGCATAACTCACTTACTGACAGAGGTGCAGAGGTGCATCCCTGTTTCCCAGCATGCTTCAGTAAGATAACTGCTGCAGAACATTTCCTGACTTTGATCCCTGTGTGTAAAGCAGACCTAATAACACATTTCACAGACGAGCTGTATTATTATTCTGGGACCGGAACACAGAGACATTCCTAATGTGAAAGATATGAACATACAAGCCAGAGAAAGCAAAAGACATTTAGTTGGAAGGAATATAACGCTACAGAAATGTATCCCTGAGATTGTGCTCATTTGTTATAATATAGGAACCACAGCTGCATGGTGATAAATGGATCATTGCTTTCATAATTAAATCTATGTTATGTGCTTCAAGTCATAAATTACATAATCATTTCACTGGCATAACATATTTGAAAACTAACCCAATAGTGTTTCCTCTTTGGGCATCTTCATAAACAAGGTACTTGTTAATTAAAATCATATATATTGGGGTGCAATTTAAATAGAACTGGGATCAGGGTAATGCTGAGCTTTAATTTCAAGGCTTCTATAAATAGTAAGCATACCACTCACGTGTAATCATATTCACTGACTGAAATAAATGGGTGCAGAAAGCATATGAGTGTAATTATGTGTCCCAGGTAATACATTTTCTGTTCTGTCTCAGCAGTTTTATGTGTTTGCAACTCATTTCTGTGCTATTCTTAATATGTGCTTTATGACAACCACTAATGAATATAGGACCTGCTCTGTGATTTGTGAATATCTAATAACGAATCAGTGTCCTAGAAGGCAGTTTATTTTGGCTGTTATATGATGATAAATTGATGAGCAAGGCTGCACTGCAATGCAAGAGGTAAGTATTAAAATATAAATGACATATAGCTTTCCCGCACCAGTTTTTTTTCTCTAAAAGCATTATTATAATAATTATAATGCAACTGAAAAAGCTAAAAGCTAAATGCCAGCAATCATATTTTTTTGTTTTTGGTTATGCAGACAGGTGTAAAACCCTATGCATGGCTTTGTGCACAACATATGTTGTGCAGAATTGTGTCATTTGCAGTTTAATTATGTTGAGGTTAAATGCATTATTTCTTGCTCAAGTAACAGCAATGTATATTCCATGTTAAACTGGCACAGTGGATATACGAAAGCATATCAATAATCTTATATATTATGAAAATGTAGTGCAATAACTTCAAAACCTAGTATTCTTGGAATAAGGAACACTGGAAATTTCTGAAGAAACACAGGATTTTCAACATAGATATTAACTGCTCCTTGGCTGGAACATAACTTATTTGGGGGGAAATTACCTTTGCAGATATGATCCCAGTGACTTGCTTACACCTTTTTTCCAAATTTTTGATACCTCACAAAGATGAAACATTTTCCTAGATACATTTACATGCAAACTCAAAATATTTACCTCTGAAATGAGCAGGATTGTTATGTAGAGGGTATGAAAAATTAATAGCATTCTGTTTCTTCTATCAAAGGGCAGCTATATTGTCATACAAGAAAACACTAAGTCAGGCAGTTCCTTTACTATCGCACTGCATGGACTATTTCCAGTGATCTATCTGTGAACCCAGAATTTTGGAAAACCATTGCAGTTCATTAAATATGGTTTAGCTGGACAGCTCCACATATACATACAGTAAGTGTGATAGGAACCCATATGCACCCTCTGTGAGCATCCAACAGGTAGGCTATATCTGTATGTATACAGGAGAAATCTAGAAGTTGCGTTAAATTCAGCTGAGCAGAAACTAACTTACTGGATGAGGAGAACCTCTGTACTGACAAATATGGTTGCTAATAAAGCCATCTTGAAATAAACTGAATAACCAATCTTTTAAGAGTATTCCCTTTCAAACAGAGCTTAGGATTCTCATAGAAAACAGCAGAACCATTTATGGGCCAACATTTAGTAGCTGCCTAATTTGGTTCATGCATAATTCATAAAACTTTCACTTTCTGGATTTTTTTCCTGAATCATACTTTACTAAAATGGTTGTCATGTGCACACATTCTTCATTGGTTGCAAACCAGCAATTCATTTTTGTGGAGCCCCATCACAATCCTTTTCTCGTTCTACTATCAAAAATGTTTGGCAGTTGACTCTCAGCTGAGGTCATAGTTTAAACTTCACATATGACTTTCTAAAACCTTTATTTCACATTTATTTAATCAGTGACACTAGAGCCTTACAGAAGTGATATACCAGCCTTGAGGCATAAAGAGTAATCTTTTATTACAATGTTCCAGTCATGCAGTATACCTATATCATAATACATAATAAGCAACTGCACAGCCCCTATGCAACATTGTTTGCACATTTATTGTTCTGTAAGTGAAGTAAACATTGTCATTGTATATATATATATATATATATATATATATATATATATATATATATATATATATATATATATATATTTTTAACTAACGTGTTCAAAATAGTCACAGTAGAAATGTGTTTACTTGGTACTTAGACACAGTAACAACCAGAGAAAAATGGAAATGCTGCCAGAGAAGGACACAGAACAATACAAAGCTGTTGTGGAACGCAGGTGTTGCAATAAATCAGATTGCCATAATGCCTGCTCTGCTTAATGCTATGTGCACATGATATGATCATGCTCCCATCACATACTTGCAAATATCAGTTTGAAAGTTGCTAAGGCAAAATAAATGGGAGCAGCTATGCCCAAACACCTTCAGGTGTTATAATTCTTTGAATATAGAATACAGAATATCACATGCATACATGTGCATGAACTTTCATTTTGTCCATGAACACATTAATGGCTTGCGCATCCAAAATCATGGATTTTTCCCTACAGATATTTTGAATATTAAACAGTTACCCAATGCAGAATAGAATATATACAGCATTTGTTCTGCTTCATAGAGCACCAGGAGAAAATAGAGTGAGATGCAGGAAGAGCAAGAAAACTTCACTTAAACTGTGAGAGGAGGTCAGGACTGAACCTCAAAGTTAAAAACAATCAGGCAAAGATCTTACAATTAAGCAATCATGCTGCATTATTATGCTTCTCTTATAAATGCAGACTTTTATATCTTACTCATTATTCACCACATCACTTGCTTCGTTGTTCGTGTGCTGTTGTAGTTGGTTTCATCTGTACAACATGTAGCTACTCATTAGATAATGACATATATGGCATCCAAAAACACACGTCATATTAAGACTTTATTTCTGCCTGTAGTTTGAACCAACATTGGAGTATCATCACCACCACATTTTGGACGTACTCACTTTTTTTCCATCTTTTGCTGACTTTGAAACATGGTGTGCCTACTCAGCTGGTAGTCATGGGGTATGACTGTCCACCTAAAAGGTATCCCTGCAATATGTGCATAAACATATCACAAAAACCTGAGTAAAGGTAGGCTATTGACATAATTTAGCCTATTCCATAAGTACTCATCACAAAAAGAGTATTACAGTGGAAGGATTTGATTTTTGAAGCGGATATTGCTTCCATAATATTAACTAATTTGAGCATTTACTGAAATCGACAGTAAATATTTTAAATGCCATGTATGCATTTGTTTATTTCTCTGTCTCTCTCTCTTGCTCACTTTTTGTTTTACAGTTAAAACAAAGTTACAGTTTCAATAGGCATTGTTTCAGTCTTCATATTCCAATAAATAACTCAGGACTCTATATTGACATTGTGACCATTTGATTTATTTGAATATCACACTGTCATTCATAAATCAGAGCTTATAACTTATTAAAATGCCATACTGTATGCTGTATATACTCAGAATTTTATCAATTATTAACCATATAACTTTTGAACGTCATGCTAAATTATTTTTAAATGCCCAGATGGCCATGTGGCATAACAGATGACCCTGCTGGTTACACCTGTTCTTGCAGCAGAGTGTCATACCCAGATCACCCCCCTGGTGAACTGACCACTGGCAATGTGCAGCACAGTTATCCACTCTCTGACATATCTGGATTTTATTTTGGTCCATGAAAGGAAAGGAGGAAAGAAAACAGTGGGTAAGGTCATGCAGCAATAATCTAACATATAAGAAGGGAAAGGAGGTAATGAATCACTGCCAAAACACAGCAAACAGCAAGTGAATCCAGCTTAAACAGGCTCAGTATTGATCCTAATCATGGAAACTCTACCTGTTATACCTTTTCCTTCAGCTGAGTGGCATATCAACTCTGCCCCCTTGGTGAATTGGTCACTGGCAAAGTACAGATCCATTACCAACTGTGTGATATATCTGGATTGTGTAATGGCCCAAGGATGGAAAAGTGGGTTTGGGGGGTCCATTTTATTTTTTTTATTTTGTACAACACCAGAAACAATATTTTACACTTAGTAAATACTGTGAAATACTAAGACTAGACAAATATAGCCCTGATATAAAAAGATAAATCTTATCAACCAGAAATCGGAAAGGATGTCTATTGGCAATGTCCTAGAGCTCAATCTCTGAAATTCCAAATGAGGCATGGCATGAGGCATTCTGTCATTTATTTATTTAGTTATTTATTTCCATTTCCAAAGCTGGGGGGTTTATACCCCCATACCAAATTAAACAGGAAACTATAGCTGACCACAGAACCCATATTTTAGGCAACAAGTGCAATATCATAGCTGAGTCTCTCAGCATGTAATATAGCAATTTACACTTCAGTCCTACCTAAATCATGCTTCCATGCTCTATATTGGCCTAAATTTGACACCACCCACCCAGCTAGCTGAATGAGAAGAGTTTCTTGTACCTAGTTCCTTGACCTTGGGGTAAGTGAATTTAGTGAAAATTAAAATTAAAAAACAAAACCCAAAAAAATAAGAAACTCAGTCTCATCTCAGATAGACCCTCAAGAACATCCTTGTATGTATGTGGCTTGCGGCAGACTGGTAGCCTCAGCCAATTGCAACTAGGAGGATGATTCAGCAGTAGTAGCACAGTGAGAGGGATGAGGGAGTCAGGCAGTAGCAGTAGCACAGTAAGAGGGATGAGGGAGTCAGGCAGCAGTAGCAGCACAGTGAGAGGGATGAAGGAGTCAGGCATCAGCAGTAGTACAGTGAGAGGGATGAGAGAGTTAGGCAGCAGTAGTAGCTCAGTGAGAGGGATGAGAGAATCAGGCAGTAGCAGTAGCACAGTGAGAGGGATGAAGGAATCAGGCAGCAGTAGTAGCACAGTGAGAGGGATGAGGGAGTTAGGCAGCAGTAGTAGCACAGTGAGAGGGATGAGGGAGTCAGGCAGCAGCAGTAGCACAGTGAGAGGGATGAGGGAGTCAGGCAGTAGCAGTAGCACAGTGAGAAGGATGATGGAGTCAGGCAGTAGCAGTAGCACAGTGAGAAGGATGAGGTTCATAGGTTCATAGGTTCATACTAGGCTATTTGCCCTAGGGCATTTATAAGCCTAGTCAGAATGTGTTTGGCTTTCGCCACCCATTTTAAATTTATTTTGCTATGCCCTTTTTCAGGGTTAGTATACTGTGCCTCTGTCTAACAGTGACACAGAAGTGATACCCGGGGTAAACCTATGATCTCCCATCCACTCATCAAGATTCCTCTTGAAGAGAGTCAATGAGGGACTCTGCCTAACCTGGACTGGGATTTTATTCCAGAGTGAAGGGAGCCTCTGGGTTGTGAATCTGTCCCTCCAGCATGTCCTATTTATTTCAGTGCTGAGGTTCAAGTCTCTCAAGCACGTAGCTCGATGGGATTTGGATTTTCTGAGGTGCAGCATGTCCATTAATTCCGGGTTGGACATGGCTTTATACATCAGGTACAGATCGCCTCTGAACAGGCGGTATGCCACTGAGTAGAGCTGGAGTTTCTTTAACCGGGCAGCATATGGCATCTGTTTGAGCCCTTTGATCCTCTTGGTGAGGTACTTTTGGGGTCTTTCCAGTTGCTGCAGGTGTCTGGTAAGGTACATCCCAAAAGGGGCATTGCACTCAATTATGGGCCTGATGAGGGATGAGTAAAGAGGCACGATGACCTCCCCTGATCTAGATGTGAATCCCTTCATGATTAGGTGGGCTATATAAAATGTTTTTCTAACCACCTAGGCCACGTGGTTGTCAAATGAGAGATTGCTATCAACTTGGGTCCCCAGGTCCCTAATTACTTCTTCTGTACTTAATGGATTACCACCTGTGTGGTAATTTGTGGGCACTTTGTTTTGCCAAAGGGGATGACTATACACTTTTTGGCATTTAGCTTGAGGCCATGGCTCTGGCACCAGTTGTCTGTTTCTATGAGGCCCTTTTGGAGGATGCTTGTGTCGGCTGGAGAGTCGATTATGACGCCCAGTTTGCAGTCATCTGCGAACTTGGTCAGCCACAGTCCTTCCGTGTTGGCCTGTACCTCCGAGAAATATATACTGAACAAGAGAGGTCCCAGGACTGAGCCTTGTGGGACACCACTTGTAACTGGTTTGGAGTCTGACATGGCTCCAGCAATTCTAACCATGTGGGTTCTGTCCTTGAGCCAGTTTGCAATCCATCTAGTGACATAGGGGGTTATATTTAAGCTGGTGAGCTTATCTATAATGCCCGAGTGGGGTAATGTATCGAAGGCTTTTGCGAGGTCCAGGTAGGCTGTGTAGACCACCTTCCCCTCGTCAATGGCCTTGGTGACTGTTTCAAAGAAATCAACCAGGTTTAAGAGGCAGGATCTGCCCTTAACAAAGCCAAACTGGGTAGTATCCAGTGTCTGTAGGTCCCCAATATCTTTATTTATGAGGTCCATGAAGATCCTTTCCATAGCTTTGCAGACCAAGCTAGTCAGGCTTATGGGGCGATAGTTTCCAGGATCCGTTGAGGCACCACCTTTATGGAGAGGGACCACTGTTGCTGTACGCCACTCTTTGGGCACATATCCTGTAGTAAGGCTGAGATTGAACAGTAGTTTTATGTTTGGGTTTAGCTCTTCTTGGAGTTCATGTAGGATGCAGCCCGGGACTCCATCTGGTCCCATTGATGCTGTGTTTTTTTGCTTTGGAAAGGGCGGCTCTTACCTGAGCATCTGAGATGTCAGGGGGGCAGCACTCTGCTGGGATAGATATTTGCCCTTTTGGTGGGGAGGGGAGTTTGCCCTGAACCTGTCAGCTAGGATGTTGGCAATGTCTGTGGGTTCAGTGTATTTTTTGTCATTTTGGACTAATTCTGAGCATATCTGGGAATTACCACCCAGGTTTCTAACATAACTAAAGAAAGCCTTGTGATTATCCTTAGTGTCCTGTGCAATTTTTCTCTCGAAGCTGGCCTTAGACAATTTTATGAGTGCCTGTAGTTTTTTGCTAATACTGATCAGTGATGCCTTCCCTTTTTGGGATTTTGCTCTATCATTTAGTAGCTTCCTCCTTCTATTGTATAGTTTGTTTATGGCTGGGGTCCACCAGACAGGACGTCTGCCTTTGGAGGATTGGGTCTTGGTTTTATTTGGGATCGCATGATCCATGCATTCCTGAAGGTGTTCATAGAATGCATTTATAAAGGATTCTGTGGTCTGGGCCGTATTTTCCACAGGCCGGGCGGCTTTGAAGGATTCCACCTTGGTTTTGAGGAGTGTGAAATTTGCTTTAGAGAAGTTTTTCTCTGTGGTTTTCTGGGCAGGGGGTGGGGTCGGGATGTGAATATCCAGTGAGATTAGTTTATGGTCTGATCTTACCAGTGAGGGATACACTTCTGGTCTGGAGCATAGAGTCCCCATGTTGGTGATGATCAGGTCCAGTATGTTTTCCCCTCTTGTGGGAGTGGTAACAAGTTGTTCCATAGCATTTGAGTTTATAAATTCTAGGAACCTTTGGGCTAGGGTGTTGGAGCTAGAGTAATGCTCCCAGTCTATGTTTGGGTAGTTGAAGTCACCCAATATAATGGTGTTCGGAGAGACCTTCATATTTTCCAGTGTTCTCAGGAAGGCCGAGTGGGGTTCCTGAGTTTGGGAGGGTGGTCTGTAGCAGGCTATAAACTGTAAGGCAGTTTTACCCACTGTTAGTTGCACATGGATAGTCTCTGATGCTTCGTGCTTTGCCACCAACCTGGAGGTGTGGGTATCTTTGATGAATATCAATACTCCCCCTCCTTTTGTGGTTCGGTCCAAGTTTTGGGTCCGAAAAGCATGGTATGAGGTATAACCTGGTAGTGCTGGGGTGCTCTCGGGAGCCCTGAACCAGGTTTCTGTTACTGCACAAATATCAATGTTCTCCATGCTAAGGAGAGTTTCGAGTGCGTGCATCTTGAGGTTTAGACTTCTGGCGTTAAGTAGCATTACTCTTAGTTTCTTATCCCTTGTGATACCTATGGAGGTGGGTTTGTCTTTTGAGCCTTGCCTAAAAAAGGCACTATGGGGGTAGCAAGAGCCTTTGCCAATATCCGAAAGTCCAGGGGTGACAGGTGCAAGCCGTCCCTAGCGAAGCATCGTGGCTTGTCGAGCATATCATCCCAAGCTGACAGGCATTGGATCCCCTTTGAATGACACCAGTACTTAAGCCAGTTGTTGAAATTGATCATCTTGTCTTCATATTGTGGCATCATTCTTGGTGAGGGTAAGATGCTACTCAAGGTCAGGGTCATACCGGCCTGGGCTACATGCTCAGAGAGCTCCTTTATGTCTCTTTTCATGTAGTCCAGGGAGGTACGTCTCAGGTCATTCACACCAGCATGGACAATGACTGAGTCATATTTGTACTTGCCTTGGAGTGACCTGAGTGCTTGTGTTATGTGGCGGATCCTAGCACCCGACAGGCTGCTCACCGTGACCCTCTCCTTATTCAGCCTGGTGAGCGGGACATCAGTGTGCCTGACGATAGAGTCACCTATTACAAGTGTATCAGGTGTGTTGTTTAGTCTTAAGGGCTGTGACTGTTCAGCACACTGGCTTTGTGAGATATGTGTTGCACGTGTTTTGTTTTGGGGTAGCGGTTGCTTGGGCATCTGCTTTGGAGGTCTCTGCTGCTTAGGCGGATCTTTATTTAGAGCCTCCGAGTATGTTTTTGTGTATTTATGTATTTGGTTCACTGATGTGGTAGGTCTATGTGAGACTGGAATTGTAGTGAGTGTGGTTTCCTTCTCCTCCTGACTGGTTATGCCAGTACTGAGTTGAGAAAGCTTAGCCTCCAGTTTGGCTATATGGTTGCATCTCTCACATGTGTTGGAATTTGTTGGGAGGAGGAGAGGGTTGTCTGTGTACATGAGGCAGTTGTAACATTGCCTCAAGATTCCCAGATTCACCAGCTGGACCGGAGAGGAGATTGACAACTGACCTTTGGACATGCTAGAATAATATTGGGAATTCCTTAATATTTGAAAACAAGGGCCAGTGGGGAGTGAGGGTGTAGTGCTTTTAATTTGTAGTGCTGACTTATGTAATTGCTTTAGTGAGCAAGTGCCAGGTAACTTAAGTACAATGTGTTACAGTTAACTTAAATGCAAAAACGACAAACAGTAACTTTCTTTCAAGTGAAACAAGGAAATAAGTACAGTAAGCAATGCAGATATCACTAGTGATCCACAGAAGCACTGAGAAGCCGCGTATTAGGTGGAATTAGCGTTCCAGGGAAATAACAAGCAAACAAACAACAAGCATATAAACAAAGCTAGATTCAGCAGGCCTGGATCTAGTCTATGCTACAGCAAACAAGGTGTACCAATTTCAGTAAGATACAGTTCAAATATTCAGGCACTATAAACCTTTAACAAGAAATTCCCAGCTCAGAAGGGCAGAGTCCAGCCTCTTCTCCCACAAGAGTGCAGATCACGAACCTTCGTAATGTAAAATAACTGGCCTGAAGCCCAAGTGCTTAAACCAGAACTAATACACTTTAAGAATAACAGACACTGGGCTCTCAATCAGCAGTTCCCAACTTAGAAGGATGAAAGCTACCTGTCCTGCCACCACAGTGCATGCCACAAACCTTCCTAATGTAAAACAACTGGTCTGAAGCCCAAGTGCTTAATCCAAAAGACTTAGAATGATTGCTACACTTTAATCAAGTTACTACCAAGCAGTAATAAATACAATTGAATACTTTAGAGAATGCCTGGATTAGTGCTCAAGTTACACAAACAAAGCTAGATCCAGCAGGCCCGAATCCAGTCTATGCCACAGCAAACAAGGCGCTCCAACTTCAGTAAGAAGCAGTTCAGATATGCATGCACTATAAGCCTTTAACCAGAAATTCCCAGCTCAGAAGGGCAGAGTCCAGCCTCTCCTCCCACAAGAGTGCAGACCATGAACTCTCTTAATGTAAAATAACTGGCCTGAAAGCCCAAGTGCTTAAACCAGAATTAATACACTTTTAGAATAACAGACACTGAGCCCTCAATCAGCAGTTCCCAACCTAGAAGGATGTAAGCTACCTGTTCTGCCACTACAGTGCAGACCACAAACCCTCTCAGTGCAAAACAACTGGTCCGAAGCCCAAGTGTTTAAACCAAAAGGCTTAGAATGAGTTACACCAAGCAGTAATAAATACAACTGAGTACTTTTAAGATGATGCAAAAGTAAAATAAAGTAGGTAGAAACACAAGTACAGTAAAAGCATATGAAATTTTTTTTTCTGAACAAGTGCTGAGATCAAAGAAACAGATTTGAGTGCTGAAACTAGAAAACTGGCTAGTTATAAGAAAAAAAAAAACTAAGCTAGAAGGCTTCCCTCCAACACAGAAGGGCTTGGGGCTCAGAAGCCTACAAATAGTCTATACCACTTAACAGGAAAGGCAGGAAACAAGCTTAATTTTTTTTCTGTTTCCCAGATGCTCTCTTTGTACACAGTAGGAGTGCCTGAAACCAGAATATGATCTCACTGCACTCAGTTGAGTGAGCAAATGAGATGGGCCCAGAAGGAGTATCCAAACACAAATTTACAAGAGGGGCGGGCAGTTTCAAGGCCACTAAGATTAACACCAAAACAAAAACAAGGAGTGTGGGTGGGACTAACTGAAGAGCAGAGTCAAAACTTCCAGTTCAGTTAATATTCCTGCAACACAGTTAAAATCAATTTAAATACTGTATTTTTTGGAAAAAAAAAAGTGCAGATAAAGGTACTTAAATTCTCTTATACGTCCAGTTGAATACAGCAAGTTCTTAGCTGGCCAAAGCTGAGGTTTTTAAGCAGAAAATATTTCACACTGTACCACTTAAATAGGCAAGGACAGGAAATCAAAGAATGTGGCTACCCCACACCTGTAATTACTAGCAAATAGCAAAATTCAGCAAACACTGACTAACTTCCAGTTCAGTTAATATTCCTGCAACACAGTTAAGATCAATTTAAATACTGTATTTTTTTAAAAAAAGTGCAGATAAAGGTACTTAAATTCTCTTATACGTCCAGTTGAATACAGCAAGTTCTTAGCCGGCCAAAGCTGAGGTTTTAAGCAGAAAATATTTCACACTGTACCACTTAAATAGGCAAGGACAGGAAATCAAAGAATGTGGCTACCCCCACACCTGTAATTACTAGCAAATAACAAAATTCAGCAAACACTGACTAACTTCCAGTTCAGTTAATATTCCTGCAACACAGTTAAAATCAATTTAAATACTGCATTTTTTGGGTAAAAAATTGCAGATAAAGGTACTTAAATTCTCTTATACGTCCAGTTGAATACAGCTAGTTCTTAGCCGCCAAAGCTGAGGTTTTAAGCAGAAAATATTTCACACTGTACCATTTAAATAGGCAAGGACAGGAAATCAAAGAATGTGGCTACCCCACACCTGTAATTACTAGCAAATAACAAAATTCAGCAAACACTGACTAACTTCCAGTTCAATTAATATTCCTGCAACACAGTTAAAATCAATTTAAATACTGTATTTTTTTGAAAAAAAAGCTGCAGATAAAGGTACTTAAATTCTCTTATACGTCCAGTTGAATACAGCAAGTTCTTAGGCGGCCAAAGCTGAGGTTTTTAAGCAGAAAATATTTCACACTGTACCACTTAAATAGGCAAGGACAGGAAATCAAAGAATGTGGCTACCCCCACACCTGTAATTACTAGCAAATAACAAAATTCAGCAAACACTGACTAACTTCCAGTTCAGTTAATATTCCTGCAACACAGTTAAAATCAATTTAAATACTGTATTTTTTGAAAAAACTGCAGATAAACGGAATTAAATTCTCTTATACGTCCAGTTGAATACAGCAAGTTCTTAGCCGGCCAAAGCTGAGGATTTTAAGCAGAAAATATTTCACACTGTACCACTTAAATAGGCAAGGACAGGAAATCAAAGAATGTGGCTACCCCACACCTGTAATTACTAGCAAATAACAAAATTCAGCAAACACTGACTAACTTCCAGTTCAGTTAATATTCCTGCAACACAGTTAAAATCAATTTAAATACTGTGTTTTTTTGAAAAAAAGTGCAGATAAAGGTACTTAAATTCTCTTATACGTCCAGTTGAATACAACAAGTTCTTAGCCGTCCAAAGCTGAGGTTTTAAGCAGAAAATATTTCACACTGTACCACTTAAATAGGCAAGGACAGGAAATCAAAGAATGTGGCTACCCCCACACCTGTAATTACTAGCAAATAACAAAATTCAGCAAACACTGACTAACTTCCAGTTCAGTTAATATTCCTGCAACACGGTTAAAATCAATTTAAATACTGTATTTTTTGGGAAAAAAAGTGCAGATAAAGGTACTTACATTCTCTTATACGTCCAGTTGAATACAGCAAGTTCTTAGCCGGCCAAAGCTGAGGTTTTTAAGCAGAAAATATTTCACACTGTACCACTTAAATAGGCAAGGACAGGAAATCAAAGAATGTGGCTACCCCACACCTGTAATTACTAGCAAATAACAAAATTCAGCAAACACTGACTAACTTCCAGTTCAGTTAATATTCCTGCAACACAGTTAAAATCAATTTAAATACTGTATTTTTTTGAAAAAAAGTGCAGATAAAGGTACTTAAATTCTCTTATACGTCCAGTTGAATACAGCAAGTTCTTAGCCGGCCAAAGCTGAGGTTTTGCTGAGGGAGTCAGGCAGTAGCACAGTGACGAATGAGGAAGTCAGGCAGCAGTAGTAGCACAATAAGAGGGATGAGGGAGTCAGGCAGTAGCAGTAGCACAGTGAGCGGGATGAGGGAGTCAGGCAGCAGCAGTAGCACAGAGAGAGGGATGAGGGAGTCAGATTGTAGCAATGGCACAGTGAGAGAGATGACTGAGTCAGGCAGTAGCAGTAGCACAGTGAGAGGGATCAGGGAGTCAGGCAGTAGCACAGTGAGAGGGATGCGGGAGTCAGGCAGTAGCAATAGCACAGTGAGAGGGATGAAGGAGTCAGGGAATAGCAGTAGCACAGTGAAAGGGTTGGAGGATTAAGCAGTAGTAGGAGCACAGTGAGAGGGATGAAGGAGTCAGGCAGTAGCAGTAGCACAGTGAGAGGGACAAGGGAGTCAGGTAGTAGCAGTAGCACAGTGAGAAGTATAGGAGGATTAGGCAGCAGCAGTAGCACTGTGAAAGGGTAGGAGGATTAAGCAGCAGTAGGAGCACAGTGAGAGGAATGAGGGAGTCAGGCAGTAGCAGGAGCACAGTGAGAAGGATGAGGGAGTCAGGTAGCAGCAGGAGCACAGTGAGAAGGATGAGGGAGTCGGGCAGTAGCAAAGACAGACTAACTAAGTAAACAGATTCCTCATAGAAAGTAGGAAAAATAATCATGGGATATGTGGGAGGATGTGAAACTAAAAGATAAATCAGCACAGCAGAAAACTGTTTTAGTTATTGTAATGCAGTAGTGAATTAGGCAGCTATGGCATACTTGGTGAATTATATTCATCAAAATAAATTTTGTGAAATTCTGCTATGTCTCACCACTAGGAGAAGCCATGATCTGACAACACAATTCACAAAGGCATTAGCCCATGCGAAAAAGAAATGTCAGTCCTGTGAATTAGACCCACTGGTTCATTCTAGGTTGCTTTCCTGGATGTCATTTGAAGGCACTAACATGCACTAGATTGACATACATTCTTTCCAAATATTGGGGTGTGGGGAATCAGATGATATCTAGGAATTCTACGGCTGTAAGTTAGCATGTAAATTAATAGTACTCCTGCATTCACTAGCTACTATGAAATGCTGACATCAAAATGATTCACTAATTGTGATGACTTTTTTTACTCAAAAAATCTAGGTTGTACTTTCCCTTGGGTCATTGGTGTTTTTGCTTTGTTTGTTGTGATTTATATTAGCTAGTTTGAATATTTGTGGGTGGGGGAGCAATATCTTTTTCATGGATGGCAGGACAAGTCTGTCTTTGGTCAGTTGCAGCAGAGTTACAAAGGGTGCTAAACAAGATGAATTCATTTCATACCCAAGTCTATGCAGTGCAGGTCTTCCACAGTCTATCCTAAACCATTTTAACACCACTTTTGTTGTTTCACCTTCTTTTAGAATGCCGCAGTTGATGAAACTATGTAATATAATGATAAAAATAAGTTTTACAGAGTACTGAAATGACCATATCCCTATTCTATGCTGCAAATATGGAGCATTTGCACTTTTTGTGATATAATCATATGTGGTATATTTAATGAACTTAATTTTATCTTGTTTGTTGAGACCAAACAGCAACCTTATTTTAATACGTATAGAGGGAATATGTGGTGTACATTACATATTTGTTATTGAAATGTTACAGCATGTTACTTAATGAAAGAATAAAATACAGGAAAATATATAAATGATGGCCTGTTCTTAAAAATAATGAATTTCTTTATACAAATGTGCATGCTGCATTAGTCTGCTTATGTTTAGGTGACTTCCTGACTACTCTGCTATTTATGTTTTCTAATCAGGCTCTGGTATTTTTAGATGTTCCTAGATTAGTACTAGGCTATCTGCCCATTCAGCCCATTTTAAGCCTAGCCAAACTTTCCAACTCAAAGGTAAAAATCAAGCCCTTTACCTTGTGTCTGACTGTAACTGTATAAGCAATAATGCAAGCATGCACATGATCACAAGCAAGCCTCTGGGTGGTATTCATAGTCCAGAACTTCACATTTACAAATGGTTATCCACGAGGAGCACTGCTACACATATATGCAAATAAGTTAAGCACATATTTGCACTGTAAAAGGAAAAGCAAAGGCATTTTGAAAAACACGCCTACTTACTGCAAAAGTATAAAGTATATGTTTCAAATCCAAGTCTATGCAGTGCAGCTTATTTTCTCAATTCCAGAACCTGCCCTTGCCATGACCCTACCTGGTCTTCCTTCCCTTTATGTACCCTCAAAAGGACCATACTTAGTACCGCATCACACCTCTCTCTCCAATGTGTCTACTATGCATTTACATAATTTTATACAAACAAAAATCTTTTATTGTTGACCTATTGAACTATATCAATGTAAAATTGTTACTTAGCTTCTTTTTAATGCAACTTTAACTTTATGCATGTAACCCAACATATGTGAATCTTTTTGCTATAACTGCTATTATATCAGTATTGTTTAAGATTGTACTTGTTTAAAATGTACTGGTGGAGCTTTTCTCCTTGGTTCTCCACTGAAAATGGGTCACAAACCCACTTGGACAAACCCGGTTAATAAATGTCAATAAATAAATAAAGAAATAACTAAATAAGTAAATATGAAGTAAAGTGGTAGGTATGACGTAGGCGTTGTATTACTTATGTAGTGAGATATTGTACACACACACATGGCTTTGCAAAATCAAGCTTGAAAGCCTTAAGGCAAGGGTGGACCGCACAGCTTTTATTATTAATATTTAAAAAAATGGGTTTAAAATGCTATATATAGGGATATCCTTATGTGGACACCTTGTTGGTTAACTTAAAAATTCAAAAGGTAGAGATAGGAAGATTGCAAAATGGGAGAAACAACAAATAGGGAGACCCAGGAACACATCAAGAGGGTTCTGGTGAAAGAGGCTGAAAAGGAGAGGCACAATGTTTTCTGCAGGGGATAGAACTCCCTAGGTTTTCTTATTTTTTTATTTTTTTATGTAAGGGTGTACTAAGGGTGGGAAATGGGTAAGAGGTGTAAGAATAATGAATAAGGGAAGAAGGGGTGAGGAGAAGCAGTGCCATTAAGACTCCCCAGTTCACATATACCCATATATTTCCACTGCCAGATGGTGGTGCACTGGAAGACTCCAATGGTTAGGGGGTAGGGTCCTGCAGTGATGTGGTGGTTGGTACCATCTGGAACAATATGTCTTCAATACACTGAGGAGAGTCTTTGTCTGAATCCAACTGCCCCTGACCTCCTCCAGCATGTTCTCAACTAAGTCCTGAAGTCCCCGTTCAGTGGACACTCCATAACTTTGGGGGTACATGCCTTGGCTACTCCTGAGGAGAAAGAGAATGTATGTGTGTATATATATATATATATATATATATATATATATATATATATATATATCAGTTAAACACACAGTACTTTGTCATGTTTTATAATTTATTTATTCCTCTTATTGAAAGAAAAGACAGAAGACAGTCATTGTTTACCTGTATTTCACTTTGTTTTTCCATAACATTATTGATATCAGCAGTGATATTAATATACAGCTCTTTTTATTCAATACTGGACTTGCTAACTATGCATTTGCTTTAATATTTATTATCTGAATTTTCATACTGAGGCAGTCTTCCCTTTACTGCAGGTTACAAATAAATGGTTACACTTTTGGTGGAATGGTCTATTAGTTCTGTTCAGGCAGAATTTGTCCATACACAAAAAATTTAGCAATTCAAGGAAGTTTTTAGTTCCTACGCAGACCATCTCAAAAATCTCCAGCTTTACTCCATTGCATATCGCCTACTCAGAGGCGATCTCTGCCTTACATACAAAGCTATGTCAAACCCAGAGCTTTTGGACATGCTCCAGTTGAAGAAATCACAATCCCTCCAAGCTACATGCTCTAGGGACCTAAAGCTTGAAACTACAATAAACAGAACATGCTGGAGGGATAGATTCCTGTCACAGAGACTTCCCATAATCTGAAACAAACTACCTATCTATATCAAACAAAGCTCCTCATTAGCACTCTTCCAGAAAAATCCTGAGGGTAGGATGGGAAATAGGAAATTCACCCTGGGGATCACTTCTGTGGCTCTGCTCGACAGGGGTACAGGAAAATAATTTTCTTGGGTGGCGTAAGCCAGGGTATCTTTTTGGCTAGGCTTATATAGGCCCCTTTGATAGTCACATTGCCACAGTAGTCAGAAAGTCCTTTTACATGGCACACCTCATCATAAAAGGGTTCTCATCCAGGAAAAAAGAGGTAATTTTTCCGCTCTACTCGACATTCATTAGACCCATTATAGAGTACAATGCCCCTTTTGGAATGTACCGCACAAGACATCTGCAGCAGCTGGAAAGGCCGCAGAAATATATCACAAAGAGGATTACTGGCCTCAAACAAATGCCCTACACTGATCGCCTCAAAAAACTCCAGATTTACTCCATAGTATATCGCCTACTCTGAGGTGATCTCTGAATAACATATAAAGCTATGTCAAACCCAGAGCTGCTGGACATGCTACACCTAAAGAAATCCCAATCCCTCCGAGCTACATGCTCTAGGGACCTAAACCTTGTCACCACAATAAAAAGGACATGCTGGAGGGATAGATTCCTATCCCAGAGACTTCCCATACTCTAGAACAGGCTACCCATCTATGTCAAGTAAAGTTCTTCATTAGCACTCTTCAAAAAAAATCTTGATGAGTGGATGGGAAATAGGAAATACACCCCGGGGATTCCTTCTGTGTCTCTGCTTGACAGTGGCACAGGAAAATAACTTTGTTGGGTGGCGTAAGCCAGGGAACCTTGCTGGCTAGGCTTACGTAGGCCCTTGGACTGATAGCCTAGTACCTACCTATGAACCTATTAACCTATGAACCTATGATACCCCAGGCAAGACTTCACATGAGAAAGATATAATGGTATCTGAAATTGCTTTGGTCCCAACATCAACACCATTTATCTTTTCAAATCCCACTACTGGGGATTGCCGGATGGCAAACCTTTTGGTGGAGATGACATGTATCCTAAAATCCAGGTCTGCACATCTCCCTCCCTGCTCTAAACCAGTCAGTCACCACAGACACTTCGGATTTTGTTTAGAGAGCAGTTTCAGGAGGGATAAAAGTACAGGGGAGGTGTGGTACACCAAGAATAAATGCAATCATATAAATATCAGGGAGATGCTTGCCCTCATCAAGGCACTTACTCTCTGAACCATATTTGGTCCCCAGGACTTCTTCAATAGGTTACAAGTAATACCACAAGTCATGCGGTACATAGACAAGCAAAGATAATCAACATGATAGCCGCATTGCAAACTAGCCATATTAGCTTGGGATATAGCTTCACAGAACAGTCTCACTCTGCAGGCAGCCTACATTCTGTCAGACCAAAATTGTGTGGAAGACAAGCTGACCTGGACAAATGCTGAATAGAAACTAGATTGAGGGTTCTTCCAAGATTT